>NC_057387.1:88823911-89174428 GCF_019320065.1 Cervus canadensis | reverse complement strand
AGTGGTTTTATCTGCTTGCTTTGTAATGATCATCTGTTTGACATATCTTGAGTAGTCGAGGGTCTGAAACATGTGAATGTCTTTACTGCTTACAGAGTAGTTTGACCTCTGCTCCCTCTTTTTTGCTCCCCGCTGATCCCCTGAGATAGGGAGATGAGGAATGAGAAATTACATGATGAGAAAACAGTCTCAGAGAGGCCAGGTGACTCTGTGACTTGTCTAATGCTGGTTGCTGGCAGAGCAGGGACCAGAGTCTCCTGACTCCCACTTGAGAGTTCCGTCTATCACTTCACACTGCCATTTTCACGAATGCCTCGGGCACCAGGCTTCAGAGCTACCCCTTTGCAGATTCTTAATATAAGCCACTGCTTGAGCCGTAAGCCAAGTGTTGGTATAGAGAAGCATTCTATATTTACACGTCTGTATCTTTTATGTTTTGCTTTCTAAAAAATTTTAAATGTATTTTTTATTTGAAGGATAATTGCTTTACAGAATTGTGTTGGTTTCTGCCAAACATCAACATGAATCAGCCTATGTTTTGCTTTTATATCATTTATATGATAACCAGAGAAGGTAGGTGCTTCCCGTTTTACAGAGGCAAATCGGCATTAAGAAGCCAGAGGACTTGCTCAGGACCCTCCTCTGTGTGATAGGACTCAGGTCTCACTTTCAGATCTGCTGTGCTTCCGCCTGCGCCCAGCGCGGTGCTCAGTTCACAGTGACACAGCTTTGGCCTCAGCAGTGGCAGAGCCATGTGGTAGGAAGAGCTCTGTCTGTGATGAGAGGCAAAAGACGCAGATTCTCACCTGGGCTCTGAGTGAGTCCCCTCTCTTCTATGAGTGAGCAGTAATATGCAGGTGTTGGGTGATGTGATCTATAAGAACCGTTCTCTTAGATTCTAAGATCATTTCCTTTAGAAAGTTGCAGTGTGTCCTTTTAGAAGTACGCATTGCAAACTGCAAGCCTTTTCCAGTTCTGAACAGAATGTACCATTATGACTGCGGCCATGGCTTTTAGGGAGATCAGTAAGTGGTAGTTACCATCCTGTGGACGCATACACTGTGAGAGGCAGAAGCTGTTACTTAGACATGAGATGTCAGTGCCCTGCTTTTCTTGGTGTTCTGTGTCTGGTCTTCCCGCACGTCTCAGGGAGTCAGGGTACTCATATCCATGAGCTGGTGCACTCACTTCCTCCCACATCTCCTGGACACAAGCTTAAAAGTCTCTTTTGTTTGGGGAACAGGTGTTTTTCCTAGAAAATGATGACCAGCACAATTGCCTGAGTGATCCTGCAGATCACAGCCGGCTAACGGAGCATGTTGCCAAGGCTTTTTGTCTTGCTCTGTGTCCCCACCTGAAGCTTCTGAAAGAAGATGGAATGACAAAACTGGGACTTCGTGTGACACTTGACTCAGATCAGGTAAGAATCTCAGCCTTTGAAGCAGGTCTCGGGCAGTATCTTTTTTCTGACACGAGTTTTCTTCCTGCAACCCAGAGAGTACAAGTCTCTGCACTTGGGCCTGACCGAATGTAGTCTCTGGCCTTCCCTCTGCTGGTAAGACAGCTGGATGTGCTGCTTGGTCAGCCTCTGAACTGTGTGAACTCTGGCTCCCTCACCTCAATGTCTTGCCTTGTCTTTCTTTTTAGTGTGGGGTAAGAAGTGTGAGGACCTGCCGCCCTGTGTGAGTGACATAGGGGCCACCCTGCCTCCTTTAGAGAGCAGGTTCCAGGCTGTCCCGTCCCCTGTTGTTTTCTTAGTCCAACCACAGCAGGCTTCTGCTGACTGGTCTCTGCAGTTCTACTTCTTGTGTTTTTCTTAGCGCCAACATTGCCGTGCTAGTTCGTGGATGTGACTTGAACCATTTCCGCGTTAGTGTCCCTGTCAGCGCGGTGTCTCGTGGCCGGGCTTTCCTCCCCGTCTTACTCATTAACCTTTTTGTGTGCTCTGAGTAGTCACAATCCAGTCTGAGTGCAACCTGCCCTCACTTCCTTGTCCCAGTGTCTCTTATATGGCCTAGCACTCTAATCTCTCTACGTTTCCTTTGGATTTTATTTTTTATTATTTTGGGGCAGCATGTGGGATCTTAATTCCCTGACCAGGGATCAACCTGGGGTTCTCTGCATTTGGAGTGCAGATTTGTAACCACTGGACAGCCAGGGAAGTCGCTCTTTTGGATTAGATCCCTGTGACACGTCCCAGTGCTCCTGCTTTGATGCCATTTGTGTCATTATCAGGGAAAATGTGAAAGGTCATATGTTTAGCTCCATTTCTTGACTAGTCATCAATCAACAGATAGTTATTTTCTACTTATGGTCTTGCCCAATGCTTTACTAAGCATGCCAGGGTAATACAAATGAGTATTACAACCCTTTTCTAAATGGTACTGATAATCTGACTAGAGAGAGAATTACTTCACATAAAATAAGAACAAGCATTTTTTTCTACTAAATATGTGGGGCTCTTGAGGGCAGGGGCCCTGTTTACATTCATGCTTGAATTCTTGTGTTTGTAGGTGTTTAAAAAATGGTATGTGGAGAAATGGATGGAAGGACGGTGTTCAGTTCCTGTTGAGTTAGGGAGTTTACCCAGTATATTTCTCATTTTAACTTCCACAACCAAAGGTTTATGTACTATTGCTGACATTCCACACCTCTCTGTGCCCCAACTTCCCTTCCTGGGAAACTGAGACCATAACAGGTTGTCTTGCCCAAGGTCTCACAGCTATGAGGTGGTAGGGGCAGGATGAATATATGGCAGGATGGTAAGTGACAGTTCTAAGGAAGAGAAGAAGTTTGTGTTTACTGCCAGTGTCTAGCCCCTAGCCAAAAAGGACATCTCCTTTCCTGCTCAGCCTCTTGGCCCTCCAGTCCTCTGGAGAGATCTTCTCTGTCCAGTAACCTGTCATCCCCTTCTTTCCATGGTGTAGGTTGGCTATCAAGCAGGGAGCAATGGCCAGCCCCTTCCCTCGCAGTACATGAACGATCTGGACAGCGCTCTGGTGCCGGTGATCCATGGAGGGGCCTGCCAGCTCAGTGAGGGCCCCATCGTCATGGAACTCATCTTTTATATTCTGGAAAACATCGCGTAGACAGAGAGGACTTCACTGTTTTCTGTTCAGACCTGTTGCAACAGCAGTCATACCCAAATCATTTGCACTTTAGAACTGGAAAATTAAGCTTTTGTTAACACTATTAATGGGGGGTGGGGTGGGAGTGGGGGTTTGGGGGACAGGGGTGGGAAGTGGTGGTGGAGGGACAGATGTTCCGTAATTCTAAGTCTTCTATGCATTGTCCACCAAGAGGATCTGGGCAGCTTCTGTTACTGCACAACAGTTATGCTATCCTTGCAGCTAATCCCCTTCTGTTACTGTTTAGACAAGAATTCTGCTCCTCTGTTTTAAGACTTACTTTTGGTCTTGTGCTCAGAAATGCTCAAATGGGTACAGCCATCACCAAGGGTGGGTGGGAGGGCAGAAGGGAAATAAAAAAAATGAAGCATCAGTCTTGAACTCTCTATACAGAATTGATGTAAAACGGACAGTTTCACACTGATCTTGTCCCAGATACATTACAGCAACCTCACAAAGTCACATTTAGCTATTTTTTCCCCTAGATTATTCATGAAGTGACTCAAAGAACCAAAGGATTATCTCTCTTTTATCCAAAGAAGGGCGACTTAGTATAAATGAGGTCACTTGAATAGTAAAGCCCAGTTCAGGTTCTTTCAAGACCTGCCAGACTGAATGACAGACACTGAACTGGACCTTTCTGTGAAAGCTGATAGATTATACTCAAGACGTTTCTAGTTATAATATACACTAGAAGCATTTTATTTATTTTTGGCGTCACCACATGGCTTACAGGATCTTAAGTTTCCTGACCAGGAATTGAATCCTGTGGCTCTGGCAGTGCAAGTGCCAGGTCCTTCCTAACCACTGGACCACCAGGGAGCTCTCTACATTGAAGGTATTGTTAAAAATATTTTATTGAGAAATAATTTAAACTTCCAGGAAAGTGGCAAGTTAAAACAAACGAACAATCTATGTATGCTTTACCCAGATTCACCGGTTATTTACAGATTAACTTGTTTGCTTTATCAGTGTTCCTTTCTCTCCTTTTCTCTCCGTAAAAAACTGAGGCATTGAGAAGTACATACATTGCACACATCAAAGTCCTTCACCCCTAAGTATGTTAATGCTTACTTCCTACAAATAAGGGTATCCTCTCACATCACCGCAGGACAGGCTCCACTTCAGTTTGACACTTTAACCCAGCGTCCTTCCCATCCAGTGAAGCTTCCAGCCTAGATCAGAACATGGTAAGTTTCTGTCATGACTCACCTTTATTTTTTATGTCATTGATATTTTTGCTGAATATAGGTTTTTCCAACTCATTTAACAGAAAATGCCCCATTTTTAACTTGGTTGGTATTTCCTCAGAATTAGATGAATTATGCATTCTTGGCCAGAATCCTACCCAAGTGATGTTGTGTCCTTCTTGGGACATCACATCATGGGTCACTTAGATGTATGTCCTTCTGCCCCTCATTGATGATAAATTTTTACCCAGTCAAGGTGTTGTCTGGTTTCTCCACTGGATATTTCCCCTCTTAGAACAAATAACTGGTTTGTGTAGACACTCTGTGATCATATGGAGATCTTACTCATTGAAACGTCCCCTTAGATTTAGCACTCTGATGTTTCTTGCCTGAGTTGATCTTTTACTATGATGGCTTCAAGATTTTTCAATTCCAGCACTTCCTGTTTATCAGTTGCACTTGATTTACCTATAAGCAAACACCCTTCTTTTTATACACACACACACACACACACACACACACACACACACACACATATATATGTAAGTTTAATGCTGGTAAAGAATCCTCCTGCAATGCAGGAGACCTGGGTTTGATCCCTGGGTTGGGAAGATCCCCTGGAGAGGGAAATGCTACCCACTCCAGTATTCTTGCGTGGAGAATTCCATGGACTATTCAGTCCATGGGGTTGCAAAGAGTCAGACATGACTGAGCGACTCTCACTTCACTTTCACTTTAATGCCCAACTTGTGGGTGTGGGTGTGTGGGTGTGTATGGGTGGGTGTGTGTGTGTGTCGGTGTGTGTGTATATGGGTGGGTGTGTGTATATGGGTGTGTGTGTGTGTGTGTGTGGCTGGGGAGTGCTGCACTACACAGTATGTGGGATCTTAGTTCCCCAACCAGGGATTGAAATCACATCTCCTACTTTGGAAGTACGGAGTCTTAACCCCTAGACTGCCAAGAAAGTTCCCAAAGCCCTTCTTTCTTATTTACTCATTTAATTAACTTTCATTCTGGACTTGGGATTACTCTTTGAATGGTTCTAATTCATTATTTAGGTGAGCTCCCACATCCTTGTCACATGCTCCTGTTTCTTAACACTTCCTTTTCTGGCCTAACAAGATGCCCCAGTGCCATCTTGTGCTTACCCTGCCCCAGCCTTGGAATCAGTTGGGTGTTTTTTTTAGTAGAAGTGGTATTAGAAGGCAAGACTCGGTTTTACCTGTGACATATGTGACGCATGCTGATCATTTTCTCCTTAATGAAAAATTTACTTTAGTCAGACCAAATAGATTTCACAACCCACGGTTTGAAAAACACTGCTCTAGGGCAGCTCACTTCCTTGTCACTGGCATTTTCTAAAACCCCAGGCCAAGGAGGAGGCTGGTCCCTCTGCAGTGAAAGGACAGTTCCAAAAATCCCCTAGAAGGTAGTGCAGGCCCAAGACAGCGAGAGGCTGCTCCCCGGCGGCTGGAGCTAGGCCTAGTACTTGGCATTACAGGCTGTGGAGCTCCCTTCAGGTTAGTAGCTGTTTTCTGAGGCCCAAAGGTGTCTGTTGTTTTTGTTTAGTCACTCAGGTCTGTCCAACTCTCGTGACCCCATGGACTATAGCCCACCAGACTCCTCTATCCATGGGATTCTCCAGGCCAGAATACTGGAGGAGTGCCATGCCCTCCTCCAGGGAATCTTCCTGATCCAGGGATTGAACTGCATTGGATTCTTTACTGCTGAGCCACTGGGGAAGCCCAAGGTTTATCCCTCTTCTGTTGGGCCGGAGGGGAAAATCCACATTCTACATCTGCTTCTTCATAGGCTTCACTGATCGTGGCTGCAGAGGGCTGGGATTGTAACCTTTCCCATAGACTGGGAGCTTCCAAAGGAAGAACGGGTGCCCACTGAACACCAGCTTGTGAGGACCAAGCCCTGGACTGTCACCCCCTACACCTGACAGGCACCGGATGCACTTGTTAACAGGGGTAGTAGGAACTTGGGGTCCAACATCCAGCTTGGTCTACACTGGAGCTTCTACAGGAGCTGGCTCTCTTGGTTCTGTCCTACAGGAGTTACCTTTCTTCCTTCTCAGCTGAACAGACCTTGCAGTTGTACACGTTTCTCACAGATCAGTGCAAACCTTTCTAAGAACAGACTCTGTCCTTGCAGAGTCGGGTCCATTCTCAACTGCATAAAATGTCCTTTATATTTAATGAAATCATCTTGTGGAATTGGACATAAGATAGCCAAGGCTAGTTTACTGTCTTCCCTTGTTTCACTTTTGTTTTTATATACTGTATGCTGTATAGAACTGGAAACATCAGTTTCTAAATAAATAAGGCAGATTCTTCTATAATGTAAACTCAGATTGAGATATAGAGATCCTATAATGAGGAATAGAACTGCCATTCTGGTATTACTACATTTTAAAAAAATTACCAAATTCTCACCAAATGCTAGGCAGTGTAGTTTCTCCAGTTTTTTTAAATCAACATGTATCTGAGCACCTACTGGACTCTTATTGGTCAGTTGCTCAGTCATGTCTGACTCTGCAACGCCATGAACTGCAGCATGCCAAGCTCCCCTGTCCTCCAGTATCTCCTGGAATTTGCTCAAATTCATGTCCATTGAGTCAGTGACACTGTTTAACTATCTGCTCCTGTCACCACCTTCTCCTCCTGCCCTCAATCTTTCCCAGCATCGGGGTCTTTTCCAATGAGTCGGCTCTTCGCATCAGGTGGCCAAAGTATTGGAGCTTCAGCTTCAGCATCAGTCCTTCCAGAAAATATTCAAAGTTCATTTCCTTTATGATTGACTGGTTTCTAGGGCTGTAGATATATTGAACTTTGCCCTGTTTAAGTTCCCATCTAGTGTCTTCCCTCACCTACACTGGTTCCTGAATGCTGGTAAGCCCAGAATTTCCAACTAAATTTTCTTCTATCATAACTAGTCACTTGCGGAATAATTTATGCATTTAATGCACTTCAGACAATAAGAAATCTGTTTCTATAAAAAGTCTGTGATAGTTGTTTGTTTTAATAATGCTGAAATAATTTTAGTAATGATGGTAACGGGACTTGGAGGACTATAATGTAGCCAGAAGGGAGAAGGAGCATAAGAGGAATGAGAATGTCCATTTTAGAGTTTGGGAAGCTGAGGCTAAGAGAAGGGAAGAATCCATCTGTGATGGAACTGAATCAGGTGCAAGCTTCCTTCTGCCAGTCTCAGCCCCAGAGTTTCATCTTCAAAGCAGCTGCCTTAACTTAAGGGATAAACGAGTGTTTAAAAACTGCCCACAAATATTTGGAAAACAAGCACTCAAAAACTGGGAAGCAACAATATAGGTTTTAGAATAGAACCGTGAGAAAGGAACGTAATAAAATGCAAACTAGTCTGCCCTTTAGTTGTGAGCAAGACTTCCTGATTCTAAGATAAATTCCTTCCATATTGTATTCAGAAGAAAGTATGTCCTATATAATTGAAAAGAAATTTTAAAATTTAAAAAGGATTTGGGCCATGGCTGGTTCCCAACTGCCCACAAGTCACTAATCTGCACTGCTGAAATGCTGTATTTGAATAAATCTTAGCACAAGATGAGGCTGGGCAGGCTCCTCCCATGCCAGTGACCCCTGCATGCCTGGGCTACAACAAAGGCCTTTTAAGAACCTTAGTTTCTAAGTCCAGTGGGCGGTTTTGCCTTACCTCTCTCAGCCTGGAGGTTCTGGTTTTCAAAAAGCAAAGGACAGTGAAGCAGAAGGAAATTGAACAGGTTATGATGAGAAATTGTTGAACCACAGAAAAAAACTTGCTATCCGATTTCTAGCAGAGGACTGAGTTTAGACATTCCTAGTACTGGTCGGAAACGTCAAGCCTTCTTAGCACTTACAAACCCTAAGGGAAGACTAGGTTGAGTCAGGAACCCTCTTCTGGTTCCCTCTCTGCTCTAGGCCACCTTATGAGGGCTGACAGCCCTCCTTTTCATTCTAGATGGCTGCTTGTATGACACACAGATACGACTGCATTTAAGTGTTAAGTCTCACATCTATGGAATTTTTAGTAAGTTAAGATTAGCCTTCTAGCTAGACTAGCTTTCTAGCTCTCAGAAGTTATCTGTTGTCCCTGTTGTTACACTATAAGCTCTGCTCTTAAGGGCAGGGAAGTGTGGTCCAGCTGCATCCCAGAAAAAGACGCACACACAAAAGCTCAATCCCAAACTTGTGTGTTTGCAGGACTACAATCATCAGTAAGTTGAATGTATCTGCTTCATGTAGAGCCTTAAAATATTATCTTCAGGAATGCTTTGTTAAACAATGTTTCAAAGAAAGGGGGGAAAAGATGGGGTGTTAAAGTTTATTTTTAAGAGATGTAGACTACTGCAGTTTTGAACATTAAGTCTACTGCAAATATTGATATAAATCCCTCCATGATCTCCATCTGTTCACAAAAATAAATCCAGAGAATTTCTTGGGAAGAAATTTAGGGATTTCCCTAGGTGATTAGATGAAGAGGCAAGGCTTCTCCTGCCCTGTCTCTGAAGAGGAAGCCATACCTGTTTCTGTCAATTAACAAATGTTACTGCCACTGTGGCTTTTAAAAAGTGATGGGGTGGGGGTGGTGGGGGGCAGTGACAGGGAGCAGGGCTTTTGTTTAAGACTTTGATGGTTATTTTGTGAGAACGTAAATCCCCTACAATGAATTAGACCTAGTTTCTTAAATAAAACCAGTTACATTCTACATATTTATATAAATTTTTTTTTCTTTCTTCCTCAGTTAACAGTCTCAGTCTCAGGTACATGGACCTAACTCAAGATAACCTGCTCTCACTTCCCACCACACAGTCCTGAACAAAATCCCACTGAGAGCATTGGGAAGCAGGGAGGCTACGGCAGCAGCTGTCGGGAGGCAAGGCACAGGCGGGGCTGGGGTCAACTGAGTTGGGGGGACAGGCGGCTGCCGACCAACTGGAGTCACAGAACCCTGCCCCGCCCTATGGGGAAGGGGGTCCGGATCACACTCGCGCTTTCCCATCCCTTACAGTTTTATCTTTTAAAGGCACGTCTAGAAATGGTGCAAATGGGGGCTGGGGCAGGTTGCAAACAGTTGATTCACAGGGGTTAAGGGGTTGGTTACAAGGCTCCATGGCAGAGCGGTGAGGCTGTCCTTGCCCTGCCCGGACAGAGAGGGAGGGGAAAATCCTGGAATCCAGCCTGCTTTGGTGGAGGCCTGGGGAGAGGCCAGCAACGGGAAAGACCAGAGCCGTGGTCAGTAATGCACGTGCTTAACAGGTCTTTGGTACTTGTTTAGCAGCATCTCCTTTATGTACAAAGACTTCTGTAGCCAGCGAAGCCCAGGGGGAAAAGCTGGAGAAGAGTCTCCAGCCTGACTCCACTCCAGCGTTGACCCTCTGTTGCAAACGGGCACAGAGCACAGAAGTCTAAACTGCATGAATGTCCAAGTAGGTTTCAGGAAGGGTTCCCTGACAACAACCTGGGAGAGTTAGCTTCCTTCCCCAGTTCTACTGAATATCGTGAACCAACCTGAGCCCAACCCAACAGTTTTGCCTCTTGGTCTTCCTCACAGATGAGAAATTCCTCGGTTTTCTCCTTAGATATGAGTTGAGTACCGGAAGGGTTCCCATGGGGCCCAGGCAGACGTTCCAAGGGCCCAGAGAGCTGCCCACCTCACAGGCCCCTGGGCTCCAGGACCAGCCAGTTCTCGGTGACCATCTGCACGTCTTGGCCACTCAGAGGCTCCCGCAGCCTCACCTTCACCTCCAGCTTGCCCCCAGTGGGCTTCCTCCCATCCAGGACCTGTGAGGACCGCGGAGAGGGAGATGGTAACTGAGAGGTGGGGCGGGGACCGGCAGCTCCCTGTGCTCACAAGGTGAGAGAGAAGCTAAAGTATCCTGCATGTCAACAGAAGAGTCTCCATTTCTGGACAACCCCAACCTCCTGCTGTTTGGGTTCGGTGGTTTTAGGTACGTCTCAGAAGATACATCAATCCAAATAAGGGCCAGTGCTCTGAAGTGGGGGTGAGAAGCCTAGAGCTGTGCTGACTCAGTTTGCCCCACGGTCCCCATGGTAACTCCTAGAAGAAATGCTCTGGCTTTAAGGCACAGCCTGAAAACCACTGAGCCCAAACCCTCCGTTCACAGAGGGCATGAGGGACACAGTCACACGGTTCACTGTGCAACAAGGTCAGGATATGCCCGCCTTTTCGCCCACCGTGTGCTTCCTCCTGTGCGGGAGACGAGGCAGCTGGAGTACAAAGCAGTGCTACAGGCTCTGAAGTCTGACCCACCTCACTGGGGCTGACACAAAGCAGGCCCCACTTAAGAACAACTCTCCCAAGCAGGCAGAGGCAATGTAGCAGGAAAAGCCTCCGTCTGTGAAGGCACCAGCCGAGGTCTGGGCCCAGCTCTGCCAGAGCCCCTTCTCTGTTGATCTCAGTTGCTATCGTCAGGGGCACATCCCTGTGAAATTCAGTGAGTTCAGGGAAGCTTAAGGAGTTGTCTGGGGGTGATTCCTAAGCAGACTAGCTGCATTCTGGTAGGTCCCTCCTTGGGACTACCTTATCAACTTTATGTCCAGAGTTTGTTCTACTTCATCGTGTTGCCACAACTGCCTCAACAAAAGCCTGCTCCCAGATACCTAGGAATTCATGGGTGCCACATGGACAGCCATGATCAGGCCCCTCAAGGGAACATGAACAGCTCAGAGTGTTGTGGAAAGAGTATAGCTACTTCCTTTCTGACAGAATGAAATTTTCTCAGACCCTCTGTATTTCATCATTTGTGAAATGGGAATAGCACATACTCTACAGCACACTTACGGATATTTTTAAATTAACAAGCACCAAAAACCCTACAACAGGGATTCAGTGAATGTTGGCCCTTTTCTGGCCACGTCCTCCAGTTTTCCCACCTTACCTCCACAATCTCTCTGATCTCACACTCATTCTCCAGCCGCTCCAGTTTCAGGTGGGCTGTGCCAACCAGCTTGTCACTTCTGAAGAAGGATCTGGAAAGCCAAGAGTCAGCAGAGGACTGGACTGGGCAAGGACAGCAGAAATGAGCTGGCTAAAACCAGCACAAGAAAACTGAATAGTGGCAGGGGCAGGGGCAGCAACAGAAGCCAATCCTTCCTCCCAGCCCACCTTGGCAGTGTTTGACCGATGGGCCCTCACCCTTTGTGGAAGATTTCAAACTTGATTCCTTTGTTTTGAATCACTCTCCTGAAGCCCCGGTGGTTTCGGTTGATAGTTAGTTTGAAGAGTTGATCAAATTCTGCAAGAGGGGGAGAAGGAGGGACTTGGCTTGCAGGGATCTCCTGACCAAGTGGAAACTGGCCCACGTGCCTCCACCCTGTCTTTCTGCCTGCAATTCAGAGTTACTGCCACCAGAGGGAGGCAGAGCATCCAAATCCTGGCTTTGAAGTTCACCTGGACAGTTCTTGTTAGATGCCTGGAATGTGGAGTCAGGATTCCTGGATTCAAGTCCCATTTCCACCACCTCTGCTTTAAGGCCCTATGCAAATCCCTTTTCCTCTCTGAGCTTCAGCTTCTCCAACTACATTCGAGACGTAGTAGTCATACCTGCCTTTATCTCCCAAGGTAAGCAGACCAAGTAAGATAATAGATCTGAAAGTACTCTGGAAACACAAGTGCTGCACACATGTATCAGAGGGGGAGGGGAGAAGGAAGCAGCCCGCATGTAGGTCCTCACCTGGAGAGTTTGTGTTTTTCACCACAGCTGTTTTGTTTTTTTGAGCCTGGTCCTAAAGCAGTGAGAAGAGAGAAGTCAGGACAGCTTGAAAAAAAAAAAAAAAAAAACAGATACAGGCCCAGGAGCTCTGGTCTACATCAGTGCTGAGGGAAGGGACCCCGAGAGGGAATGAGACCGAGGGATGGGGAGAAAAAGAGCACAGGGCCTTGGAAGGGGAGATGGAGTTCACAGGACCCTCCTGCTTATTGGAACCTCACCGAATTAGGGTAGTGGAACTCAAACCGCACAAAAGCATCCAAGTCGTCAGGGGTCACCCCTAGGAAGGAGGAAGACGAGTCAGGGTCACAGGGAGTAGCCAGGAGCCCCAGCACTTGACACAGAGGGAGAGCTACTGCCTCCTCCTGGCCAGGGCTGGAGCATCTGGACAAGAGTAGGGGTGGCCCCAGGGCTACCTGGAGGGGCTGGGAGGTTCATTCCCCGGACAACAATCAGATGCATTTCTGTGCTGTTGAGTTCTGCAAAGATCCTAGAGCCAGGAAGCAAGGAAAGCAAAGTGAAGGAGAGCAGTGGGAAAAGGTTCCCTTTTCCAATGCCTGCCTATCCAGCTGGGTGGCGGCCAAGAGGAGAGTGGGCCCAGGGAGGCAAAACTTGCCTGAGCAGCAGAGCTGGAGTGAAGGCCTCTCGGTCTGTGACTCTAGTACAGGGCGCCTGCCCCAGCGACCACACAGCTCCAAGCCCCTCTTCACAAGCAGGCACCACATCCTGCCCCTCTCCAGCCCCAGGGCCTATGTCAGGGCCAAGCCCGAGCAGCCTCACTCAAGGGACCTAAGTCTCCACCCCTGGCTCCCAGCCTCTTGCCCAGTCCTGCATGGAGCCACGGTCTCCCTTAGGCTTTGGCACCTCACAGTCTGGAATGTTTTCAACTCAAAGTGGTGGCTAGGAGGGTCAAGGCCTTGAGCCTGGGCCAGCTGCAGGATTTCAAGCTGCTTCTTGCGGTCTTGAGCAAGCTTCTCAAACCTGACAGGAAAAGGTGTGCACATCAGTGCGGCAGTGCTCACTTCCTGCTCCCCACCCCACAAGCTGTAGCCCCAGCCCTGCACTCACCGGGTGGTCTCAGCCACATTGCCCTGGTGCATGAACTGCTTGGAGAACAGCAGACACTTCTGAAAATGGGGTTCAGAGTGACTCCGTGGTCCAGGATAGGACCCAGCTAAGCTGGCCTTCAAGGCCTGACTTCTGAAAGCGCCAACCTTCTGTAGCCTCACCCCTCTCCTTCTCCAACATAATAACCCAAGGTCACTGTTTCCAAGTCCCACTGAACTAAGTGTTTGCTGTTTCCTCTACTGGGGATAGCCATTCCCCCAGATTCCCTTAGCAAATTCCTTTTCTTCCTCATCACTTTAGCAACCAGACTTGTAGGCAGCCATTCAGGTAGACACACCATCAGATAGACATACATACACTCCTCAAACACTTCTTTCTCCCATCTTCAAGGTAATTCCCCCTGCACTCTGTTGTTTGAACTTCATAGCCCTGCAAGAGGGGTATTAATCATCCTATTTTACAGATAAGGAAAATGTGGTTTAGAGAAGAGAAATTCCTTACCCAAGATCTCATAGCCAGTAAGCTGAAGAGCTAGAATCTGAACCCTATCTTGCCTTTCGCCAAGGGGAGGCTATGGACACTGGAAGGGGAGGACTGACCTCATGTTGCTCCAGAAGCATTTTCTGTAGCTGGGCATACACCTCCTCAGCCTTCTGAGAGAGTCGCAGGTCCTCATGGTGGATCAGGATGAAGTCACCCTCCTCATCCGTTAAGGGTGAAGGTACCTGTCCAGGTCACAAGGCCCCTCAGGGGCCCTCAAGAGTCAAATTATTCCTCTACTGAGCCAAACAGACCAGAAATCTACGCTAAATGTTTCTCCAGCTTCCAGTAACCTCAATGATGGGAACTCACTGCCTGCCATCCTGTCCCAGTGCAATGCTCTGTCACTGGCCTTGCCCGGCCTGGTCACCTCTCACCACAGGCAGGCCCCCGGGCTCTCTTGGGGTCATGGGACAGGGAGACACATAAGCAAAAGAGTTCTCAGCTGTCACCGCATCCTATTCAAGTCCCACCTCCTCCAAGCAACCTTGTTCACGGTCCTGCTCATCAGGACTGCCACCCACCTCTCTGCCGGAGAAGTCCTGCTGCTTAACCAGGCAACACTCACCTTGGAGAGGTCCACGGGGCGGCCAGCTCGCACCTGGGTGATCTGAGCCTCGAGGGATTTGGCCACCCGCAGATGGGCTTTGGCCTGCTCCAGGTCCCGGCCACGCTTGGCCTGCAGGGCTGCCCGCTGGTACTGCAGTTTCCGTGCCTCCAGCAGGGTCAGCTGCTCTCGTGCTGGAGGGGGGGACACAGGTGAAGCCATGCCACCTCTCACCACAGCCTCCCCTCCATCCCTCTTCTCTGCAGCTCACCAGATGGACTCAGCACCTCCTTAGAACTCGAGGCCTTGGGCTCAGGCAGGGGCCGTGATGAAGGGACAGGCTGTGCTGGCTTCTTGGCCGCTGGGGCCTGGGCTGGGGGTTCATCCTGCAGGCGCCCAGGAGGCTGTCACAGGGGTTCTGTCTCCCACCCTGGCCTGGACTCTCTTCATAACACTGTACTCTCACTGTGTGACCTGAGAGGAATGGCTTTCCCTCATGGACCCTAGAGAATCTCAGAACCAGAAGTCTCAAAAGTTCTCTGCGCTAACCTCCCAACGTGAGAGAGTAGGGGGAAGGGGATCGAACTGGGCTCTGAAGTCAGAAAGACCCTGGTCTGAATCCAGCTCTGTTAATTCCTAGCTGGGTGCCCTAGCCCAAGTTTTTTTCTCTATAAAATAAAAGCAAAAATATCTACCTTGCTGAGCTTGTTAATATGGACACCAATGGCTGGGTTTACCCCTTATCAGCTATTTCCCCCCACCAGTCCCTGGAGTCTTGGGCCCTCAGCCAAACCTTGTCCTCATCCTCCTCTTCCTCTACTGGGGCTGTATCCTCTGAGGAGGCCAGTTTCTGGGCAGTTGCTAAAGTAGCTGTCATCATATCCTCCTCAGTAGCCACGGTGGGCTCCAGGCCAGGTATAGGGGGGAATCCTGCAGGAGAGAGACACTGGGAGAGGGTTCAGGGAGCCTTGAGGATGCATCAGGCTGCTGTGGGTCCTGTTGGGGTCTTCTTGGGCATGGCTGGGATGGGTGGTTCCCCCAGGGTGGAGGCTGATGTGTGAGAAATCATTTCTCCCTCCCCTCCATCCTGCTCAGAGACCTCATGAGCCCCCAGGCCAAACCCCACTCACCTGGAGGAACAGGCAACTCGGCAAAGTCAACCTTCCGTCCTGCCTGGTGGGCCCGAATGGCATCTTGATATTGCTGCAAGAGGAGGGGGAGGGACCTATGGTGGGCAGCGGTCACAGGCTCCACTTAGGCAGAGGCAGAAAGAGGAAGATGAAGACAGCAGCCCCAGGAGGAAGGAGAGCCCCTGAGACAGCAAGAGCTCCAGAGACACAGACAAGATAAAGACTCAAAGACCAGGGAGCAGACGGACAGAGCTGGTCCAGGAGGGAGGCTGTAGCCCACCTTGGCAATGCGCTCGTGCATCCGGGCCTTGCGCTCATCCCCACTGCCCCGAGCGTGGGTGCCTGCCTCGCGGTACTTGTTCAGCCTCTGCTGCAGGGCATCCAGCACTGTCTGTGGCTCAGCGGGGGCCACTTGAAAGGAGAAAGGAGACAGCATCAGCTCTGCCTGCCTCCCCGCAGGTCCCCACTCCACAGTGTCCCCAGTCCTACCCGGGGCTGCTGGGATGTCAGAGGCCATCACTGGGTGCATTCGCTCCACTGCCGGGGATGTATCTGAGGGTGCTGTGGGGGCCTGGGAAGCCTGTGGAAGGGGCTTCAGGTCTGGGGAATCCAGAGCAGAGGTATAGGTATGGGTAGGGGTGCTTGGCCAGCCCTGGCCCTAGCCTGAGCAGGCTCCCCCCACCACCCCGATACTGACCCTCTGGTGCCGGGGGCATGGCACTCAGGTCCACAGGCTGCCCCTTTTCCAGGGCCTCCAGGACAGCACCAAATCTCTGCAGTAGGAACAAGGCGGGAACATAAGCCAGGGAACCCCAAGGATCTGGGCTGAAAACCCCCCGCAGACCAGTCTCACTGAAGCTTGGCCAGGTCACTGCTCACATCTGTGAAATGAGGGGCTGGACACAGGGCCTCTGAAGCAGATGCCATACCTTCCCAACCCTCATGAGCTCTCGGGCGCGGTCTAGGTCTCCAGCCCGCTTGGCATTCAGAGCAGCCACTTTGTACTCTCTCTGTCGGGCCAACAGCAGGGCCCGTGGGTCTGGGTCTGAGTCGGGTGGGGCAGAAATACCAGGGCTGCCCAAGAGGCTTGTCTCAGGCTGGGAGGGGTTGCCTATGGAGAAACAAGAGAAAGTATCAAGGTCAAAGAAGGTTTCCAGTGCCTCCAGGTCTGGCTAGCCTGAGAACATCTTAGGGAAGTTGTGACTGACACAGCCACATGTCACTGACACGGTCACTGACATGGCCACGGACAATGGCAGGATGGGGAGGCAGGCCCCAGGCCCTGACCTTGGGAACTAGGACGGGATCTGACTGTCTCCAGATACCTGGCTCCACAGAGGGGGCAGCTGGAGGTTCTGCTTCAGGGCTCCTATCGGTTGCTTCCTGGGGGGCCAAGGGCCTCCTGCCCAAGGCCACTGGAGGCGGGATCTCATCCTCACTGATCTTCCTGCCTTTCTTCACAGCAGCCAGCTGGGACTCCAGTGTCTGAGAGGGAAAAGAACCAGAAACCTAGCTAGCCACCACGGACTGCAGCCTGCCCAAAGACAGGCCAGGGGTCCTTCACCTCCACATTCTGGTGGGGAGGCTTCCCCTCTGCTGGACCAAGCTCCTCTGGTGCTTCACCCTCTGCCTTCACTGCCCTCAGCCTCACTCCTCCCAGCCCTGGTGCCCAGCCAAGCCCAACGCACCTTCAGGCCACGCTCACAGCGCCTGGCTTTGGCCGCTTCGCCTGCCTCCTTAGCACTGGCTGCAGCCTCCCGGTAGTTGCGGATCCGATCCTCTAGCAGGGCCTGCAGCCCTGGGGGCCCTCCAGCCTGTGGATACTTCAGTTCAGGGCCTGGCCACTCCAGGGCTACCTAGGCCCCTGCCACTCCCTCCTTGCAAGGAAGCTGCCCCAGAACACGAAGCTCCTGGATTCAAGGAGAAGGAGGGTCTAAAAGCCTCAAGGTGGGAGACAAAGACTCAATGGAGAGGCCAGAGGCCATGTCAGAGGCAAACACAGAGGCCCAGACAATCTGTGGAGGCCGGGAAATGGCTGTGGGGGGCGGTATGGGAGAACAGAGAGGCCTTTGAGGCCGGCAGCCAACAAGGAGTTTCTCGTGCTCAGTCTCGGCTTGGGCAGCTGCTGGAGGAGGGCCCTGGAAAGGGTCATTACTGCAGCATTCCCAGACAAGCTGTGCTCCACGAGTGTCCTACACGGGCACGCAGGCACGAAGGACACAGCCAAAGGCACACTGGAGACTCCAGAACCTACCTGAGCTGCTGGGACTGGGGCTGTCAAGAGAGCTGCCTGCACCGGAGGTTCAATGTTTTCCTGTTCCTTCTCCTCCTCAGGGCCACCCAGGCTGGCTGTCTCATCACCATCCAGGGCCCCAGCCTCCTCATCTGTACCCAGGACCTCCTGCAGCTCTGTCTGGGGAGACACAGGTCCCAAGAGTTTGGAGCCTCATGATCATACCCACGACAGGACCTGAGAATAAAGGACACTCTCCTCCAGCCATATTTCCCAGCGTCACTCACTGTGCCTGAAAGTCCCCTTTACCAGAACATTCCTACACCCTTCCAATCTGATCAGGGACAGCCCCCAAAACAGTGAAGCCTCCGTATCTGAGAATCCCCAAGTACAAAGCTCAGATGTCAGGAGACGTCTCACACCGTACAGACAGGACAAGGGCCCAGGAAAGGACATCAGCACACAGAGGGACAAACCCAGGCCTCCTCCACAGCTTGATCACAGAGCCCCCGCCACCAGCCTGGCAGACGCACCAGCAAGTCTGCATCCTCCTCCAGCCCTTCCTCCTCTTCCTCTTCTTCCACATCCCGCATGCAGTCCGCCGCCAACTTTTCAATGTGGGCCATAGGCAGAGGGGCTGGGAGAAGGGGGTCACAGAGGGTCAGAGCAACACGGAAAATGTTTCCAAGGAGTAGAGGATGGTCTTCAATCCACTGCACTGGCAGATACACCCAGGCAGCTTCCTTCCACAGTCAGAGTCCCACCTCTGCAGGGACACTTTTCTAGGCCCTCCAACAAGCATCAGGCTACTGCCTTCTCAGCCCTTTTACTGTGGCAGTTATTCACAGACATTGCCATCCGTTCCCCCTAACCACACCTTTCATAAATAAAGATTTTTAACTTGTGAGCTTCCCAATGATTCCACAAAATAGGTAATACTGGGAATTCCCTGGCAGTCCAGTGCTTAGAACTCTGTACTTTCACGTCTGAGGAACCAGCCAGGGAACTAAGATCAGATAAGCCACACAGCACAGGTACCATTCCCCCCGCCCCAAAGGTAATATTATCCCCATTTTACATATGAGTAAACTGAGAACTTTATTAATTTCCCTAACATGGCAATCTTGGTAAACAGCAGAGCCAAGATTCAAACCCAGGCTCATCAAACCCAAAGCAGGTTTGCACTGAGAAAGAAGTGATGGCCATGGTTCTCCCAGACCAGTCAGTCCCTTCAGGGTCCTCTCCTTGTCCTCAGCTCAGGGACATGTGGGATGGGAGATGGTTTTCTCTGAGGGTTCCTGGCTCTCTCTGACCTCACCCAACAGGCTTCAGGTCTCTGTCCTCTTCAGGCTGGGGAGGAAGATACCACTTATTCGTTCATTTGATACAATTTCTGTGCACTCATTGTGTGACCGATTCAGTCTGTGCTGAGTCCCTAGCCTATACCAGGCCCAGAGACTCAGACTGTCCAAAGGGAGAGGGTGCAACCCAGGAAGGAGTGAGCTCCCCCCACACAACACACAGTAAGTGAGCAGAGCAAGATGGCCTCTCGGTGGGGATGCTGCAGATGGGACATGAATACAGAGGGACCAGGTGATCTGGCTGGCTCCCCGCAGCTGTGAGGAAAGGCCCCTCCAACCACCTGCCTGAGCCCACCTGGTCCCCGCACCAAGTGTGGCAAACTCACCCTGCCCCTTGGGTGCCGGTTTCCTGCCTGTGGTCCCTGCTTCCCCAGTGAGAGCCAGCAACTCAGCCTCCAGGTCCCCCTCGTCTTCAGTCTCCTCCACCCCCAGCAGCATGTCCTCAGGGCTGAACTCCACAAAGAGCCCGAGCTGAGAGCAGAGAAGGTTTCTTAAGAACCATACAATGAGGAGAGGGTGGAGCCCAGACCCAGAGTCAATCCCCAGGAGCTAAGCGGCTCCCTGTGGGGCCTGATGTGCAGAAAGCGAAACTAAGGCCTGAACATTACTCCTTGGGACACTTAACTCCCTGGTGACTCTACAAAGAACTCAGTAAGATCACACTGCCATTACTATTACTAACAATAACAGCACCAGCTGCCAGGCAGGGTCCCTGGCAGCCTATGTGACTATCTTAGTTTTCAAAATCCTAAGGTAGATCCTATTTCCTTTTAAATTGTGGTAAAACACACGTAACATGAAAATTACCATCTTAACCATTTTTAAGTGTAGAGTTCAGTGGCATTAAATACATTCACACTGTTGCATAACTATTATCACCATCTTGCAAAACTGAAACTCTACACCTATTAAACAACTCCCCATTTCCCCTCCGCCCACCCCAAGGGTAACCACTGCTCTACTCTCTGTCTTTATGAGTTTGACTACACTACCTAAAGTGGGTCCTATTTTTATCTCCATGTTCAGATGAAACTGAGACAGCCCTGAGAGTGTGGCAGGGCTAGAATTTAAAATAAGGTCTTAAGGGACTTCCCCGGCAGTTCAATGATTAAGACTCCATGCTTCTACTTCAAGGGGAGTAGGTGTGATCTCTGGTCAGGAAACTATAATAAGCTCTCACATGCCACAAGTTGCAGCCAAAAATTTAAAAAAAAAAAAAAATGAGGTCTTGTGACTTGAGTCTATGCCCTTTATCCTACCACCTCCCTTACCTGCCTCTTTTAAGACAGTAACAATACGCTAAGAAGTCTCAAATTTGGGCCGAAAAGAAATAAAGGGAGAAAGTGAGCACGCAGATCCAATCAGAACACCCTAAATTTTGGTGGTTCCTGAACTCTCTGGATCGTTCACATGGAGATGGCCATTGCAGGAGGAAGCCTGGGTTGAAAACAAGAGAGTTCAAGCCTTAGCTTCCACATGTGTGTGCCAGGGGGTGGTCCAGAGGGTCTCCATGGGTTCTGCCAGCTCCAGGAGGCATGGCTCAAAGTCGCTAGACTTAACAAGGAAACCACACAGGTGACCCAGTTTGCCCAAGTTGTCAGAGACCCTTACCCTCAGACTGACTCAGAAGTGAAGGTGAAGAAGGCTATATCCATACCTGCTTGGCAGCTGCCACACCCTGGCCACTGGCCGGAGGGCCCTTCCGAGGTCTTGGCCCTGGCATCTTGACAGCCTGGATACCTGTCTAGTGGGGAGTGGAAGAAACTCAGATGAGAGCAGCTTACAAGCCCCGCCCCCAACAGGTGTGGTTAGTAAACTCCCAACTCAGAGAAAGAAGGCAATGCTTAATATGCTTAACATCCAAGGCTGAAATACCTAAGCTGGAAGTAGAGCACTGAAGCAAGCAACACAGAAGATGGAAGGGAGGGGACCACCTATTAATACCATTAAGAGGGGAGAGTGGACACAATAAAAAAGTCACTGAACTGACTTAACCTGGATTAAACCCAAGAGGTTGAGTGGTGAGTGGCCTAAGAAGGCAGATCAGGGAAGTTAACTCCAGGTTCAGGGAGGGTGTAAGGCTTGGCAGGATTCAGAAAGGCTCTAAAACAGTGCTGTTAAGCATGGCTGCGCTATGTGGCTACTGACGTTTAAATTTAATCCAGTTAAAGCTTCTGTCCTTCAGTTAGTGGCTACCATGGGCCAGCACAAATAATGAACATTTTCATCACTGCAGCGAGTTCTATTGGACAGTTCTGCTCTAGAGAAATCTGACTCGGTATTCTGATTCTCTCGGAGATCTCACAACCATTTCCTGGACCTACTATGTATCAGACCTTGTGCTAGGCACCGGAGGGCAGGAGTGGACGTGACATGCCCTCAGCTCTCAAGGAACAGTCACAGGGTGGGGAGCCCCTCACCACTGGACAAAACCCAAACAGGGATGTGCCAGGCGCCACGGCTGCCCAGGGCCGGCCCTTATCCAGCAGAGAGAGGAAAGGCTTCTTGGAGAAGGTGATGCCTGTGCTGAGTCACGAACATGTTGAGGGGGAGGGAGGGGAATAGGATTCCAAACATAGGGAACAACCTGATAATGGTTCTGAGGTGACAACAGCTTGACTTGCACAGGGCAACTAAGCTGGGATTAGTGCGGCATACAGTGTGAGACAAGCGAAACTGAAAATGTTAGCAAGGGGCAAATGAGGAAAACTCTGAAGCCTAAAGTAGTTTGGGCACGGTTCTGAAGGCAAAGGACGTGAGGGGATGAGGTCGGCGATTCAGAAACATGCCCCCTGTCTGCAGAAAGGACGGACGGAAGGAGGGAGAACACAGGCTGGACACCGAGCATCGTGAATCGGTCCCGGCGAAAAGGGGAGAGGCTGAGGGACCGTGAAGGCGGTGTTGAGGAGGGAGAGAAGTGGACCTAATCCAGAGTTAGGGGGTACAACCAGCAGGACTCCGAGATTAACTGGCTGTGCGCGCACGGGAGGAGGCGCTCAGAGTGACTGACTCCAAGGCGTCAGATTTCAGTGACTTGGGTGTACGGCGGGTGGTCAACTGAGCGGGGGACATGAAGCGAGTGGGTCGGCGAGACCCGCCAAGTCTGCGGCTCCGGGGGCGCCCGTCTGGGTGCTGGACCCAGACGCAGGCTCTGGAGAGAGGAGGACAGGGAGTGCGCAGGCGAGGCGAAGCCGGGGACCCCACTCCCGCGGCAGGACGCGCCGCCCTGCCCAGCCCTGCCCGGCCGCCTCCATCTCCCCCGCCGTCCCCTCCTCTTCCCTCGCCAGAGAGCGGGTTCGCGGCATACCTCGCGGCGGATCCGAAACCGACCCGGGCCTTCTCCCGCCCGGTGCCGCCCAGGCCTCCCGCGGCCCCAGGGCCGCCGAGGCAGCCGTGACAGGAAGCGCCCCCGCGGGAGACGCCTCGCGCTCTAACACGTGACTCCACGGCCGGTGCGGCGCGGATCACGCATGCGCAACGCGAAGCGGGCGTGGCGCTCCAACAGGTGACTCCAAGGGTGGAGTTCTCAGCGCGCAGGCGCCTTCGGGCAGGTAACGCGAAGTTATCTGGGCGGGTCTTTGGGCCGTTCCAGGTTGTTCCGCATCTGGAGCAAATGCAGCAGCCTCGCCCTCGGTACTAGCCTATTTACAGGTTTCCCGCCAACCTTCCTCCCTCACTCCCCTTCCCGAGGTTGCCTGGGTGCACGCTCACCTATCTAGCTTCAAGTCCTCGTCCCGCCCCTATCGGCGTGGAGGGGAACGTGGTGCGGCCGCCGCCCTATAGGAGTGATTTCTCTGCCTTACCATCTCTTTCAGTGTCTTTTATAATTTGAGTCTCTAGGGAAAGGGGCTCACAGATTCCTCTTAATCTTGCAGCATCTAAAGTTACCTTTTCTAATCAGAAGGCGGGTTTAATCCTTAAGATATGAGAGGCAGTACTCATTGCATCTCTTTATAAAGTCACTTCAGTTTAACACCAAGTTCTTCCTCTCCTACCCTGCAAGTGTAAGGGGGTAGTGTAAGGGGGGATCGGGGGAGAGAAGCTACCTCCTGGAACCTTGCGAATCGTTTCCTCCTGCCTGTCTCCTAAACTTCTGAATTATCTCCCAGTTTCCTTGGACAAAGAGCTTTTCCACCTCCTTTTTGGTGATTTCTCCGAGGAAGAGACTGTCTTTACTATTTTATATTTTTTAAAACTCAGCTTAAAAAAAAAAAAACAAAAAACTCAGCTTTTCTTCTTGGCATACCGTTTGGCATGCAGGATCTTAGTTCCTTGATCAGGGATCCATCCAATACCGCTGCAGTGGAAGTGGAGTCTTAAGCACTGAACCATCAGGGAATTCCCCATCTTTATTGTTTTAAAAAGGGAATTTCAGGGAATCCCCTGGCGGCTCAGAGGTTAAGACTCCGGGCTCTCACTGAAGAGGGCCCAGGTTTGGTGCGGCAACCAAGATCCCACAAGCCACACGGGGTAGCCAAGAAAAAAAGTGTTAGAAGTAAATAAAGTGGAAATTTCACTCATTTCTTTTCATTAAATTTGAATGATAAATAGTTAAGACATTCAAAAATGTACAATATGTAACATTCGCTAGAATGCAAGCTACTTAAAGGCAGAAGTTTTTGTGCTTTAAGTTATCTAGGGCAGTGCATGGTACATAGTAGGCACTCAACAGTTTCTATTTCTTGTGTGAGTTAAATACATGGGCACTTACCTCAAGTTTGAGAAATATAGTTGAAGCCATCTGTCCACCTCTCATGTTGCAACCCTTTCCCAAAGAGATATCCACTCTCCTGATTTTGGTATTCCTGAGCATTACTATTGCTAGTAGACATATTGTACTATGTATGTGCACATCCTTAAACAGCCGGTAGTATTTTTTTGCTAGCTTTAGCAATGTATCATTATCACTGTCTGCACATATTTTTCTTTAACTCCTTTTTATACTCAACCTTGGTTTTAAGCTTCATCCATTGATCTTACTTTTCATTTCTGTATGGTATCTCATAGTATGAAAATAATTCACTTTTCCAATGGCTTGCCATTACAGTGCTATGGATGTTCTTATACATTCCTTGTGTATATGTATGTGTTTCTCTAGGGTGTATTTCTAGCAGTGGAATTGCTGGCTAATAGGATTTTATAGACTAAAAATTACCAAATCATCTCCAATGCAGTTGTCTTAGTTTACACTTACATCAATGAGGCATTTGGGTTCTAATTGTTCTATATTACCATGGAAAGATTTTTTAATAGATATGAAAGTGTTTTGACTTGCAGGCGTCTTTTACTACGTTTCTAATTTGTTGGCCATTCATGTTTCTTACTCTGTTTACCCATTTTCCCTTTTTCTTATTGTAACATACTTTATTCTGATACCCTTAGTCCATTGCATGCAGTTTTAAATACATGCATGTGTATTAGTTGCAGATGTTATATTTCACTCAGTGCCTTATCATGATTCTCCTAAGAACAAGGACATTCTTCTACACAACCACAATAATTTGTCACACTCATAAAACTTGACATTTATATAATCCTATTACCTAATATGAATATAGTCCATAATAATGCTTATAACTGTATTAATGTCTTAAATCCATGACCCAAAGTCCTCACATCTATTTAGCTATTTAGCTCTTTTTATTAGGTAAATTTTGATTTACCTGATAATTTTTTTTATTGGTAGGTTCACAGCAAACATTTCTGGCAGGACTATGACATGGATGATGTGTTTTCCTCAGCCCCTGACATCAGGTTTTTAGATGTCAGTTTGTTCAGTTGTTGGTTTATCAGAATTAACTTGTAAAGTTACACAAAAAACCCTATCAAGATTTTAATCAGAATTTATTTAAATTAAGAGATTAATTATATCTCTTTATTATTAATAGATTTATTCCTAGGTTCCTTAAGTTTTTGTGCCATCTAAGTGATTTTTAAAGATTTTTTTATGATAGATGGTACCTTTTTAAAAATTCCATTTTCTACTATTTGTTGCTAGGGATTATTTATTACTGATATTATTTCCAACAGTTCTTTTTTATACACTAAGTATGTTACACCCACATTGTTCAAAAGTTAAAAGAAACATAATGACATACAGTGAAAGACTTCCTCTAGCCCTGAAGGTAGCCATCTCAGAGGCAACCAATATAACTAATTCTTTACTCTCTTGGAACTATTTTTTTTTATAAACAGTATTTATTTATTTGGCTGTGATGGATCTTACATGTAGGATCTAGTTTCTCGACCAGGGATCAAATCCAGGCCCACAGAGTCCTAGCCACTGGACCACCACGGAAGTCCCCTGGAACTATTTTATATAGATACAGTAATTGCATTTATATACATACAGTAATTGTATTTATATACATGGTATTTTACCATTAAATAAATGGCAGGGCTACTAACAGAAATAAAAGCCAGAGAGAGGGCCTACTGTAGGAAGGACGGTGTGTGGTTTTATAATTTGATATTTATAATGACTGTAAAACTTCCCAAACACCCCGGAAAAAGTAAATGATTTAATGGAAAATCCCAAAATACATGAAATCCCAAAGCCATTTCCATACTTTGCTACAATGATTCCATGTGCTTAGAAAAAGGAAATAGGGCTCCTTAAAAACAGATCACAGTCCTTCCTTGTGAAGCCCTTCACTCCTCTTTCAGAGCATACAGCACATCATCCTGGCTGACGTTGAGCCGCACCCGAAGGAGCACATCATTCCTGCTAGGCTCCACGAGGAGGAGACGGCAGGCACCCAGGCGAGAGCACACCGCCATCGTCTCCGACATGGTGGGGTACGGGAGGCCCTCCATCCTGCACAGAGCCACATGTTGAACGTATACCTGAAACAAAAAGCAAACCTGAGGTCAGCTAGTCAGAAAGGTAGTCCTGGGTCTGTAGCCAATCATTATTTCTTCTTTTGGGAAACTGAGACACTTCTTCCCCAGGATACTCAGGACCCCAGAAGGGAACCAAGGGGTGTCCCACTGCGATGAAAAGACAGGGACAGAATGTAGTATTGGCCTCAGGATCAGAAAATAGCAGGTCTGAACCCTGGTTCTACCAATTACCTAAATAAGCAAACTGGGCCAGTTATTTCACTTTTTAAGCTTCAGTTTTATCTATTAAATATAAGATATTCCTCACGAGTTAATAGATATGAAATGCCTAGTAATTGTCACAGCTGTACAAACAGTCCTCATCTCCAGGGGCTGATGGGTCCAATCGAGATTGTCACAATTCAAGTCAAATTTTGCTATACGGGCATTTTTCCTTGGCAGAAACAGTGAGCAGGTGCCAAGGTATGACCCTTGGAAAAGTCAAAAGTCCAGAGAGAATACAAGACACTGTGCAGAAGAGCTATCTCAGGCTTTAGAAAACCAGTAACAGGCAAAACATGATTAGCAACTAAATATTTAAAAATAGAACTTGGGACTTCCCTGGTAGTCCAGGGAAGAGTCCACCTGCCAATGCAGGGGACATGGGTTCGATCCCTGGTTCAGAAAGATTCCCCATGCCTCAGGGCAGCTAAGCCCACGCAGCACAACTACTGAGCCTGCAAACCCACAGCCTGTGCTCTGCCACAGAAGAAGCCACCACAGTGAGGAGCCCGAGCGCCGCAACAAAGAGGAGCCCCTGCTCGCCACAGAGAAAACCCAAGAGTAGCAACCAAGACCCAGAGCAGCCAAACATAAATAAATGAAGAAAACCTGGAAGGAAATGTTTTCCTGACTTCTCTATTTATCTAAAACATACTCATACACACAGACATACAAACTGCTGGGTATTTACTCAAACATCTTTGATAATTCATCTTCAAAGGCAGCTCAGTACCTATGCACACAGTTGCAAACAAACCTCACCTCCGCCAGTGCCTAGCAACCAACTTAGAACTGGTGCAGACCAGGGGAATCGGACCGTTTAATTAAAACAGAGCATAGCGAAGGCCTGAGGCAGGTGTCGATGCGATGTGATTTCTACCCAGTGCTCTGAATGTCAAAGTGAAGAAATTCAACAAAGCACAGGTAAATGGCAGGAGTAACTATGACTCTCTTAAGATAGCCAAAATGCCTTGTCATCTAATTAGTGACTCGCATGAATGGATCAAAGAGATTCCCACTGTCTCTACCTACTATCCCTCGAAACCACAGCCAAAGGAATGGGCTTGGCAGAATCAGTGGGGAAAGAAGACCCTACTGAACTTGACTCTAGTGTGGCAAGGTGAAGAGACATGAGAGGTGTAGAATAAGTGGGAGGCCCCCAGCTCACTAAGGCATGAGCCCTAACGATTCCTTTACTTGATATAATTGAAATTATGCTCAGAGCGTTTGGGCTGGTCTTTGTGATTTGTTTTTAAACAAGGGTCATTCTGAGAGCCATGCCTCCCAATATACCATAAGCTGTATCGGGGCAGTAACTTTTGTTCATCTGTGAATCTCCCACTCGCATAAAAGTATCTGGCACATAGTAAACCTTCAATCTCATATGCAGAAATCATTTGCTGTAAGTCTCTTCTCATGCAATACAATATGGTTTTATTTTCAATACACCAGCTCAATAAAAATGAGCTGGTTTGATATTCCCACATATTTTAAAGGCACCAGACCAAAATCTATGATTTTTGAAAAACAGATCAATCACCTGTTGAAATGTTGCTTCCTCCAGTCCTGATCGACGGAACTCTGCAAGGATGGCTCTCAGAAAGCTCTGTTCCAGAACGGAGGAATTTCTTAAAGAAAATGAGGAAATGTGAATTCTCCGAAGTGGCTGCACAGTAAGTCCCCTACATGTGAACCTTCAAAGACACGAATGTGCATCTGGTTCCAGCAAGGAACCAGAACCTGTGCCGTCAACCTCAGGGTGAGTGAAGTGGCCGCCTGCCCTCCGTCTCCTATTGCTGATGATCCTTCAGCTCTACCATCTCCCACCTCCTCTCCCCGTTCTAGTCAGTAACTCTTCTTGCCTGTTCACTGGTCGCCAGCTCCTGTAAGCCAGGTGTCGAACTGTACTATATACTTCTGTAAGATGAAAAAATGTTTTCCTTATTTTGTGGTGTTGTTTTTTATGTATTATTTATGTGAAAATATAAGCCTATTACAGTACAGTACTATATAGCCAATTGTGCTAGTTGGGTACCTAGGCTAACTTTGTTGGACTTATGAACGCACTCTCAGAACAGAACTCGTTTGTATGTAGGGGACTCCCTGTATCACCAACCTGGAGAAAAGTCAAATAAAGATATTCTGTGTCTTTAGAGAAGAGACAGGAAAAAACTTGGAACTGTTTCCTCCTATGTTCTTATATTATTTGGCAGGGATTCCCCTCCCCCCGCCAAAGTCTCAAAATGATATGAAAAATACCACTTTGGAAGTGTGGGAACACAGCAAGTTTATCTGGACAAGTACCAGCACTCCCATTACATGGCTGAGTACGTCATTCAAAGTTAGAGAATAGCTACTTCGATCTTATTTCCACAGCACTTTACTTCATAAACACCTATGGTGTAACTCAATATATCATACTAGGATTACATTTCTGTCTCTCTGACTAGACTATGTCCCTTAAGAAAAAGAACAGCATTGTCAGTAAATGTAGGTTGAATGAGTAAAAGCTTTGAAAGGAAAACATGCTTCTATGGCCCTCTTCAGTGGTCCTCCGAGGGAGGTTGGGAGTCAGGAGGCAGAAGGGTCTTACTTGATGGCAGTGATATATGATGATGAAAACATCTCATCTATGGCTTCTAGTAAATGGGCTGTAGTGACCAGGCCAGGGGAGTCGGGCTTCTGGCAGGAGAACTCACAGATCTCTGTGGCACGCCTACAAATGTCCAGGCAGCGTCGTGCATCTCCAGAGAGGGCTGCTACCTACAAGAGGCAATATTTTATTCCTTGAGGTCCCCTTGTCACCTCAACCCATGAGAAAAACCAACTGATTCTGTGTTCAGCTAAAAAGGAAAGGTAGGGGGACTTTCCTGGTGGTCCAGTGGTTAAGAGTTCGCCTTCCGATGCATGGGGTGAGCGTTGGATCCCTGGTCAGGGAGTTAAGATCCCACATACTTCTTGGGCATGGAACAGAAGCAACATTGCAACAAATTCAATAAAGACGAATGGACTTAAGCCTGAAATTAAGTACTTAGCCCTTTCCGGGGACCTGGTGGGAGCACAGATATACTGTAAATTATTATACTGTGTCTGGAACTCTTCCCCTGGTCCACACCTTTGTCTTGGCTTTACAGATAATTCCAGAATGGAAAAGGCAGAAATTCTCAGCTGTATTTAATAATAGAGAAATGAAGAAATCTACAAGAAGAGACCCTTGGCCCAAGATTATTATTGAACCATCTGGAAAAACAAGGGTCTGTTCCTTGCATAAAGAGAAAAAGCCAAAAGACTGAAGTGGAGCCTATTTTGCCACAGCCTGAGGCTCATAGCACGTGGTGAATTTTGGAAACCACCTGGCCAATGGCTAAATGAACCAGAATCAAGAAAGGAAGGAAGCCATGAAACTGGAGGACCCAGAGGAATCCGTGATTAGATGAGTCAGATCAATCCCCCACGCCAATGGCTGTACTTTTGTGCCTGCCCTTCCCTGTGCACTGGGGCTGAGGGCCTCCTGGGCTCCCTTCACGGGGAGGCCTGTACTCTCTCCCGAGGTGACATAGGCGGGCACTTGCATTTTAAATTGCACTGAGGGAACTCTTGGACTCAGCACTGTCTGCAGGGATCTCTGTTTCTGCATTCCCAGTGCTTGCCAGCAATGCCGTCATTTGCCTAATGACCACTGCAGGCGATGACATCCTGTTCGATGGTATCCCAAAAGAACTATTTTCTTCCAAAATTTATACAACATCAGGTTTAAAAAAGCAAACTGTAGGGATTTCTCTGGTGGTCCAGTGGCTAAAGCTCTGTGCTCCCAATACAGGGAGCCCGGGAGTCCATCTCTGGTTGGGGAACTAGATCCCACATGCCACAACTAAGTGTTCACATGTTACAACTAAAGATCCTGTGTGCTACATCTAAGAGGCAGCACAACCAAATAAACAGATAAATATTGAAACAAATCAAAAATAAAGTGATAACATTAAAAAATAGAAAAGCAAATTATATAGGTATATACACATACACCAAACTAGGACATTAAAAAGAGTTATTTCTGGGAAGTGGGATTATAGGAGTTTTTATGTTTTCTATTTGTTTTCAGAATTCAACTAAAAGACATTCAAATACTTTTGGGTCACTTTTTCAGTGACCCAAGACAGAAATATGAACAGCAGTGTATATTATTCCCTCCTTCTAATCCCCCATATTCAGCTGGTGAGGATGTCCTGGGGGGGTTTCCTATCTTTCCTCCTTTCCTCATGTGAAGCAGCTCCATACAGTGGATAATAGCAGGGACTCAAGGGGCTGCTGCAGAGGTCTAGAATCAAGAGTGGGCAGGGGACCCTGGGAAGCAAGAAAACACCCAAAGCAGCTCCCCTCCAAGGGCCTGAGTCTTGGTGACCATAAGCACTCTTTCTGACTGCTGCTGGTGTGAGGGAGTAAAAAAAAAAAGCTGGGGACACCAAACATGGAATCTAAGAAGACATTGCATAAACTTGGGGTCCAAACACCACCACACCCCCAGTATGAGTGTGAATGAGAGACTCTTCATGCAGAAGGGATGGTAAGAAAAATGACCTGTGTGACTTCGGTGTTGGGAGGGGGTGTAAGGGGAAAAAAAATCCTCTGAGTCTTTGCAACCACAACCCCTCATGTGGATCTGCAGTTCAAATTCATGTTGTGTCTCCTAAAAACCCTCAGTGGAGAATTTTGTTTAAAAATGGTCACCGTTGGCAGTGCCCCTCAGTAACTACAGAAGCGCAAAACGAACTAAATGAATTCAAGTTCAACGCAGGCCTCAATCAACTTCCAGATAAAGCTCTAAGGAGCAAAACACAAAAAAACAAGGAAACAAGGCCATATAGACGTGGCCTTGTTTATAGAAGTGATAGAAGTAAACTCACAAAGACGTCAGATATCATAACTACAAGATAAACAATATAGGTATGTTTGTTTTTATGTTAAGAAACAAGAGAGGTTTGAAATTACAGGCAAGAGTTTTGGGTAAAAACAGCAGCCAAATGTGAAGCCTTCTGAAACATTATTTAAAGACCAAGAACCCTAAATAAGCAAGCAACTGGAGAGCAGTAAACAATATAACTCTGCAAGTTAGAAAGAGGTCGCAGGGTAGTAGTGGTTGACTTAGCTGACTGTAGAAGGCCCAGTCCTAAATCAGTAGTGAGGAATCCAAGAACAAACCTAAAGCTACCCTAAAAATCTTCAAAACACTCAAATTGTTAGTGGTACTGGAACTGGGGGTAAAGAGGGAACTTTGTCTAAAACGAGGAGGACTGGTTGAAAGTTAAGAAACTGATGCCCTAGATTAGGAATCAGTACAGTATGGCCTGCCACGTTTTTGTAAATAAAGTTTTACTGGAATACAGCTTTGCACATTTGTTTACGTGGCTGCTTTTTCACAATTTAAGGGCAGGACTGAATAGTGGTAATAGACCATTATGGCCCACAAAACCAGAGGGATGGGATGGGGAGGGAGTTGGGAGTGGGGTTCAGGAGGGGGAACACATGTACACCCATGGCGGATTCAAGTCAATGTATGGCAAAACTAATACAATGTTGTAAAGTAAAATAAACAAACAATTTAAAAACAAAAGAAGTTTGTTGACCCTTGCCTAGGCCTCCCCCCCATTTCATGCTGTTGGGTGAACATTCGAGCAATATTCTGTGAGAAAATGTTGTGCCTTGGTAATTTGTGCTGTTTCCATAAAACGCTCTGCCCTGGAGATTATCTCACTTACACCATAGCAGGAGACCAGAAATTTATTCTCAAGCAAAGATAAACAAAGTTGATCAACCTGGAACACTAGCAATTGTTGCAAAGAAGGGGATGTCCCTTACTAAATATAGACAGTTACTATTTGCATACTGAATTTGAAGACCTCCACCCTCCCTGACTCCAGCTCACCTCCCCTGGTCAAAGGAAGAAAACAACCTCAAATAAGTAGGATGGTGCATAAAAGGCCCACTCAGAGGGGAAAGAACTTTTAGAAACTGTATGACTGCTGCGGTAGAACTGATGCTTTTGAACTGTGGTGCTGGAGAAGACTCTTGAGAGTCCCCTAGAGTGCAAGGAGATCAAACCAGTCCATCCTAAAGGAAATCAGTCCTGAATATTCATTGGAAGGACTGATGCTGAAGCTCCAATACTGTGGCCACCTGATGCGAAGAACTGACTCATTGGAAAAGACCCTGATGCTGGGAAAGATTGAAGGCAGGAGGAGAAGGGGACCATAGAGGATGAGATGGTTGGATGCTATCACCGATGCAATGGACATGAGTTTGAGCAAGCTCTGGGAATTAGTGATGGACAGGGAAGCCTACCGTGCTGCAGTCCATGGGTTCGCAAAGAGTAGGACACGACTGAGCGACTGAACTGAACTGAGGGGTGGAGAAACTCTACCCAAAAGAGCGGGTAGAGAGTAACTTTGAGGCTGTCTCTCCTGGAAAGCATAGCTTGGAGATAAACACCATATCTGGCTCTCTGCTGACCCTGATACTTAACAGAGTGCCTAGCTCTGAGCACATGTTATAGACATGTGTTGCTGCTATAGCCATTCAGAATTTACATTGTTTCTGGCAAGAAACTAGAAACAAGTTTACAATTCTTTTAAGTGCTGAAATACTGTGGCTGTGTGGTTTCTCATGTTCAGCCCCAGGTAGACATTTAACCTGCTTTGTTCCTCAGCCACCTCAGAGAAGTCTTAGTGGAATCTCAGTTGGCATTCTATTCTCCCAGTGGGCCTCAAGTGGGAGAATGCCACATGTCATACCCACCACAGAGCCATGCACCCTGCTAGGCACATTACAGACACGCTCTCATTTAATTCCCACAATGACCCTATGACATAGCTATTTTTCAGAAGAAAACTGGAGCCCAGAGGTTTTAAAGTAACTTTTCTATAACTTGCCACACACTTATTAGAGTCAGAATTCAAACCAGGTTTGTCTACCCCACTGACTATGTTGCCCTTCTAATTATACAAAGCACTCTGAATTAACTAATCTTCATTCATATATATATATAAGCCCATCATACTCAGAGCCTTTTAATAATTAATCATACAATAAGCTTAAGGAATTTTTCAGAATTTTGTTTCTATTTTCTGGAATTTGTTTTTACAGGACTTCCTAATTTTTTCTTCACCTCCAGAGCACCCAGCCTAGGGCCTAACATGGGCAGGTGGTCAGCAAACACTGTCAGTGTGGCTAGGGGCTCCACAAAGGCGACTTACCTTCCTGGCTACCAGCTGGATGGTATCATCCTCAAAAGCCTTTACATGTCTGAGTCGGGACATTAGGATCTGCTGCAGCTGGCTGTGAGTATAGGGCTGGAAGGACATCCTGGTCAGACCCTGGGGAGTCAAGACGACAGAGGAACAAGTTCATGGATTTCCCACTCGGACAGTCCTGGTGGAAAGCCACTTGCAAATCCCCCAAACCAAGTCTCAGATAACAATTTACACATTTCATCCCAGGACTACCACTGCTTCCAGCTCCTTTTGTTACTGACAATGGCCCGTGGGACCCTGTAGGGCAGTAGTTCTCAACGATTTTTTCATTTAGCTTAAAAGAAACTTTTATTCTACTGGAATCATTTACTAGTAGATCTGAGCAGAGGTGCTCTCATTAGAGCTGGAGGGAGGATCTTCGGCTCTACGACATCGGCTGAGCTTCTGGTTTCACGTCTACTGAACCACAAGGTCCACAAGGCCAGAGACCGGGTCTGTCCTGTTCACTGCCATATTTCGTGCGTCTAACACTGCCTGCCAAGGGGTAAGCACTTAAATATTTTTTTAAAATAATTAAACCTTTAGTGCTCTGTGCAGTTTGAGTGCAGAGGTAGTAGAACCCCAAGAAGATACGTTTGCAGAAAACCATGCAATGGTGACATATTTAATTCTAATGTAGAAATTATCAGAATTTCAGAAATCACATTTCTTACTTTTCCCCATCTATTTTAGATCCTATGTATTCATTTTTGCAGAACTCCTTGGCCCAGCTTTGGGACTATAAGAACAGCTTGAGAATGGCCCTACCAGTCGGCTGGACACCCGGTTCATCATGATGCGCTCTGGCAGGTCCATGGTGTTAGCAATGGTCAGGACCACAAGGCGGGCCTCCTTGTGAGTGGGCCAGTCAAAGAGATTGTACATTACGTCTTGTTTCTGGGTCCACAAAAGGTCAAGCTGCCAGGAACAGAGAGAGACACAGGGTCAACCACAGAGAATGAGCCGGACCCCAGAGAGAAGCCGGGCACTGCTGCTTTCGCAGCACGTGCCCTCAGGTCACACCACCTGAGCAGCAAGGATGTCGAAGGACACATGCCCCTCCCCACCAGAGAATGTGCCCAAGTGAAGGAGAAGGGAGCCAGGACTTCCCTCCTGCCTTGTATCGGCTCCCGCGCCCCAGTCAAGAGCCACTCCGGTCCTCCCGTGGGTGCCTTCTCACCTCATCCACAAGCAGCACGGTGGTTTCCTGAGAGGACCCTTGAGCGCAGAATCGCTTAGCCAGCAGTTTTGCTGCGTGGTTGGCTGTTGCCCTTTTACCTGTCAGCTTCTGCAGTGAGGGGGAAAAGAATGGGTGTGGTACACTATAAGGATTTGACTCCCCTTTTAAGAGTTTAAAGTTAAATCTGCCTATAGAGGAAGCTATTTAGCCTGAGGACTTCAGTATCCTACCCTCTGTCTTCCACCGGGAGGAGAAGAGACGGCCACAAGAGACATAAATTGTGTCTGAAATGCACACGAGCCACAGGGCAATCCCAGAAGCCCCTCCAGAATCATCACTGCATGACTGGACATTACTTCTTCCAGGACAGCAGCTAGTGAGTCAAAGAGTGAGACTCAAATTCCAGCCTACCCTTTTCCAGTTTACTGCCACGCCTGCTGTATACAAATGGTTTTCACCCTCCTGGTTAAGTACTAGCTCCCAGACTTCAAGGTCCTTGAGGACATGAATTCTGCCTTCTTTGCCCTTTCTACTGCTACACGTACGGCAAGTTGAAAACATGTTATATGCACAAAACTAAGTAAACCTTTCCCTTTTCATGTGCCACCCAGAAACTGTATTTTTCAAAAAGCCCAAATTGGAATTCCCTGGCAATCCAGTGGCTGAGACTCTCTGCACTTTCACTGCTGAGGGCCTGGGCTGAATCCCTGGTTGGGGAACTAGGATCCTGCAAGCTGCTTGACCAAAAAAAAAAAAACACCCCAAACCAAAACAAAATAAACAAGAAGGCCCAACCAGCTCTGCTCACCTGTAAGATCTGCACGTAGACTTGGTGGGGTTCTGTCAGCTTCATGCCATTGACCTCAATGTATTGAAAGGGAGGAACGTCACCGTCTTGGGCTGCCTGCTGCAGGCAGCGCATCACCTCGTGCACAGTGGCAGTCTTCCCTGTCCCAGGGACCCCGGAGATGTACATGCACCTGGGGCAAGAGGAGAAGACCCCGGGCTAGGTCTGTGTAGCTGCGTCACACTATCATCAGTTATGAGTATGAGAATGTATGCTGAAGGAAGGACAGAGACCCATGAAATGTGGAGGTGGGAGGAATAAGGGTCATTTTTGGAAGCTGACCAGAGCAGGACCTGTTTATATACAGTCACTCATTCCATAGGCAACGCTGTATGCAAAATGCCTCCCCAAAAAGGCCAGAGTTATTTTCTATGTAAGACAAAATTTCTATAGAAATATTCTGATAACAAAAGCTGCTTCAGCAATGAGCTTGCCTGTTTTTCCAACACTAGGGAAAGACTGGTTGAACTGCACCTATGGTGGTGCACTGGCAGGGGCCTCCTGACCATTCTGCCTCCCTCAACACAACTCACCCTCCAGTGCGGTCAAGGAGTTTGCTTTCCACAAAGTTGTAAATGTCTTGGAATTCCTGCTCCCGACAGGGAAGAGACTCGGGTACAGCAGAAACATGCAGCCTACAGTGGTGGTCAATGAGGGAAAAGGAGGACGTTATAAACAATTTACTATCAACTGCATAATAAAGGAAAAGACTTAGCTATAGTTTCTACTGGAAACCTTCATCACAAATCCATAGGAATGCCTTCATTCTTAAACCTCTTCATTTGGCCCTTCCCCACCCAGACAAATTACCCAGTTCAGTGGTTCTAATCAAGAGTACGTATTACTTGGGAGCTTTCCCCAGATCATGTGGGTAGACCTCATCTCACATGAGATTATGATTCAGCTGATTTCTGGCAGGATCTAGGCTTACCTATTTTTAAAAAGTCCCCACAAAGTTCTAAAACGTACTGCAACTGAGAAGCAGTGTCATGACCTTCCATCCCTGAGAAAAGCGTAGCAGTGCACTGCAGACTCCTCCCAGGGCTTGTCCACGTGGCTCATGCAGACACTGCTTGAGAGGTTTCTCCTTTCTAAACATGCACCTTCATTTTACCCTCTACCTTTATTACTGGGCTTCCCTGATAGCTCAGTTGGTAAAGAATCCACCTGCAATGCAGGAGACCCCGGTTGGATTCCTGGGTTGGGAAGATCTGCTGGAGAAGAGATAGGCTACCCACTCCAGTATTCTGGCCTGGAGAATTCCATGGACTGTATAGTCCATGGGGTGGCAAGGAGTCAGACAGGACTGAGCAACTTTCACTTTCTCTGGTATTATATACACAATGACCACAAAGCACTGCCAGTTCACATGAATAAAAGCAGAGGTCTGTTTCGGCCTATCCGAAAGGGGCCCCAGAGCTGTGTCACCTTAGCCGGGCCTCCTCCAGCATGTTGGTGGGCTCCTGGGCAGCCAGGTTTCGGCTGCGGATCCGGGGAGTGGCATCACGTGGTGTTCTGGGCTCAGGCTGAGTTCAAAAGAGGGAAATTTGGATAATCAACAAGGACCTACTGTACAGCACAGGGAACTATACTCAATATTCTGTAATAACCTAAATGGGAAAAGAATCTGAAGAACCGTGGACCTATGTATATGTATATAACTGAATCACTTTGCTGTACGCCTGAAACAAACACAGCATTGTAAATCACCGATACTCCAAAATAAAATAAAGATTTTTAAAAGAGAGAGAACATATTTTTGAAGGGAAAAACAAAGCAAACTCCATCCAGGATGTATCAGCAAATCTGATTGTGATGATCTGATAAAAGGAAGAGAGGTAGTGAGTCAATTCCTCTTAGTATCTTCCTGTATAAAGTACCAAGATTCTCCCTTTCTCCCCTCACATTACACATACATTTTGTTCACAGTCCAAACAATTTCTTATTTATAATTTACATATAGTATTAGGATCTGAAAACACTGTCAGTCTGACTCAATGAAACTATGAGCCATGCCATGTAGGGCCACACAAGACGGACAGGTCACGGTGGAGAGGTCTGACAGAATGTGGTCCACTAGAGAAGGGAATGGCAAACCTCTTCAGTAGTCCTGTCTTGAGAACCCCATGAACAGTATGAAAAGGCAAAAAGATAGGACACTGAAAGTTGAACTTCCCATGTCAGTAGGTGCCCAATATGCTACTGGAGATCAGAGGAGAAACAACTCCAGAAAGAATGAAGAGACACAGCCAAAGCAAAAACAAAACCCAGCTGTGGATGTGACTGGTGATGGAAGTAAAGTCCGATGCTGTAGAGAACAATATTGCATAGGAACCTGGAATGTTAGATCCATGAATCAAGGCAAATTGGAAGTGGTCAAACAGAAGATGGCAAGAGTGAACGTTGACATTTTAGGAATCAGTGAACTAAAATGGAATGGAATGGGTGAATTTAACTCAGATGACCATTATATCTACTACTGTGGGCAAGAATCCCTTAAAAGAAATGGCATAGCCATCATAGTCAACAAAAGAGTCTGAAATGCAGTACTTGGATGCAATCTCAAAAATGATAGAATGATCTCTGTTCATTTCCAAGGCAAACCATTCAATATCACAGTAATCCAAGCCTATGCCCCGACCAGTAATGCTGAAGTTGAACGGTTCTATGAACCTACAAAACCTTTTAGAACTAACACCCAAAAAAGATGTCCTTTTCATTATAGGGGAATGGAATGCAAAAGTAGGAAGTCAAGAAATACCTGGAGTAACAGGCAAATTTGGCCTTGGAGTACAAAATGAAGCAGGGCACAGCTAACAGAGCTTTGCCAAGATAATGCACTGGTCATAGCAAACACCCTCTTCCAACAACACAAGAGAGACTCTACACATGGACATCACCAGATGGTCAATACTGAAATCAGATTGATTATATTCTTTGCAGCCAAAGACGGAGAAGTTCTATACAGTCAGCAAAAACAAGACCAGGAGCTGACTGTGGCTCAGATCATGAACTCCTTATTGCCAAATTCAGACTTAAATTGAAGAAAGTGGGGAAAACCACTAGACCATTCAGGTATGACCTAAATCAAATCCCTTACGATTATACAGTGGAAGTGAGAAATAGATTCAAGGGATTAGATCTGATAGAGTGCCTGAAGAACTATGGATGGAGGTTCGTTACATTGTACAGGAGGCAGGCATCAAGACCATCCCCAAGAAAAAGAAATGCAAAAAGGCAAAATGGTTGTTGGAGGAGGCCTTACAAATAGCCATGAAAAGAAGAAAAGGGAAAGGCTGAGGACAAAAGGAAAGATATACCCATTTGAATGCAGAGTTCCAAAGAATAGCAAGGAGAGATAAGAAAGCCTTCCTCAGTCATCAATGCAAAGAAATAGAGGAAAACAATAGAATGGGAAAGATGAGAGAGCTCTTCAAGAAAAGTAGAGATATCAAGGAAACATTTCATGAAAAGATGGGCACGATAAAGGAAAGAAATGGTATGGACCTAACAGAAGCAGAAGATATTAAGAAGGGGTGGCAAGAATACACAGAAGAACTGTACAAAAAAGACCTTCATGACCCAGATAATCACAATGGTGTGATCACTCACCTAGAGCCAGACATCCTGGAATGTGAAGTCAAGTGGGCGTTATGAAGCATCACTACAAACAAAGCTAGTGGAGGTGATGGAAGTCCAGTTAAGCTATTTCAAATCCCTTTAAAAGACGATGCTGTGAAAGTGCTGCACTCAATATGCCAGCAAATTTGGAAAACTCAGTAGCGGCCACAGGACTGGAAAAGATCAGTTTTCATTCCAATCCCAAAGAAAGGCAATGCCAAAGAATGCTCAACTACCACATAATTGCACTCATCTCACAATTCTCCAAGCCAGGCTTCAACAGTACATGAACCGTGAACTTCCAGATGTTCGAGCTGGTTTTAGAAAAGGCAGAGGAACCAGAGGTCAAATTGCCAACATCTACTGGATCACTGAAAAAGCAAGAGAGTTCCAGAGAAACATCTACTTCTGCTTTATTGACTACGCCAAAGCCTTTGACTGTGTGGATCACAACAAACTGGAAAATTCTTCAAGAGATGAGAATACCAGACCATCTGACCTGTCTCTTGAGAAATCTGTATGCAGGTCATGAAGCAACTGGACATGGAAAAACATACTGGTTCCAAATCAGGAAAGGAGTACATCAAAGCTGTATATTGTCACCCTGCTTATTTAACTTATATGCAGAGTACATCATGAGAAACACTGGGCTGGATGAAGCACAAGCTGGAATCAAGATTGCTGGGAGAAATATCAATAACCTCAGATATGCAGATAATATCACCCTCATGGCAGAAAGTGAAGAATTAAAGAGCCTCTTGATGAAAGTGAAAGAGAGTGAAAATGTTGGCTTAAAACTCAACATTCAGAAGACTAAGATCATGGCGCCTAGTCCCATCACTTCATGGCAAATAATGGGGAAACAGTGGAAATAGGACAGACTTTATTTTTAGGGGCTCCAAAATCACTGCAGATGGTGACTACAGCCATGAAATTAAAAGACGCTTGCTCCTTGGAAGAAAAGTTATGACCAAAACGAGATAACATATTAAAAAGCAGAGACATTATTACTTTGCCAACAAAGGTCCATCTAGTAAAAGCTATTGTTTTTCCAGTAGTCATGTATGGATGTGAGAGTTGGACTATAAAGAAAGCTGAGTGCCAAAGAATTGATGCTTTTAAACTGTGGTATTGGAGAAGACTCTTCCGAGTCCCTTGAACTGCAAGGAGATCCAACCAGTCCATCCTAAAGAAATCAGTCCTGAATCTTCATTGGAAGGGCTGATGCTAAAACTGAAGCTCTAATACTTTGGCCACCTGACGTGAAGAACGGAGTCACTTAAAAAGACCCTGAAGCTGGGAAAGATTGAAGGCGGGAGGAGAAGGGGACGTCAGAGGATGAGATGGTTGGATAGCATCACTAACTCAATGGACATGTGTTTGAGTAGACTCTGGGAGTTGGTGATGGACAGGAAGGCCTGGTGTGCTGCAGTCCATGGAGTCACAAAGATTCAGACATGGCTGAGTGACCGAACTGAACTGAAGTGATGAAGGAATGAATAAAAGTACGGATTATATACTTTTTCAAATAAACTTATCTTAAAAGAAAAATATTAAGAAATCCTAAATACTCTGCCCTGATACAGGGTAGAGTAGGAGGCATAAACTAGGTTTGATTCATAAGATCCTCCTCTATTCCACTCCCGTGAGTTGCATTTACTGATTAAAATTTTAAAAATCATCCCAAAGAAAGAAAGATTCTCCTTTAGACTTTTTTGAAAATATGGCCAACCTTTAGTTCAGAATTTCCACAATTCACTACATAGTACCCAGAGAAACCTCCCCAGATTTTTCCACTCCAGACCCCAGGGTCACTGTTCAGCTTAGGCTAACAGCCCTATTTTACTATTCTGTTCCTTGCCACTGGCTCACTAGAGCAGGCCTGCTACCCAGCAGTATCCACAGGGTTTTCACAAAGCACTCCCTTTTATGGGGGTGTTTCACCCACCAACCCTCTGCTTCCAGCCAAGCTATAAAGTGACAATCTCTGCACCTTTTCTCAGAAGCAGAGAAGCACTTAAGACTCAAATCAGCTTTTACATCTATTAACTTGGAGAAAACAGGAAAATAGTAACAAAACCTTGCTGAGAAGGTATTTTTTTAAAAAGGCTGTCCTCTGACCTTTTTCATTATGCTAAAGAGGGCCCCCCACAACCTAAATCCATTCTTCTGGGTGGGACTCAGAAAATGGAATCAAACCAGAGCTATCCCCTTATATAAGATTGCCTGGTCTCCAAAGGTAATCTATTGCAGAGGTCCCCAACCTCCAGGATCTAATGCTTGATGACTGGAGGTGGAGCTTACATAATAATAATAGAAATAAAGTGCACAATAACTGTGATGTGCCTGAATCATTCATCCCTAAATCCACACACCCCCTCCCCCAACCCAGTCCATGGAAAAACTGTCTTCCATGAAACCAGTCCGTGGTGCCAAAAAGGTTGGGGGCTGCTGAATTGGATTTCTTTCCCTAAAGGTCTTTTGTTGACTTCAACCCAAGCTCAATCACATTTTTCTTGATATGGAGAAATAGAGATCAGCTTTAGAAAAAAGCCTCCTAATTAGGCATTTCTAAATTGCTCTAAGGAACAAGATGCTTTATGAAGAAAAGTTTCCTAATATACTAATAGTCTCCTGGAAGGTCACAATAACATAAGTTAAAGGCCCTGAGAAGTCATGTGACAGTGAAACCAATATAACTTTGTTTAATCCAAACATTTTTCAAACATATCTGAACACAGTAGGACCCTCTTTTCTCAGTAGTTTTCAGTGCTCTGCTCAATTTCACACAAAGCAGGCAGATGTCCCCATTTTCAGTCCGTGGGTTCACTTAGAACCTTTCCTCGATGAATACACAAGCACACTATTCAATATTCTTTAATAACCTATATGGGAAAAGAATCTGAAAAAGAACTGATATATGCATAGCTGAATCAACTGGCTATACACCTGAAACACACTGTAAATCCACTACCCCCTCCCCCCGCAAAAAAGCTTTCCTCTATGAATATTCCAAGTGGCATAGCTTTGAATTTGAGAGTCGTGTTCTCAAAATCCAGCTGTTACTAGTTGTATGACTTTAGTCATCACAATTTCTAAATTAAGTGAGGAGCTTCACTGGCAATAAACCTAAAAGAACCTTACAGTTTTCTTTGGTGTCTTGGAGGGGGTCTGTAAGGATGACTTCATGGAGGAGCGTAGGTTCCTGGACACACTATTGGGTGTTCTCCTTGAAAGCGGGGTTGTGGAAGCCTCTTCCTCCTCACTGTCACAGTCTGAAATCTCGGCTGCTGGCAGAAACTCTTCATCACTTTCGTCACTTTTACTGTTACCTAAAAACCTAAACGGCAGGACATGTTATTTTCTGATATTCAGTGTGTGAAGTCTAAATAAGAAGCTCCGAACAGGTCAGTGTGGATGCGAGTATTGCAGTCTCTCCTGCAACTGAGCAATATCAGATGTACTCCAGTTCTTGAGCCCTTGCTACCGAGAAGCTCTGCTAAGGGCTTTATTTATATTATTTCATTAAACCCATCAACAACTTTGTGACTTGTATATTACTCCCCATTTTACAGATGCGGAATCGACAGCTTAGAAAGGTTAAGTAATCTTCCCAAGGTTACACAGATAGTATTAGGTTGATGCAAAAGTAACTTCAGTTTTGTACTGGTGAACTTTGCTGTTGGATATTGTAATACATTCTTAAATACATGTCGTTACGCGATACATCAACTCAATGCGTATTTGTTGCTTTATGTTTTTTTGCTAATGACATTACTTGCTGTTTATTTTATATTTATTTTAGACTAGGGAAATGATGTTAGACAAAAGGCAAATTCAACCAATTTTCTTATTTGAGTTCAAAATGGGTTGTACTTGCTGAGTTGTGTCTGATTCTTTGTGACCCCGTGGACTGTAGCCTACCGGGCTCCTCTGTCTATGGAATTCTCCAGACAAGAATATTGGAGTGGGTAGCCATTCCTTTCTCCAGGGGATCTTCCCGACCCAGGGATCAAACCTGAGTGTCCTGCATTGCAGGCAGATCCTTTACCATCTGAATCACCAGGAAAGCCCCTCATCGAGGCTGATCCTCTTACAACTACACAATAAGTTGCTGAAGAACTTAACACCGACCTTTCTACATTCTACACTCGGCATTTGAAGCAAATTGGAAAGGTGAAAAAGCTTGATACCTGGGTGCCTCATGAGCTGACCACAAATTTAAAAAATTGTCATTTTGAAGGGTCATCTCTTATTCTATGCAACAATGAACCATTTCTCAATTGGATTGTGACATACAATGAAAAGTGGATTTTATATGACAACTGGCGACAACCAGCTCAGAGGTTGGACCAAGAAGCTCCAAAGCACTTCCCAAAACCAAACTTGCACCAAAAAGAGGTCATGGTCACTGCTTGATGGTCTGCTGCCAGTCTGACCCACTACAGCTTTCTGAATCCCAGAGAAACCATTACATCTGAGATATATGTTCAGCAAATCAATGAGATCCACCGAAAACTGCAAAGGCTGCAGCCAGCACTGGTCAATAGAAGGGCCCAATTCTCCACAACACCACCTGACTACACGATGCACAGCCAACGCTTCAAAAGTTCAACGAATTAGGCTATGAAGTTTTGCCTCATCCACTATATTCACCTCACCTCTTGCGACCAACTACCACTTCCTCAAGTATCTCAACTTTTTTGCAGGGAAAACACTTCCACAACCAGCAGGAAGCAGAAATGCTTTCCAAGAGTTCCTCAAATCCCAAAGCACAAATTTTTACGCTATAGTAATAAATAAACAAACTTATTTCTCGCTGGCAAAAATGACTTGATTGTAATGGTTCCTATTTTGATCAGTAAAGATGTGTTTGAGCCTAGTTATAATGATTTAAAATTCGCGGTCCAAAACTGCAATTATGTTTGCACCAACCTGATAAATGACAAAGCCTAGGTTCAAATCCAAGTCTACCAGAATCAAAGTTCATGTTCCTAGGCACCCTACCAATAGTCTTGCTGGGTGGAATGATTATGGGGCCCTGGGAGCCACCTAAGCCCAGGGCACTGTTTCTTGCCCCTTTCAAACTATGATGTTTATGTGAAATGAACACAATTCCAGACATACTAGGTAAAGGTAAATTTCAATGGATTAGCAAATAACAAACAAGAAATGTTAAGAGGATTTAAGAAATAGGATTATAGATTTCACAGATGGCAGTGATGTTTTTCTGCCTGCCAAGGAGCAGTCTTACCTAAGCTGCTGCCTAATCCGATTCAAAGTCAAGAGAGAACTCTTCCTGCGGATACGGGAAGTAGAGTTAGCTTCATCCTGAACTTCTGGCTCTTTGCCCTCCCTGCAAGATATTACAGCAAGATTGCGGAAAGTGGTGTTGGGTGCCAGCTCTCAGCAGCAGGACTGGAAGCGAGTCAGGCAGCCTGACAGGCTCCTATTCTTTTGGCTACTTTGGAAGGAGATAAGCAAAATTTGCCAAAAAGTTTATAATGGAAGTTTGACTCAAACCCAAAGATTAAAGTTTGCCAAAAGCTTATCATTTAAATTAGACTGATCACCTCCCCAACTAGAAATCAGAATATATTAATACTAATTCTACACAGAGTTTTTTATTCTTTTTAAATTTCTGATGTATCTGTAATTTACTGTCCACTCAAGGTTAGCAGCAATGCAGGTATACTCTTAATGCAAAGCATTTATCAAGAAATCTAAGTAAAGGACTTTACTGGAACTCCAGTGCTTAAGACTTTGCCTTCCAATGCAGGGAGTGCAGGTTTGATCAAACCAGGTTTGATTCCTGGTTGGTAAACTAAGATTCCATATAACTTGGGGCTAAAAATCCAAAACTTAAACAGAAGCAATATTGTAACAAATTCAACAAAGACATTAAAAATGATCCACATTTTAAAAAAAAAATCTAAAAAAAAAAAAAAAAAAGAAAACCAAACAAAATCAGAAAAGCCAGGTGCTAGAGTTTCTGAGCAGGAAACACTGAAATTTCAGGATTGTCAAATTTGTACAGCCCATGATATACAAACAATGCCCAGCATCAAACTTCAGAGTTGCTTTGGTGCATTATCTTCTTGTATTTTATGTATTTGAAAATGGTTTCCAGTTTACAAAAAAGAAAAGAAAGAAACTGACCAAGAAAATCACTGTTAAAATGTGATAAAGAGCCAAGCAAGTAATGAAATCCAAGACTGTGAAGCAATTCAGAATTATCTTCTGAAGCAGCAATCCCCAAAGGACAGCTGGGTATATCAGAATCATCCTAAGAGTGTCTCTAAAATACAGATTCCTGGGCCCAACACTTGGAGACTGATTCACTGCATCTGGGGAGAGGCTCAGAAATCTGGATTTTAGAAAAGCTGGTGATTCTATGACACAGATTCACTGGCTGTGACCCACACATTGGACATCATGTGAAGCAGCTTGATTTGCTCTGTGGGAGGCAGGGTAACATCCCCAGTCACCTTCTTTCGATGTATTCTGGTTTCAGAATCACAGAAGTCACTACCGAGGATTTCCGTCCCCCACGGGTAGGAGTAAGTGTTCTTTCTTCACTAGTCTCTGTTGTTTTCAAAGCTGGGACTCGAGTTCTCAGGATCATGCCATGATCAGGTGAAGTCTTCTTGGCATCTTTGGTACAAGAGTGTTGAATCTCTCCAGTTTTCTCTGGGGCTTTCAGAGCTGGAGACAAGGTCTGAGAACCATCAGGCAGAGACCTCTTTGAAGGTGACATGATCTCAGAGAAAGCCACTTTCCGTTTCATTCTTCCAGGAGAATCCAATGAGGCACATGAAGTCGCCTGGGAAATCCTTGTGTTAGGAGTCCTAGGGAAACCTAAGTTCAAGAGAAATCACCATAGACAGTGTGTGAATTTTATGACAAGCACTGTACAGATCCCTAATCTCTTTAGAGATAAATTCTTTCACTGAGTGATACAAAACATGAATTATTCACATTTGGAATTATTCTATACTTTCTTTTCCCAGGTCAGGTAGCTCTAATATTTTTGGTCTCTCTCTTAAATTCTATGGGTAATTTTGCTAGCTGGAACAGTTAAATCAGCCTTCACAGATAAATGTTCAAACATCAGGTTTTCCATGAAGTCATCTCCCAGAACAGTTGTTCTCAACCAGGGTGATACTGCACATCCTCAAACTCCATTCAACCCCATCTGAACTTTATTCCAATGGCTCTGTTGAGTAACACGAAGGCCTTACATTTTTCTTAACCCAGATTATACCAGTGGAGAGATGGATCCTGCAGGCAATCAAATGGGTTTTGAGAATACACAGAACCACATTTGGATCTCCTCCAATTTCATCATGATCAAAGGCATCAAGAACCTGGACATTCATTCATAGATGAACAGCTCATCAATTGAGCTATTAAAATGGCAAGGTATATACCAGGTGCTAGGAGACAAAAGTTGAATGAGACTCAATCCTGGTTTCCATCCGTAAGATATTCTAGTCTAACGGGGCAGATGAGATGCATAAATGTCTATAATATCAAGTTTAATAATGATCCTAAAGCATCTAGTGCTAATAACTAGGGCTTCCCAGATGGCTCTAATGGTCAACAACCTGCCTGCCAATGCAAGAGACCATAAGAGATGCGGGTTCAATCCCTGGGTCAGGAAGATCCCCTGCAGGAGGGCATGGCAAGCCACTCCAGTATTCTCGCCTGGAGAATCCCATGGACAGAGAGGCCTGGCGGGCTACAGCTCTTGAGACAGGCCTTGAAAGAAAGGCAAAATTTCAACAGAGCTGAAAGGGGAAGGAGGGGGATGAGAGAAGGGAATAACTGAAATTGATGTGAGCTAAGACAGCGAGACAGGAAAGCAATGGGCAGAGGCGTTCACTTCAGCCACAGCACCGGGTGTGTGTGGAACTGCTGCTGCAGACAAGGCAAGAAGTCATCCAGGACCTGTGTGGTAAATATGAGGGTAACGCGTGTCTGGATTAATATAAAAATGTCCCAATACCCTAGTCTCCCTTATGCCTCATTTCTCCATCTTTCTGTCAAAAAACAATCTGTAATATTTTCCTCATAACTACCACATCTAATTATGTAACTGTGTCAAGTTTAAATTTCTTACCCTAACTTTCATGGTCCTACAAAATCAACAGTGAGAAAAACACCGCAATTATTTCAAAATGGTGACTGTACAAATTATTTCTTTAGTAGTCGTTTGCATGTCCAGAAAGTTTCATACGTTCATATTCAGTGCCTAAATATACAGAAACTGTGGAAAATTCTAAGAGATGGGAATACCGGACCACCTTACCTGCCTCCTGAGAAACCTGTATGCAGGTCAAGAAGCAACAGTTAGAACTGGACATGGAACAACAGACTGGTTCCAAATAGGGAAAGGAGTACGTCAAGGCTGTGTATTGTCACCCTGCTTATTTAACTTATATGCAGAGTATATCATGAGAAACACTGGGCTGGATGAAGCACAAGCTGGAATCAAGATTGCCGGGAGAAATATCAATAACCTGATATGCAGATGACACTACCCTTATGGCAGAAAGCGAAGAACTAAGGAGAATCTTGATGAAAGTGAAAGAAGAGCGTGAGAAAGTTGGCTTAAAACAACATTCAGAAAACTAAGATCATGGCATCTGGTCCCATCACTTCATGGCAAATAGAAAGGAAAACAATGGAAACAGTGAGAGACTTTATTTTTTTTTTTGGCTCCAAAATCACCGTAGATGGTGACTGCAGCCATGAAATTAAAAGATGCTTGCTCCTTGGAAGAAAAGCTATGACCAACCTAGACAGCATGCTAAAAAGACATTACTTTGCCAACAAAGGTCTGTCTAGTCAAAGTTATGGATTTTCTAGTAGTCATGTATGGATGTGAGAGTTGGACTACAAAGAAAGCTGAGTGCCGAAGAATTGATGCTTTTGAACTGTGGTGTTGGAGAAGACTCTTGAGAGTCCTTTGGACTGCAAGGAGATCCAACCAGTCCATCCTAAAGGAAATCAGTCCTGAATAGTCACTGGAAGGACTGATGCTGAAGCTGAAACTCCAATACTTTGGCAACCTGATGTGAAGAACAGAATCAATGGAAAAGACCCTGATGCTGGGAAAGATTGAGGGCAGGGGGAGAAGGGGACGTCAGAGGATGAGATGGTTGGATGGCATCATCAACTCGATGAACATGAGTTTGAGTGAACTCCGGGAGTTGGTGATGGACAGAGAAGCCTGGCGTGCTGCAGTCCATGCGGTTGCAAAGAGGCAGACACGACTGAGTGACTGAACTGAGCTGAAACATACATTATACTAAGAAGTTTCAAGAATACTGAATGAACTTGGCACTGAAACAGAAAAACTAAGGACACATAATAGGATGAGGATGAGCTCATAGGATGGCCATGGAGTAGCTGTCAGACATGTTATTAGTGAAAGAAGTTAAGGGCGAAAATGTATCCAGTATGGTACTCTACTGGCTAAAAAATAATGGGAAATAAAATTAGGAGGAAAATAAACCGGAAACTAATAAAATTTATTACCTATAAAAGATGAGGTAGAAGCAGGGCGAGAGGATAAAGAAAGGAATGGGACTTCTCTGAGGACACTCGTCTTAAACAGTTTTGACTCTGTGCTAATGTTTCACATGTTTTAAAAGTCAAAGATGGGAAAAGCCCTAAACTTAAACATAAATGAAAGAACTTAACGGTTTATCACCAATAAATAACGATTAGCAGAAGAAAAATATTTAATCAAAGTAACATTACTGCCTCAATGGAATATATTTGAAAAATATAAGGAATAACAAATCAATTACTATTTGGAATTATGCAACATGGGAAAGATGAAGAACTCTGTGGTGTAGATTAGAAGTATCAGTATGAATTTAAGAGTTTTAACATTATAACAAATATATATATTTCTTAGTTCTTCCACTAAGGATCTAAAAGCAATGTCACCTTAGTAGCTGAGCTCCTAAAGAATTAGCTGATTATAGGGCTTAACATCAGTAATCATTAAGAAAATGTTAATAATGATATACTACCTCACACCCGTTAGAATAGCCACAATCAAAGCCACAGAAAATAACAATATAAAATAACAAGATCTAAATACTTAGTGAGGACATGGGGAAATGGAACTCTAGTGTTATTGATGAGAATGTAAAAAGAAAATTGATGCAGCTGTCATGGTTCCATTTCTGAGTACATACCCAAAATGAAGGCAGGGACTCGATAAGATATTTGTAAACTCAACTTCATAGCAGCATTAGTCACAATAGCCAAAAGGTGGAAGCAACCCACATGTCCATTGACAGTTGAATGAATAAATAAAATGTGGTATATGTGTACAATGGGCTATGATTCAGCCTTAAAAAAAGAGTAAACCTTACTCCAACAAGCCAAAGCAATCTTGAGAAAGATGAACAAAGCGTGATGCACCATAGTCCCTGATTTGAAGCTGTTATTGGGCTGGCCAAAAGGGTCATTCAGGTTTTTCCGTAAGATGGCATGGAGAAACCCAAATGAACCTTTTGGCCAACCCAATACGAAGCAATAAGTCATCCAAACAGTTTGGTTTTGTCATTAAAAACAGACACACAGACCAATGGAACAGAACAGAAAGCCCAGAAGCAAACCCAAGTATATATGGTCAATTAATTTACAACAAACGAGCCAAGAATATACAAAATGTAGAAAGATGGTTGCCAGAGGATGGGGCATGAGGGAATGGGAAGTTATTGCTTAAAGGTTGGAAAGACTGTTTTAGAAGAAGATGAGGATGGTCATACAACAGTGTGAATGTACTTCATGCTACTAAACTGTACACTTTACAGTGTAAATGTAAAATGGTTTACATTTTACAGTGTAAAATGATGAAAATGGTCAATCTTATGTGACACATATTTCAAGATATGTCAGTACTTGGCCCACTGCTGCACTAACTCAATGCTGTACTGTAGCATGAATTAATATTTTACCATTTTCCTTTAGCCTCAATATTGCCCACCATCACCCATTTCACACTTACCACTGAGCTCCAGCCTCTTCCTTGCCCTTGGGGTGACAGGATGGGAAGCAGTGTGACGAGATTTGGAAGTGGAATGCCTTGATTCAATCCTTTTGACTGCATGTTCTGTTGTGGTCCAAGAAGGGCTTTCTGTACTCTTAGTTTTGGCTTCCGTGGACTTCTGATATCTATGATTGTCTTCTTGAAGCTTATTCAACTGAGCAAATACTTCTGGAGGTAGTGGTTTGAATTTTTTCTCATTCCAAGATAGTTTCACAAAGAATGTCTTCTCATTTTTCAGATCTATAGGTATGACTTCATCTGGGGCTAAAGCTACCACCTGAATTTAGGAAGTACAGATGATAGAAAGAAAGGAGAAGCAAAAGAGTCAAGGAATGTTCTAGGAGTGCTATGATTAAAAAGCATGTAAGTCTGCATTCTTACCAGGAACATTACTTTTCTAAACAAAAAAGGCATGAACATGATATAGCATATTTCCACAGACTCCTCCTTGCCGATATGAATACCTTATGTTGTTTTTTCAATCCATTTTATTCACCGAGGCCAGATTTCCCCACAAAAACTTCTCTAAGCATAGTCTACAATGCTTCAATAACCTACAGTGGTTACCCACTCTAGCAAGATTGGATTACTTAAACTGATTTGCAGTGATTTCTAAATTTGATCCCACTTTATCTCTTGAGTCCTCAATACTCTTCAAAATGGCTTCCCACCACTAGTTGACTGTGGCTTTTCACAGTCCTGCTCATTCCAACCATGGTGTTCCTGCCTAAACACCTTTCCTGCCTTTCCAAATCCACCCATCTAGCTGCTTCAATTTCTACATCTGCCTTTCACTTCTTCACTCATTTAACTCAAAGGTTAATTATTTTGTGGCACACAATATGCTGAGCCCATAGATTGGAAAAATCTGATTATAGTCCTGCCAAGCCATGGTTTCCTTGTCCTACCAACCACCTAATCACATGATCACATCATGACCTAAACCCATTTTGGAGGCCTGAAGTAGCTTGAGAAATAATCCACACCCTAGTCTCCAGTGTCCCAGCTCAGCCTACACCTCATTAGAACCTGATTTATCATAAAATCTCATAACACATATTTGCCTGTAGCAATTAGCACTCTTTGTACTGATTTACTCAAGGTGAAGTCCTCATTTAAGCATGCATATTCAGCCTCACAATGCTTTATGCCTGCCACAATCATAGCTAAATATAATTTCCCACTGAGATACTTTTGCCAATTTCTGCTCTTCCCTCAGGTCACAACCTAGATGTCGCTTCCTCCAGAAGGCTCCTAACACATGGTGAGTGCGTTCAGTAAATATTTGTTGAAAGGAAGTAGGCAGGCAAGCAGAGACAATGACAAACAGGAAAAATTCATTTCTGTGAGGTAAACTAGAGCTAGTAACATCTTTGAGGCCATGCAGTTTAGCAGTCAAGTCATAAATAAGCTTCACAACAGAACGGAGGATCAAGGTACCACCTACCCGCACACAGCCAATGATGGTCTCGACATTAATGTTGCTGTTACAGGCAGGGTTGTCATACCAGAATATCTCTTGTGTGTCAGGCTTCCGGCCCAGCAAGTGCTGTTTACAGACAGGGACTTCACAGAATCGGATAAACCACTGTACTCGAGCACGTTTTTTGGAATAAGGTTCAGAATCTAGGAAGGACCGATGGAAAAGGTAAGGTTAAGAAAACACGATAACATTTCATTAAGCACTTCTTATGTGCCAGACACTGTGCTAAGTACTTGATGACACTTGATTAATACATTATCCTTAATCCCCACCATAATTGTACAAGGCAGACACTATGGCTATCTCCCTTTTACAGGTAAAGCAATCCCATTACAGGGACCTTAAGTAATGTGTCAAAGGTCACAGGACCAACCAGCTTGCTGACTCCACCCAGCACCCATGTTCTTCTCATTTTGCCCCACTTCCCAATGGTGTTATCAGTCATCAAATAAATTATAAAAGGCATTTGAGAGGAGCAATTCTAATCACAGGCACTGAACAAACTTTGCAAATCTGTGGAAAACTCCCAGTAAGACTCAGACCATAAGCTACTGAGCTGACTTCTGGCAAATGTGTGCTTGCAGTCTTCAGCTTTATCATTGTAACGCTTTCCCATTGTAATGTACTGCTAACATCACTCACTCCACACCAGTCTTCGCTCCAAGCGAAAGCACATACACTCTTAGTGCCACTATCACCATTGCCTCGTCTCTTCCTTATCTTGCTTCAGAGAAAGACTGAAGCCATTTGATGTAGCACGACACACAAATTCTAAAATCTCGATACAGAAAGGTCCGAACCACAAATACAAAAGCCCACCCTGCTGACGTGCTCCCCCTAGTGGACGTGAGATTGATGACGTTTTCCTCCATGCTTCGTGAAGTATCTTCTGTCTCTGCAACGTGAAACATCTTCATCCACTCTATCAGTACTTTCAGGGATACAAACTGCCACAGGCTAGGACTAACTACTACACACTCTTCTCCCAGCTTTTGGAAGAAGCAGTTTTATATAGTTTAAATTGTTATCCTTCATCTTCCTTTTGGAATTCTGCCCCATTTCTACTTTTCAGTGCTCTTCTCTACTCTGCAGAGGGTCAATAGCAGAGAAAATGAGCAGCAGCTTGAGTGTGGCCTTCCAGGTCCCATTTAACACTCCTTTCCCTTTGGCTTCTCCAGCTTTAAGGGCAGTAGTGGCGTTCTGCCCTTATTGATCTCTGGAAAGCACCAATTTTTGCTCTCCTACCTTCTCAACACTTGTATACAAGTCCCTCTGGGTAAATAAAACACCTCGTGTTTTTGTTTTTCTGACTGAACATCAATCAACTAATACACCTTCCCAATCCAACTTAAGAACTCCCTGGTAAAAGTAACTTTGCATTTGCAAAATTACTAACTTCCTGATGCCAAAATAAAGGACACATTTCTATTAGAGTGCAAATCACCTATTTTTTCCCTTCCCCGCCTCTTCCTAAATCATCCTTTCCACTTCAACAATCCTGCCTTCACGGCCATGCTCACCCGCTCCTAGAAATAATGGAAAAGCTAAATTATTGAGACCCCCCAATCCCACTCTTTCCCAGTACTGCTCTAGTGAGTAAAGACATTCACTAGGTAGAAGAGGGTATAGCTGGTGCTTAAGTGACCCCATGTGCACACCCGATATACTGCTCTGAGCAGAGGAATCAGTAACCACCCTTCTTCCCCATCATGGAGTACTTCCCAATCATTCACAACAAGGAATGCTTTTCATTCCAGCCCCAAACTCACCGTCTTCAAACAACTCAACCAATTTAGCAACATATGGATTTTCATTATCATCCCCCTCAATCAACACAAACTGTCCAACTTGGATGTGAATCTCAGTCGAATAACCTTCTCTTTTCATACTCATCTCTCTAGGAAATAACAGAGAAACAAGTTAGGAAATCTGGTAGGGTGGGCCAAGCTCTTCAGACCCCTTGGCACAGAAGAATATGCTCTTTAACTGGAAAATCTCCTGAATAGTTTCTCTCTGCTGACCAATTATACTAGAAACCAATATACCAGTCATATGCAAGTGTAGATGAAATGAGTTAAATGAATTGTTTTAGCATGGATGATTAATCCAGAGGCCTTCTGTATGAACCCTAACTTCTCTCATTTATTTACAAAGAACAACAAAGGCTTCCTAAAACATGAAAGCTGCCTAAGAGCAACATCAAATTGTTCAGAGACGTCTTGGGTGAAGAGGATATAGTAACATCTGATCCTACCCTGCTAGCATGCAGAATTACACAGAACCTGTCTGAAATAGGTAAGACATTATCATACATTTCAAATTTTATTAACCTGACATAATGTCTTCCTGTATCACTAGCTGCTCTATTTATGCTACTATCTTCTTCCATCTAACAAACCCCTGCTCCCTTACTGTCAATTCATATTTACTGTCCCTCTGGGTCAGGAAGATCCCCTGGAGAAAGGAATGGCTACCCACTCCAGTATTCTTGCCTGGAGAATCGCATGAACAGAAGAGCCTGGTGGGCTACAGTCCATGGAGTCGCAGAGTCAGACATAACTGAGTAATCATAAGCACACACACACACTCCTCAACCTATAATAACTAGGACACTTTGGATACAAGTTATTAACAGCTTAGCTTGGAGAAGCTATTAGTTTCGGTACTAAAGAATTCTGTCACTCACTTGTAGGTTTGGTAGTGTAGTTTTTGATCCAACGACGGCCTGCCAACCCACAAATAAGTTTTTCTGGTCCTTAGTCTTGCAGAACAGTACGCCATGGCTCCTGTGTAAAAGTCACTAACTCTGAGTTAACATGACATGCTCTGATGAATTCAAGGGCACAGTTCCTGCCTTCAATGGGTTCAGCCTTCTTTTCTGCCCCTACCACACTCCCACACATTTTAGGCTTAGAAAAAAAACTTTTTGAGGAAAAATTCAGGCTCTACAAAGATCAAACATACGCCATTCAGTATTATCTGGCACTATGCCTTATCTCTTCCTATCCAGGGAAATAGAAAGGTCAATATAAGAAACTACAGATATTTAGAAGTACTTGACACAAGACACAACGCGATAAGAAACATCTGCCAACATGAAACTAAAAACCAGTGATACAGTAGTTTTAAGTGTCTTTATAACATTTATAATCTAGGCAGGGATAAAATAAAAATGCACGAAAGGACAACTAACAGTACAAAGAGCCAAGAGAAAGAGCCAGAAAGGCTAAGGTAAAGGACCGGGTCTGTTGACTGTTCCGGGAGGAAGGGTTTCTTAAAGGGGTTTTCTAAACTGAATATTGAATAATGGATAGCTAATTGATAAGATGGATGAAATGAGGGTTTCCAAGGGATGGAGGGAAAAACATGCAAGAGGCATTTGGGGGAATGGCAATGGATTTTATCAAATCTATCATTCCACTTACATTAAAAACAAAACAAAATTCCAGTGTCACTAACCTGTACTGCTCTGGCAGTTGGAAGGAGTATTTTTCTTTGCAACTGATAGGTCCTAGATATACGTACTGTGAATAGCTGAAAAGAAACGATTGTATTAAAGTACATGAAAAAGAAAAGACATTTTACTGACAATACTGAAATGTGAATGAAAAATCCAAACATATTTAACAATCTTTACAATTTGGAAGCGGCAATCTATTAGTCCTAATAACAATGCCGATTCATCATCTTAAGTTTGCTATTAAGAAAATAATAACTTTCCTTTAAATTCAGTGCTTTTCTTATACAGCTAAAGTTTGACAAAACTGGGTTTAAAAAAATTTTTTTTTAATCCAGCCTGACAGAATACTCTGACTTACTGAGAGAGGGACCAATAATTTCAGTCCATGTAGAAAACAATAGAATTAGAACAGTCTATAGACATCCTGATTAAATAAGCTGGTTTCCTAAAGTTCAGTAGCAGTATGTCCTACATTCTACTTGGGAACATTTTGACCCATAAGATTTTCTGCTTTTAAAATATGTATTTTTTTAATATACTGTGAGGAAACTAATTAGCAAAAAGAAGATATCGAGTCAGTAAATGCACAGCTTACAAATGATGCCTCAATGATTACTATTAAGAACATTTAGAGTGTAATTCACAACACAGTACTACTAAAATCAATCTAATTTTAACAAAATACATCTAGAAATGAACAAACAGCAGACCAAGGAGTTAACACAGGTTGGAGACTTGAGTTCAAGTAAAAAATGCATTTGTGTTCATTATATCCAATAATCTTTTGATAAAATATTAATAAAAGTGTTTGGATCTCAATAAATGTCCAAGGGAATATATGAACTCTAACTTCCTTTCAATATATGTTCCTTTTAATGGAAGATGTAACATGGAACTATTACAGGTTTCACCTTTTCACCTTTCCACAGTGAAATCAGGCAAAATAGGCTACAGAGGTACAGACAAAAGATCCAAGTAAATAAGTTCCATCATTTTTGAAAAAAACGGAATATCACTGAGAGTGATATTATAGCAAATTGGAATCTCCCAACACATTTTCTTCCCTGGTGGCTCAGATGGTAAAGAATTCACCTGCAATGTGGGAGACCTGGGTTCAATGCCTGGGTTGGGAAGATCCCCTGGAGAAGGGAATGGCTACCCACTCCAGTATTCTGGCCTGGAGACTTCCATGGACTGTGGAGTCACAAAGAGTCCCTGGGGTCCATGGGGTCGCAAAGAGGCAGACACGACTGAGCGACTTTCACTTTCACGCAACACATTTTCTACAATTCTTGAATAATCTAACTGAAGAATAGATGCCCTGATTTGTCACATTATCTATGATATTTGGTTACACTGGCACAGGGATCTCATTTTTTCAAACCAAAAACTGGCATAGAGAAGGACTATCTCCATACTCCTCAGGTATTCATGTATATCTAAGGGCACCAGATCCATGCTTTCAATGATTTTAAATAGAGACCATATTTTAGCTTACTAAAGCAGGCATCCTAGTTCAAAAACTAAACCAAGATAAAATTTAACACTCCTTTTCTAGATCATGAGCTCTATACACTGAGACCAGTATAAGCATATCTGTATGCAAGGGTGGATGATTTACCAAAGGCTGAGAAGGCAGGAGTATCAGAAGGCTCTCTGGGCCTGGATTACATAACCTGCCCCGTGTTGGTCTATCCCTGCATTCCAGGACACCTTTTCTAAATCTCAAACAGACCAAGGTTGTTAGTCCCCTCAGACTTATACAGTTGCTGTTCTCTCTTTTTGCATATCTTTGCAGCAATGGCTCAGATCTCAGTGCCAGTAAAACTTCCTCAGATAGGCCTTCACTGATGCTCAATGGAAAGTTACTCCCCACCCCTTTATACTGTCCTTCAGGGTCACATTCTACTGCACCACTCTATTATCAAAGCAATAACCATTATATTACTTTATTATTTTTTGTACGTTTTACATCAGAATGTTAAATTCCAAACGAGCAGGCATCTTGGGACCTTGTTTGGTCTGTTCATAACTGCATCCCCAGGGCCTAGGTTAAGACTTCACACATAATAGGTGAACAAATGAATGAACGAATGAACAGGTTTTTAAAAATCATTAAGACAATACCAAGTGTGATAAGGATGTAGAGTGGCCAGAACTCTCATACACTGATGGAGAGCGTATAAATTAGAAAGTGGAAAATTGATAGTATCTACTAAAACTGAACATGTGCATATCTTATGATCCAGTAGTCCCAACAAAATATATCCAACAGAAAAACAAATCATCAAAAGGCACAAACCAGAATGGTTGTAGCAGCACTACAAAGCAGTGAAATTAAACCAACCACGACTGCACACATGAGGAAAATCTTACAAAATTAACAATGCGCTAAAGGAATCAGACACCAGAAGAATACATGCTATATTGATTCCATATATACAAAGCTCAAGAGCAGGTAAAAGTAACCTATGGTGCTAGAAGTCAGACTAAAAAAGGAAACCTCAGTGACTGAAAGGAAGCACAGTGAGGGAATGGGGTGCTTCTAGGATGCAGGTTACACAGGTATGTTTTCTTCAAAACAACTCACTGCGCTGTACGCTTATGATGTGAACTTTCTATATGTAGGTTATTTTTCCATGAAAAGTTCAAAAAATTAATCAGGAGTCCTTCTGAAGAGGCAGCACTTTCCTACCCTTGACCCAGCATTGCATCTCATCATCAGCAAAGAGGTTTCCCAACAGGAGTGATGAACAGAGTGGAAAGGCAGGCCAGATTTGGCCCAGCAAAGACTTTGGCTTCTAGGAGATACGCATTACAGGCTCTCAATGTCGAAGATACCAGAAATCTTGAACATACACACTATCCAGTCCAGGAGCCACACCCAAGAAAAACAGATAGGAGAGTTGCAGAAAAAAAATAATAATGTCTGTGCTCAGTTACATCTGACTCTTTGCAACCCTATGAACTATAGCCCACCAGACTCCTCTATCCATGGGATTTTCTCAGCAAGAATACTGGAATGGGTTGCCATTTCCTCCTCCAGGGATCTTCCTGACCCAGGCATAGAACCCATGTCTCTGGATTCTTTACCACTAAGCCACAGGGAAGCCCTAAAAATAATGATAGCATATATTTTTTGATCCACCAAGACAGAGGGTAGAACCAAAACTCTAGCACTTCAAGATAGCAAGTTGTCCCAATGTTACACAGAATGGCACAGCCTTAATTCAAACCTTAAGCAGCTGGATTCCACTGACAGTGCTCTTAAGCGCTTCACCTTAGAACACCTTGTGTGAAAGTGAGTAATGTTAATACATGTCTAAGGGGAGGGTCACAAAGAGTCACACACGACTGAAAATACAGGCACACAAGAGTTTGCTTCTGGTATGCTTATTACAATAAGCCAGGCTTCTTACCTGCTGACTGAGAGGTCAAATGGGTCTCAATTTCCTTACCCATAAAATGCAAGTAATAATAGAAACTTGCTTTTATTCAACCAATATTTATTTATTAATCATCCATTCTGTGCTGGGGGCATTATTCTATGATCACTGAGGATTAAGTGAGAAAATGCAAAACGGTTGATTTATTTCCCCACTCTCTTTTTTTAAAAAAAAATTTATTTTTGGCCGCAGCATGCAGGATCTTAGTTCACCAACCAGGGATCGAATCCGTGCTCCCTGCAGTAGAAGCACAGAGTCTTACCCACTGGACTGCCAGGAAAGTCCTTCCCCACTCCCTTAACCTCTTGCATTTATTTATAAGGGACAGTGGCTTTTTTTGTTTTTGTTTTTTAATACTTTTGTCCTCTGTTACATTAAAAACTGTTGCAAAGCGACTTGATAAACATGATTTCGCAACAGAAACCTTCAATGGCATTCACATGGACCCAAAACAGCAGGAAAGAGGGTACCACTTTTACAGACAACCCTGGTGGCTCAGACGGTAAAGCGGCTGCCTACAATGCGGGAGACACGGGTTCGATCCCTGGGTGGGGAAGATCCCCTGGAGAAGGAAATGGCAACCCACTCCAGTACTCTTGCCTGGAAAATCCCATGGGAGAAGCCTGGTAGGCCACAGTCCCTGAGGTCGCAAAGAGTCGGACACGACTGAGCAACTTCACTTCACTTCAAAATAGAAAACTACCATATCTAATCATTGCAATTTGGCAGATAGCCCAAGGTAAGAATCTTACATCTCATTTCTCTAAGTCCAGTGCTTTTTCCAATTGCCAGAAGAGAAGGCCCTTCTATTTCGGGGTTAGACTAGAGAAAGTAAAAGACGTGCCACTGCAGTTAAGAGCAGCTCGTCTGGGGGGAAAAAAGATCTGAGTAGGAGCTCAGGCCCCTTAGTCACGAAAAGGGACTTAAGACTAGTCTCTTTTTCCCTCTGGGAGCAATAGCGACATCCATATCGAGTAATAACTTCTGCTGCTCCGCTTCCCTGTGATGCTTGTTACACTACCCTGAAAGGAAGAAAGATGCGATTGCTTCCCACGGGCCATGTGGATATAAGGTTCATATGACTCAGGTCACTACTGAGAGTCTCAAGTTGCTGAGGACAGGAGTATTCACGCTTCTCCGCTGTTGGCTTCCGGTTTCCCACTGCAAGATCGCAATCCCCGGCAGAGGCAGAAAGCTGTTAGAAATCGCCATGTGGAAAGTAAGACGTTCCTAATGCGCTTAGAACAGCGCCTGTCATTTAACAGGCGTTTAGTACATATCTGCTGAATGGATTTATGGCTGAATGAGTCCGCAGAGAACAAATTCCACAGTCCCGCGGCTCAGGTCCCTCTCCAGCCCGGGACGCCACACTCACCGGGCGCCAAAGCTTGTTGGAGCTGGGTGCAAGTCCTCCGCTTTCCAGCGTCCCCGCTTCAGGAGCTCGTGGAGCTGCAGCAAATCTACCTGCCCCAGGGGAACTCCTCTTAGAGATGCCAGCCGCGCACCAACGCCGAAACGGAAGCCTAGTTAGGAATGGAAAGAAGGTGGAGAAAAGGAAATTTCGCGCCAAACGCCGTAGCCCCGCCCCCCAGGGTGTCTCCACGTTCCGTCAGCAGCCAGCCCTTTCGCCCCGCCCATCTAAGGAGGGGACGCACGACGTACATCCGCTAACGTGCCGCGGCCATAATTGATTAGGTCTGCGAAGCCGTTTGCCGAAGAAAGGTCCTAACTCGAAAACATTTCCGGGTTCAAGATGGACGCGCAAACCTTTTAGTGAGACTTCCTCCAACCTTATCATTTCTCTCTGGTTTTTTAACCAGGATGTGACGTCTTAAAGGACCCGACGGAAACAGAACGTCAGACGTTCTAAAATGGCGAACCGTACGGTAAAAGATGCGCACAGCATCCACGGCACCAACCCTCAGTATCTGGTGGAGAAAATCATTCGGACGCGAATTTATGAGTCCAAATACTGGAAAGAGGAGTGCTTTGGACTTACAGGTGAGCAGGAGCGTGCTGAACACCCCCCATCCCTGCCCCAACTCCTGTCGTCCCATGGCTCAGTTTTCCAGTCCAATAGGACTGGCCCACTGGCGGTGAGATTTAGGGGGAATTTTTCAGTCATTCAGAAGAATCTGAGCGCCTACTCTGTGCCTAGTGTTGTGTTGGGCTTTGGGAACACAGATCTGATAGGACCTTATTCGGAAGGGTGTCACAGGTCGTTTCTTTGAGGTATTCCATGTTTAATGATAACTTGCTGGGTTCCAGTGTTAAACATGGGAACCCTGAAGGTCTTAAAGGAGCGTCAGTATTCCCGAAACCAAATTTATAATGTTACTACCCCTAAATCTGGACCATTTGCAATATTTTCACATCCCAGTCCTAATATAAATATATGTTCTTAAGAGAAATCTTCGGATCGTCTTTGATACTTGCTTAATTCTGGCTTTTTTTTGGGGGGGTACCAGTGTTTCCCTAGTGAACCGTGAGTTCATCTTCTGTAAAACGAGCACAATAATACTCACATCAAAGGTCAAAGGATTAAATGATTTAATCCAAGAAATCTAAGGATTAAATGAAATAATGTATAAGAAGTGTTTGGTATAGTTACAGCTTGTTCAGTCGCTAAGTAGTGTCAGACTCTTGTGACCCCATGGGCCGTAGCCTGCCGGGCTCCTCTCTCCTCCACTGTCTGCTAGAGTTTGCTCAAATTCATGTCCATTGAGTCCATGATGCTATATATATTTAGCTACAGCTATATATTAATAAAAGTACTCAGTAATCAGTCGTGGTAGTGGTGCTAGTTGTCACCACTGTTAATTACTCCTCTGCTGTTACTGCTCTGCCATCACCCTAGCTATGTGTCCACGGAGGAGTGATATTGTTTTTCTGAGTTGCCATTAAATTTAGAGTCATGTAAGATTTACTTTGGGGGCCTTTTCTCATTCCAGAGGTGAAATGACTTGCTCTAGTTCACGAAACTGGTGTCTGATTTTGATGACAACATCGAAAGGTTATTATCCCTGTTGTCTAGATGAACTTTACTTAGAGTTATGTAGTTATTGAGGTTTGTTACGGTTTTCGTCCTTCTAACTCTTATTTAATCTGGCAGTTTTTCCCCTAACATGATGGTGACAAGCAAAGACTGAAGTTAGACTTGTTGGACGAAAATCCAGGCCCTGCCACTTTCTGGCTGTGAATATTGAGCAAATCACTTAATGTTTCTTGGCCCTCATTTTCCTTAGCTGAAAACAAGGGCAGTGCTAGAACTTAACCTCATGACTTGTGAAGATTAAATAAGATAATATGAAATGCTTAGCAGAGTACTTGGCGTATAGTAATCTTTCAGTGTATATTGGCTGCTGTTATTTATTACACACTTGTTCTCCTAATATTAAGCTGTTAATTCAGGAACACCAAATCTTGAACTAACTTTAACTCTCTGCACTTTAAACCTGTAAAAACTTAGTCCTAATATGTCTGCAATGCCTCTCTGTTTTTGTTTTTTAGCTGAACTTGTAGTTGATAAAGCCATGGAGTTAAGATTTGTGGGTGGTGTCTACGGTGGCAACATAAAGCCCACTCCTTTTTTGTGTTTAACCTTGAAGATGCTTCAGATTCAACCTGAGAAGGATATCATTGTAGAGTTTATAAAAAATGAAGATTTCAAGTGAGTGAAATATTTACTAGCTAATATAAATATTTTAATTTCGTGGTCCAGAATTTGGCTTTGGTTAAAAGAAGGGAAAGCAGTGTATCTCATTTCCAGAGTCCCACTCTGGTATTTTGTTCTTGAACCCCTTGAGTTTTTGTTTTGTCTGTTTTGATTGTATTGACCTTCTTCTTTACTTTCTGAGGCTTGGTGACTTTTCCTCCAAAAAAGTATTTCACAAAACTCACTGACATATATTAAGCAGAAGTTAATGCCAAATATGTTGGTAGCACTGAATACTTAAGGATGAAGGAAGCAACATAAAGTGTGGTAAAAAAGAGGGAAACATTTGTGTTAATTGTAGGTTCGTGTCCAGACCCTATTACCTATGAACTGTTACCTTGGAGAAGTTACTTAATTTTCTAAATTTTACTTTCTTTACCTGTAAAATGGAAACAATAATACCAGCTCGGGATAGATGTGAGGATTAAGGAAGAAAGAGCTGTAAGTCTCTATCGGTGCCTGTTGCATGGTATCTGGCCCCAAAATACAAGCTGCTTGAGGAGCTCACAGATAAGAACAGGAGACAGATGTAATAATTATTATTTGCCACTCTCTATTCTAAGAAATTTACATGCAATAATTTATTTAACCTTCACAACAACCCTGTAAAATTATTATCCCCATTATGTACGAGAGGAAACTAAGGCACAGAGAGATTGCTTTCCCCAAGGTCAAATGCTGATAAGTGGCAAAGCTGGTTTCAGAGTCCATTTTTTTTTGCCAATGTATTCTGTTTGTCATATAAGGAAATGAATTTCAAATGCCTACTGTTTATTGAAATGGAGATTTGAGTAGGTAGTTGGGGTATAGGAGAAAGGGAAAATAAAGGAAACTTACAAATTAATGGCTAGAAAATAGCTAACTCTCATTAGGTACTTACGGTGTGCTATATACCTCGCTTAGCATCGTAACGTTCATTTTTTACTTATATACCAAACCATCAAATTAGGGACTATCATTTTACAAGGACTGAGAAAGCAAAAGTAAATTGCCTAGTGTTACAGAGTTAGTAAATAATGGAATCAAAATTTGAACCCAGATGACTGACTTTTTTCCATAAGCAGCATTCTGCTTTCCAGCAACTAGCAATCTGTGTAAATTATATTGTTAGTAAATAAATCTCTACTTTCTGTTGTTAAATTCAGTATCTCATTTGATTCTTAAAATAATCCCATGAGGTAAACAGGTTGTATCTTAGTTTTACAGATGATATAATAGACTCGGAAAGTTGAACATTATATCCCAAGTCACTGCAGCCAGTAAGTGGTAGAATGAGAACTTGAACCCAGGTTTCCATATTTTAGCTATTTTTTCTGCTGCCCTATGCTGCCTCTAGAAATGTAGCTTTCTCATCTACCAAAGAGAAAAAAGAACTTGTTTATCCACTGCTGTCATGAGAAAAGCTACTTGTAAAGCTCAGGAACTTTTTGGAATGGCCTGTTGTTTCACTGTTGTCTATCTGTCAGGTATGTCCGCATGCTGGGAGCACTTTACATGAGGTTGACAGGTACTGCAATTGATTGCTACAAGTACTTGGAGCCTCTATACAATGACTATCGAAAAATCAAGAGCCAGAACCGAAATGGAGGTGAGTATGGTCCTAAGTATCTAGGCCTTCATCCCTGAGCCAGTTTTTATTTCACCAGTATCTCTGGCATCACATAATCCAGATTGTTAGCATCTTCAGTCAGGTCCTCCATCTCTCGTGAGGAGTCATAATACTCCATTAGACTACTAGCTTCCTGTCAACCTCACCCAGTCTGCCCTGTCTGCCTATCTTTCCAGCTGCATCTTACGTTAATCCCTGCTTTGGCATCATGTGCTACATCCCGTAAGATCGATCTCTCAAATGACCTTTCCCTTAAAATCCTTCCCCAGACCTCCCAAAGTTAGTTTTCCATTTGTTGGACCTTCACAGTTCTTTCTACTGGCCTCTCTTACATGATACTTGACCCTGTAATACATGGACTGAGTGTACTCATACTTAGGTAGGAATCTTGTTAAAACATAAGTATATCCAGGAGGGGCAGCTCCATACCATTTACAGAGAGACACATTTTATGATAAAATGGGATTCAGAGAATGCAATCAGAACTTTTTCTCACTTAGTGTCATAACAAAAGATTAGTAACATTGGCCTTTACCCTCTAAATATCACATTAAGCAGTACAAGTTTAAGAATTTGGTATTATTCTTCAAACTTCTGTTAGCTTACTCATTCACTTGAATGAATACATACTAAGTGCCAGTGTTGCGCTGGGTACTGTACTACATACTGGAAATAATGTGACGAACAAGATGGACATGGTCCTGGCCATCATGAGATTACTTATTTATTTATGACTATATTATGCTAAGCTAAGGTAGAGTTTTTAAACCTAGTGATAATTTGGGTCAGATATTTCTTTGTTACGGGGAGCTGTCCAGTGCATTGTAGAATGTTTAGCAATATCCCTGGCTTCTACTCACTGAAGGCCATTAGCACCCCATAGTTGGAGGGGCAACAACCCTGGTTGAGAACCACTAAACTAAGGTAATGTTTACCATAGAAATTCTAAAAAGCTGTTGCTCCGCTTACCATGTAAGATACATGATTCTTAAAAATAGCAAATCACTATCACTTGGAACTAATACGACATCTTAAGTCAGGTTTGCATGTGTGCTCAGTTGCTAAGTCATGTCCAACTCTTTGTGACCCAGTGGACTGTAGCCAACCAGGTTCCTCTGTCCATGGAATTTTCCAGGCAAGAATACTGGAGTGTGTTGCCATTTCCTTCTCCAGCCCAGAGATAAAACTCACATCTCCTTTATTGGCAGTCAGATTCTTTATCACTGAGCCACCCAGGAAGCCCCAAGTCAATTATATATCCATTTAATAAAGTTTGCTGCCCCACGTAGGGGAAAAGATACATATTTTTAGGGACTTAGTAGGTTCACAGGAGATACTGTACTTGAGTTGTAAGTTTTATTCAAAAACATTACCCTTTTATAATTCAGGACTCATTGTGCTTGTTTTTGTGCTTGTCTTTCCTGCTAACTGGGACCGCTTCATTCATCCCATTATCCCTAGTTCCTAGAAGAAGCATGGCACATAAACTGCCTCAATAAAGGGGAGTTGACTGGATGAAGATTGGTGGTGATGACAAGGCAGTGAAAGCTTGTAGGTTGAGCCCAGGTTGACAGTAATCTATTCAGTGTTAATTGCCACACTGCAGCAGCTTTATTAGTGCATGTGCAGGCAAAGGGAAGGGGCTTCCCTGGTAGCTTAGATGGTAAAGAATCCACCTGCAATGTGGGAGACTTTGGTTCTATCCCTGAGTCAGGAAGATGCCCTGGAGAAGGAAATGACAGCCCAGTCCAGTATTCTTGCCTGGAAAATCCCATGGACAGAGGAACCCGGTGGACTACCGTCCATGGGGTCACAAAAGAGTCAGACATGACTGAGCGACTAAGTCACACACACACACACTCAGAGGGAAGCTGCAGAGGATTCACACTTTCTATACCAAATACCCTATTAGATATCGTACATAAAGACTCTTAAACTTTTTTTTAACTTTTTGGCTATTTAAACTTATTTCCAAGTTACTTAAGCTTACGGTTTTTCTTTCAGAGTTTGAGCTGATGCATGTAGATGAATTTATTGATGAACTACTGCACAGTGAGAGAGTCTGTGATATCATTCTGCCCCGGCTACAGGTAAGAGAGAAAGGTCATACATACACAGCACACAATAAAATGTGTGTAAAGATCTCTTTATACACATACATTATAAAACACCATGGAACTCAAAGTCTTTTTTTAACTGAAGTGTAGTTAATGTACAGTATTATATGTTATAGGTATATCAGTATTGTGACTCAACAATTTTTAAAGGTAGTACTCCATTTATAGTTATTATAAAACAGTGGCTCTGTACAATATATTGTAGCTTATTTGATTTCGAATACTTTGTTCCTCTTAGTTCCCTCTCCCTTCCCCTCCTCACTGGTAATCATTAGTTTGTTCTCTATATCCGTGAGTCTGCTTCTTTGTTATGTTTACTAGTTTGTTACTTTTTTGAGACTCTATATATAAGTGATATCATACAGTATTTGTCTTTGTCTGACTTATTTCACTTAGAATAATATCCTCCAGTACTGTATAGCACAGGGAACTCTGCTCCATACTCTGTAATAACCTAAATAGGAAAAGAATTAGAAAAAGAATATTTTAATCTTTCCTCACTTAACATAGTTATTTTGGAATATATCCATGTTTTTGCATATACTAATAGTTTTTTATTTGTTGCTAAATAGGAATAATATTCTTTTGCATGGGTATATATACCACAATTTGTTTACCCAGTCATCTGTTTATGCAGAATTGTGGGGTGCAAGGTCAGTGTATAAAAGTCAGTTGTTTTCTGTACATGAGCTAGGAACAATTAAATTTGAGATTTTATATAAAAGATACCATTTATATCAGCATCAAAAATTAAAATAATTATGGATAATTTTGTCCAAAAATGTGTAAGACTTTAAACTATTAATATAAAACATTTCATTACTGACAGAAGTTAAAGAAGACATGATTAATGGAGATATATCATGTTCATGATATATCTGATATATATATATATATCAGATATATGATACCATGACTTAACAATTGTTGTCAGTTCTCCCAAATTAATCCATAGATTCAATTCAGTTCCAATCAAAATCCAAATAAAATTTGATAGAACTTGACAAACTAATTCTAAAATGTATATGAATATGGAGAGGACCTAGAATATCCAAAACAGCTTTGAAAAAGAATAAAGTAGGACAAACACTACCTAATTACAAGACAGTGTTGTAGTGGCATAAAGCTAGACAAGCAGATCAGTGGAACAAAGTGAAAGAACCAGAAATAAGTGTATAATACCTATTTATGGTCATTTGGTTTTCTGCAGAGATGTTAGGGCAGTACAATTGAAAAAGGATAATCTTTTCCACAAATGGTGCTAAAATGATTAAATAGCCATATGAGACAAATGAATGTCTTCCCCTAGCTCACATTATATGTAAAAATAAACTTGAAGGGGATAATAGACTCATAAAAGCTAAGAGTAGAAAACTTAAGAAAAACATAGGTGAAAATCTTAGTGACCTTGTGTTTGACAAATTCTTGTAACAAAATGTGAATTATTTATTAAAAATTAATAAATTGACTTTATAAAAATTAAGCACTTGCCTTTCAAGAGATACTATTACAAAACTAAAAAAGCAAGCCACAGACTGGAAGAATACATTTGTACAACATACATCCATAAAAGTTCTTGAATCTGTACTTTATAAAGTACTCTTGAACTTACTAACAAGAAGGCAACCCAGTGGGAAAATGAACAAAAAATTCTTAACAGACCTTTTACCAAAGAAAATGTAGTCGACCAGTAGCACATAAAAAGGTGTTCTATATCATTAATCATTAGGGAAATGCAAATTAAAAGCATAGAAACATGCACTACATACCTAGTAAAATGTGTAAAATAAGACTGATCGTATCAAGTGTTAGTGAGGATGTGGAGGAACTAGAAGTCTCCATAGCCTATTGGTGACAACATAAAATGGAACAACCAAACTTGGAAAAGTTTGGCAGTTTCTAAAGAAGTTAACCATTCAATCCAGCTATTCCACTTCCAGGAATTTACTCAGGAAATGAAAGCATATGTCCACACAAAGACTTAAGCACAGGTAATCTTAACAGTTTTATTTGTAATGGCCAGAAACTGGAAGCAACCCAAATGTCCATCAAGTGAATGAATAAACAAATTGTGATGTGGCCATACAATGATACTACCTCAGCAGCAAAAATGAACTATTGATAAATAGCAGTAGCATGGATTAATCATAAAATAATTGTGCTGAGTGAAAAAAGACACAAAGTTGTATGTACTGTGTAATTCTTTTCTAATAAATGTAAACTATAGTGACAAAAAAGAACAGTGGTTGCCTAGTTATAGAGTAAGGGATCGGGGAGGAGAGGGAATGAGAAATCAGAAAGGAGCGCAGGTAGACTATTGGGTGGAGTGGCTCTATCCATTGTACTGATGTACTGACTTACATTTGTATACAACACAATACTCATCACATTGTATACTATAAAAATTACAGTTTATTGTGTATCAGTTATACCTCAGTGAAATTGTAAAATGTATTGCAAAAATCATTGGAATACCTGTAGACTAACAAGAGTCTTTGACTCTCAGATTCTGATATTCTGTGTAAAATTGGTAGCATTGATGAAAGGGTCCCAGAGACAGTGTTTAAAATGGGGCATGGGAACAGATTCTTCAGAGTTTTAAGCAACCACGGAAACCCAAATTGGGAAGACCCAGAACTTAAGATCTCCTTTGTGATGCTACTGTAGCTCAGTAATTCTGAAGCAGTTTGCTGTATCCCACCTTGCCTTGCTAGATAAAAGCCAAGAAGGAATAATTTAAAGATCAAAAGTCACATAGTATTTTTGCTGTTCAGTTGCTAAGTCATGTCCAAATCTTTGCAACCCCAAGAACTGCAGTGCGCCAGGCTTCCCTGTCTTTTAGTATGTCCCAGAGTTTGCTCAGACTCTTGTCCATTGAGTCGGTGATGCCATCCAACCATCTCAGGCTCTGTTGCCCTCTTCTCCTCCTGTCCTCAGTCTTTCCCAGCATCAGTCTTTTTCAGTGAGTGGGCTGTTTGCATCAGGTGGCCAAAGTATTGGAGCTTCAACTTCAGTCAGTCCTTCCAATGAATATTCAGGGTCAGTTTCCTTACGATTAACTGGTTTGATCTTGCAGTTCAAGGGACTCTCAAGAGTCTTCTCCAACACCCCAGTTCAAAAGCCTCAATTCTTTGGAGATCAGCCAAAAATCTTTATGGTCCAACTCTCACATCTGTACATGACTATAGGAAAAACCATAGCTTTGACTACATGGACCTCTGTCAGCAAAGTGATGTCTTTACTTTTTAATACGCTGTCTGGGTTTGTCATAGCTTTTCTTCCAAGGAGCAAGCGTCTTTTAATTTCATGGCTACAGTCAACTATCTGCAGTGATTTTGGAGCCCAGGAAAATAAAATTTGCCACTGTTACCATTTTTTCCCTGTTTGCCATGAGGTGATGGGACCAGATGCCATGGCCTTTGTTTTTTGAATGTTGAGTTTTAAGCCAGATTTTTCACTCCCCTTTTCACCCTCATCAAGAGATTCTTTAGTTCCTCTTTGCTTTCTGCCTTTATTTAGTGGTATCATCTGCATATCTGAGGTTTTTGATATTTCTCCTGGAAGTCTTGTTTCCGGCTTACAATTCGTCCAGCCTAGTATTTTGGATGATGTACTCTGCATAGAAATTAAATAAGCAGGATGATGATATACAGCCTTGATGTACTCCTTTCCCAATTTTGAAGCAGCCTATTGTTCCATGTCCGGTTCTAACTGTTGCTTCCCGACCTGCATGCAGGTTTCCCAGGAGGCAGGTAAGGTGGTCTGGTATTCCCATCTCTTTAAGAACTTTTGACAGTTTGTTGTGATCCACATAGTCAGAGGCTTTCACAGTCAGTGAAGCAGAAGTAGATGTTTTTCTGGAATTTCCTTGCTTTTTCTATGATCCAGTGTGTGTTGGCAATTTGATCTCTGGTTCCTCTGCCTTTTTTAAATCCAGTTTGTGCATCTGAAAGTTCTTGGTTCACATACTGTTGGACCTAATTTGAAGAATTTTGAGCATTACCATGCTAGCATGTGAGATGAGTGCGGTTGTGCAGTAATTTAAACATTCTTTGGCATTGCCCTTCTTTGGGACTGGAATGAAAACTTTTTCAGTCCTGTGGCCGTTGCTGACTTTTCCAGATTTGCTGGCATAATAAGTGCAGCACTAACAGCATCATCTTTTAGGATTTGAAATAACTGAGCTGGAATTCCATCACTTCCCCTAGCTTTGTTTGTAGTGATGCTTCCTAAGGCCCACTTAACTTCACGCTTCAGAATGTCCGGCTCTAGATGAGTGACCACACCATTTTGGTTATCCAGGACATTAGACCTTTTTTCTTTAGCTCTTCTGTGTGGTCTTGCCACCTCTTCTTAATCTCTTCTGCTTGTGTTAGGTCCTTGCCATTTCTGTCCTTTATCATGCCCATCTTTCCATGAAATGTTCCCTTGGTATCTCCAATTTTCTTGAAGAGATCTCTAGTCTTTCATTCTTCTGTTTTCCTCTTATTTCTTTGCCTTGTTCACTTAAGAAAGCTTTCTTTTCTTACCTTGCTATTCTGGAAATCTGCATCCAGATGGATGTATCTTTCTCTTTCTCCTTTGCCTTTTGCTTTTCTTTTCTTTTCTCAGCTGTTTGTAAAGCTTCCTCAGACAACCATTTTGCTTTCTTGCATTTCTTTTTCTTTGGGATGGTTTTGGTCATCACCTCTGGTACAGTATTATGAACCTCTGTCCATAGTTCTTCAGGCACTCTGTCTACCAAATCTAATCCCTTGAATCTATTGGTCACTTCCACTGTATAAACGTAAGGGATTTGATTTAGGTCATACCTGAATGGTCTAGTGGTTTTCCCTACTTTCTTCGGTCTGAGCCTGAATTTTGCAATAAGGAGCTCGTGATCTGAGCCACAGTCAGTTCCAGGTCTTGTTTTTGCTGACTATATTAGAGCTTCTCTATCTTTGGCTGCAAATAATGTAATCAGTCTGATTTCAGTATTGACCATCTGGTGATGTCCACGTGTAGAGTCATTTCTTGTGTTGTTGGAAGAGGGTGCTTGCTATGACCAGTGTTCTCTTGGCAAAACTCTGTTAGCCTTTGCCCTGTTGCGTTTTGTACTCCAAGGACAAACTTGCCTGTTCAGACTAGGTAAATATGTAAGAGACAAAGTAGAGATTAGTAGTTACCAGGGGATTCAGGGGAGGGGAATGAGGAATGATTAATTAATAAGTATGGCATGTTTTTCTGGTGTGATGAGGAAGTTTTTAAACTAGTGAGAGGTGGTGATGGAAGAATTTTACACTTGAAAATTGCTAATTGTGTACATTGTGAATTTCACCTCAATAAACAACAGATCAAAGGGACCTGAAAAACGTCAATGTGGAATATAGAATGGATTGTAAATATGATAAATGGGTAAGGTAAACTTTCTTGAGGCAGCAAAGCAGAAAGATAGAGATAGTTGGTAGATGAGCGCTCACAGATAACTGCAGTGAACCACTCTTCCTCCAGAGTGACTCAGTTACAGAAAATCCTAGAAAATAATTCTGAAAATTATATCTTCTTTTCCATATTGATTATTATAGACTGTAGTGAAAAGAATGACATTTCAAATCTGAAAACCTGATTTTAGGGTACAGTTGTCACACTTTTTATCCTTAGCTGTGATTATTATGTTTGCTGCTGCTGCTAAGGCACTTGAGTCGTGTCCGACTCTGTGCGACCCCATCCCCCGTCCCTGGGATTCTCCGGGCAAGAACACTGGAGTGGGTTGCCATTTCCTTCTCCAATGCATAAAAGTGAAAAGTGAAAGTGAAGTCGCTCAGTCATGTCTGACTCTTCGCGACCCCATGGACTGCAGCCTACCAGGCTCCTCCGTCCATGGTATTTTCCAGGCAAGAGTACTGGAGTAGGGTGCGGATTATTATGTTTAGAAATACTGTAAAAAATGATATACTCCGAACTATAGTCAGGTTGTGACTAAGGGTTCTAAAGTCCAGTCACCTCTGAGCAAGCGTGTTGATGCAAATGGGGTAGTCTGCTGGAGTCTAGAAGATCACAAAGCAGACCTCACTGAAGAGAGGAAAGTTGAAATATGACTGATATATGTTATCATATCACTGAGAGGTGTGTTCTGGTGTGGGCCTCTCTATGTGCTGGATGAAGTGACCCTTAAGACTATGTTTAGCTTTGATTTGTTTCTTTTAAGCAACCCATAGGGCATAGCTTCTCACGTGCCCTGGCGTTGGCAGGGAGCTGCTCTGGAATGAATTCTAATTTTATCAAATACAAATACTCTAAGTTAATACATTGACGTTGATCACTTCCAAGTCTGGTGAGCATCAGGGATTCTGGATGCCCTGTCTGATATAGTCCTAGATCCCAGACTGTGGTGATCTTTTCCAAGGAACCCTTTTTCAAAGGATTCACTTCACTGAATGGCATCTTTATCTCATTTCTCCTAACCTTTATAGAATTTTGTTAGGAATGAATGAGAGCAAAATAAGAGTACAAATGCTATTATTTGTTTTAGGGCTATCCAGTGATCTGTATGTCCTTGGCGCGCACACACACAAAAACAAAAACCAAACCATAAGGGTCTTATGACCCAGCCAGTCCTTTTGTCTGTTTTGAACTCACCTTTGCCTTTCAGGTCCTTAGTCACTTAGGACTGCTAAGTCACATCTTAGAAGAAAATGAAACTAGGAGGTGGTTTGTTTATGTCCTGAGCCTTGCTCAAAATGCATGTCTGTAGACAGCTCCCCAAATCCTGGGTCTGTGAGAGAATTGGTGCTACTTAAGAGCAGGAGGACCCAAACCCCCACACTGGACTGAGTCTCAGTGAATCTCTTAGTGGATTCTGGCCTGAGCCGCTCCTGGAAAACTCCTAGCCAACATTATCTTGAACTATTGACCCTTGTGTGTGAAGCCCATAATTGTTATTCAAGGCTACAGCTATACTGATTGATATTCTAGTTACCTTAGAGTATAAGGTCACAGGGAATAGAGGCAATAGAAAAGTGATATTCTCTTCATCTTTGTATTTATCTCTTTACAGGGAAACTTAAAAATATATATAGATCCTAGGTATGCTAAACTCTCTAAGAAAATCTGCATCTAGGATATCTTTGAAATGAAATTGCCTCGGCTGTTGTGCCATAGGTTTTCTGCCACTTGCAGAAGCCCAGTGTTGGCGCTTCAGGACACAGAGGAGATGGAGGGCCCTCTCTGACTCTCTCTGTGTTCCCCGTAGAAACGCTACGTGCTAGAGGAAGCCGAGCAGCTGGAGCCGCGGGTTAGCGCTCTGGAGGAAGACATGGACGACGTGGAGTCCAGTGAAGAGGAGGAGGAGGAGGATGAGAAGGTCAGGCACCTGGGAGCTGAAGGGTTGCAGGAAGGAGAATTACAGGGAATGGGAATGTCTGTTTTGTTTTCAAACTTTATTTAGTTTTAACCAAAAAAGAAAACCCCCAAAATACAGTATTTCATCATTGAGAGTGTGGGTCCTAGAGTTAAATGGACTTGATCCGTATCTCAGCCCTCCTGTTTATTACTGGCATTATGTTATGTAAATTACATAATCTCCATTTTCTTTTCTATAAAGCAAACATTATGATACCTTTCTTTTAGGACTTTTATGAGTATTAAATGAAATTACATACATAAAGCCCTTAGCTTTGGGACATTATAATTGCATAATAAGTGGTAGCTATTAAATACGTGGGACAAAAATAATACTGATCATAATTGAATGCGTACTAAGAAGTAAACCTAGTTTAGGGAAATAAAAACCTACTGCATAGTCATGTTCTTCCACTATTTGTTAAAATGCTAAAAACTTGAAAACAAGCAAATTGTCAGGGAGCAGTCAGGTAAACTATTGCTAACAATTCAACAGAGTATTAGGCCACCATTAGAAGTATCATGAAAAGTAACAGTGAACTTCCTTGGAGGTCCAGTGGGTAAGACTCCATGCATCTGCTGTGGGGCGGGGTGAGAACTAAGATCCTGCATGCCACTTGGTGCAGCCAGAAAAAAAAATGTATGTGATAACGTGTAAATGATTACAGTAAGCTTTGTGTTTTTTTGTTTTTCTTTTAAAGATTTAAAACATTTGTGATTAAAATTATATGTGTAAAAAAGCTAGGGGGAAATATAAGAAATTCTGGCCTGTAGATACTGAGGTAGTGCAGATGAAAGTGTAGCTCTGAGCTTAGTAGACTCCATTTAAGGTAAGTGCTAAGGGAAGCACAGTCATTCATGAATGGAAAGCCAGGCGTGGCTGAGGGGCTCTTCTGTGGTGAGTGAACCAAAAATATGCATTCTTTTTAATGGAAAATTTAATCACATACCAAAATGGAGAGAATAAACCTCCATTTACCCATCACCTAGCTTCAACAGTAATCAGCTCAGCTATTTTGTTTCCTCCACATCTACTCAGTTCTCCTTCACCAGTTATCTCAAAGCAGATCACAGCCATCATATATCTCATATTTCAGAAAAAAAACATGGACCCCTTTTTAAGGCACAGCCATATACCATCTTCAGCCCTTAAGTCAGTGGTTCTTTAATATTAAAATGTCAGGTCATAACATTCTGTACAAATTTTCATAATCTGTTTTTGTGATTGTGTCCCTGTGGTATCACTTAATGTGTGCATTTGTCTATTTTATTTTCTGTTAACTAGTTCTTGAGTCTTTAATTGGATTTGGGGTTTTTGGAGTAGAGCAACACTACTTCATAGGTATAGTGTACTTCCTCCAGGATGAACAGTCTGCTCTCTTTTTATAATATTAGGATCCACTGATGATCTCTGCATAGACCCATTAAGGATTGTAAAATAATGATATTTAAAAAAAACCTCCCAAATCAACATTTAGTTTTTTTATAAAGTTTATATAAGAAAAGCAAGATAAATTATTTATTTCCCTTTGTCAGTTTTTAAAATCATGAGTTGATTTTATAGTATTCTCCTAAGAAGGTATGCCCTTGGTAACATTTGAATTTCTCAATTTAAGTATATTTGGTGTTCTGGACCATTATTGTCCTTGTTGATGCTGAAATTGTCCTATGTCTGGCCAGTGGGGGCCCCTCAACTTCACCTTTGGATACAATCCTAGTAGTTTCAGCACTTGCTATCTGATACAATGATATGTTCTAGGTATGTTACAATGATATGTTCTTGTTATATTTTAGCCTGGACCTAAAAGTAGCCATTTTTCCAAGAACATCTTAGTTCCATTAAGCGAGATATGTTATTTAGAGACCACAATCTGGGCTCATTGCTACATGGTATTTCTAGGACTTTACAGTTGATAAAGCTAAAGGAAAAAGAAATTTTAAGCTTAAGATAACACTGTATTTAACCTCATCAGTTTTACATCTCTATCTCTTCTTTCACATTAGAAATCCAACTTCTTAGGAGATAAGCATACTTACCTGTCATTACTCTTACATAGTTCCAGAATAATGGTACCAGCACTAGAACAGTAACGGGATTATTAGAAAGATTTTAATTTTTTTATTTGGTAGTGGGTTTTTTGGTCCTTAGTGTTATCCCATACATATTCAAATTACTGTGTTTTAAAGTCAATTGGAGGTGGAATTTGGGGTGGGATGGGGAGGAGGGTACAAGCCATGTTCCTAGTTGGCTCTCTATCAGCCTGTGCTCATCACTGACCCAGGCCATCTCTTCTCCAGTTGGAAAGAGTGCCATCACCTGATCATCGCCGGAGAAGCTACCGAGACTTGGACAAACCCCGTCGCTCTCCCACACTACGCTATCGGAGGAGTAGGAGTCGGTCTCCCAGAAGGTAAGGCCTTAGTCATTGGCATCTTCCAGGGATACTTTAAGCACTGGAGTGTAGAAGTTTGGACTTCATGGAAGGAAAATGCCAACCTCTGGAGAATGTGTGCTCGCCAATGTATTAGTTGCTACAAAAACACCACCCACAAAACCTCAGTGGCAAACATTTTAATTCACAGGTCTGTGGCCAGTGATTTAATCTGGGCTTAGGCAGTTTTTTGAGTATAAACTATGGTCACTCACTTGTTTTGCAATATTCTCTGTTGGCTAGTGTAGGTGGCCTTAGCTAGGATGACTGGAGCAGCTCCTCTCTATGTGTCACATTCTAGGCTAGGTTAGGCCTGTTCCCATGGCAGTGGCAGAATACAAGACTGACAAGCCCAACCATGCAAGTAATCTTTGTAGCATCTGCATCACATGTACAAATACCCCTTTGGCCAATCCCAGACTTGGGAGTCAGAGGGTCTTAAAGTTACATAACAAAGGACATGGATAACAGAGTTGGGTTAAGAATTGGGACAATTTTTGCAATTTACAGTGTCCAGGGCACCTACTAAGGTTCTTCTTTCTCTTTTTTCTTTCCATATAGGCGGAGTCGGTCTCCCAAAAGGAGGAGGTAGGCCTTTAGTGACTTGTGATGAAGGGTAGAGATTTGTGGGGGGGGGTGGGGTGGGTGTTGTGTTTATGTGTCAGGACAGATATGGGAGTCTGACCAGTCATTTCCACAGCCCCTCCCCTCGCCGAGAACGGCATCGGAGCAAGAGCCCAAGACGTCATCGCAGCAGGTCCCGAGACAGACGGCACAGATCCCGCTCCAAGTCCCCAGGTACAGCACTGGGGCCTTTTGTTTGCTGTTGGTTGTCTTAATAAAGAAATGTAATAGGAGTAATTAGCCTCCTGCAATACAGGAGTACCTTACTCCATTACTGCCTAGAAAAAGAAGTGGACATAGAATTTGAAAATTAGAGTTCACATTTTAACTGTCATTTACCAGCTTTGTTGATAGGATGGTGAGCTTCAGTTTTCTGAAATTACAGGAGTAAGACATGACAGAGTAGTGGTAAATACCCAGTGTGATGTTAGTGAAATTTAGCCATAAAGCCCTGAAGGCTATGTGGGTTCAGTTCATCGCTACCAACAAGCTGTCCCTATCACAAGCCAAAAATGAAAGGAACTAGGGGAAATAACAGCAGAGAGTATGAGGGTGGAAACTGGTACACTGAACAGCCTTTTTTCTTCTCCAGGTCATCACCGCAGTCACAGACACAGGAGCCACTCAAAATCTCCTGAAAGGTATGGATTAACTTCTGTTCTGACTGAAGTCCCAATTATAACTCAGTTGGACTTGAAATTTTATATAATCTCCATCAATACAATTTAGGAATTCTCCTTAATTATAGGACGAAGTGGTTTCTTGCCCTGAAAATTACTAGAATTTTATATATATATAGTTATTTTGTTTTTCCTATAGGATTGCAGCTTTGAATAAAGGCAATTGCCTTAATCTCAGGAGACCTGGGATTCCGTCCCAGCTTTTAAGATTTTTAAAATATATTTACGTCTGGCCACACCAGGCCTTCTTTGCTGCTGGGCCCTGTCTAGCTGTGGCGAGTGAAGGCCACTCTTCAGCCGTGGTGTGGGCCCCTCACTGCAGCGACCCCCCCAGTTGCAGAGCACAGGCTCTGGGGCTCGTGGGCTCAGCAGTTGCAGAGCACAGGCGTAGCTGCCCCATAGCACCTGGGGTCCTCCTGGACCAGGGACTGACCCCGTGTCCCCTGCATCGGCAGGCAGATTCCTAACCACAGGACCACTAGGGAAGTCCCAGTCCCAGTTTTTAATACTTAGCAGTTAAGTGACATTGGATAAGTCATTTTCATTTGGTAAGCTTCCATTAGCAGCTACCTCTAGATACTGTACACTGTTGGAAGCACTCCCATCTCTCAGAGGTCATTTCTTCAATGGTAAATTTTGGAGAGTAATGCCTAACTCACTGTTGCTCTTAAACATAAAAACACCAAGTACTTTTAATGAACACTGACTGTCTTCTCTGTCCCCATCAATGTTAGCATGTATCAGTCTTTCTCAAAAATCCTTGCTCAGCTCCTAAAACAGCTGGTAAATTTAATGATTTGTATGTGTCACCATTTCAGGTCTAAGAAAAGCCACAAGAAGAGCCGGAGAGGGAATGAGTAATGGACTTAATTTGGTTTTAATACAAGTGGCCTTCTGTGGAGACGAAGGCATCTGTCTACGCGGGAGAAAGATCTACTCAGTCCCAGGCAGCTATGAGAGTATTTTAGATTTTTTTAAACCAAGTTTTCTTCACTTTCTTTTTTTTTTTTTAACATGAAAGAGGTGCTGAGTTTTGTATCTCTTTATGAATTGTACGTAATCCACACATTTGAAAGATAATGCTTCCTGAACTGAGAGCTGCTTTTGGCCTCTTTGTACAATCAACCTTGTTTGTACTCAAAAATTTATGAGGGTAGAATGGATTCGAATAGAGTGTATGAAACAAGGGGAGAATGTGGCCCCCTTGTTATTTTTGTTATTAAATTTGACACACCCATTTCCTGTTTTTCTGTGGTTTTAGTTTCGGTTTACACTGAGATTAGAACTGTTTTGAGAATTCTGAGATATGTGCTAATGCTTGCTGTCCCGTAAAAAAAAACCAAGTTGGTAAAATATATTAGCTCTAGGTTTTACTTCCAGCAGCAGCAAATGGTAATAAACATGAAAACTGACCTGTTATCAGCAGCTTTATAATAATTCAGTTGTAAGGCTTTTTCTGGATCATTTAATCCAGTTGCATCGTTCAACAAACAGTAAAACTTGACACCTATTACGTAGCATTACTGTATAGTGTTGTTTCTTCTTCCCTACAGCCTTGAATTCCAAATTAAGGTGCTCAGCACCTTTATGCTGTGAGCATTGGTATTAGCAAAACTAGGCAGTAGCAGTAGGGAAACCAGGGTGAAAACGTTCAGTGGAGAGAAAAATACCTGATGCCACTCAAGGTTTTAACCTGAGTTACTGGACAACAGCACCATTCAGAAAACCAGAAAATACAGCAGGAAGAGAGCAGGCTTTAGAGGGGCAGGTAGTGGGAATTGCGGTAGTAGGGAGAAAAGAATGCATTCAGCTTAACTTGAAGTTTACTTTGAGACAGCTATGGTATGTCTAGATAAAGCCCAGACATTATAAATAAGAACTGGAGTTGAGCTAGTGATCTGACCCTGAATTGACAATGTTTAGGTAATTGTGGAAGGTGTAGAATTGAATGCAATGCCCAGGGAGCGTACATTTGTAAGGAAAACCAGTAGTAGAATCATAAGCAACACTCACACTGTTGAGGAAGAAGTGCAAACACTGATTGAAAATTGAAATGAATCATTTCAGAAAGGTACAGGAAATAGGAGTGGGTTAAGGAAGCTAAGGACAAAGAAGCAAAATAAGGATTAAATAGTGCCCATGGATATTGATAATCAAGAGGGTGTTGGATCTTTGCTAGAGGAGTCCTCTCTACCTGTACTTACCTTTCCTCCTTTAAAATGGAAAAAAATAATTGATTTCCTGCAACTCTGCCCCTGGCAACAATTGTGAAGACCAACTGCCTCACAGGATCCAGTTTCTTGGGAAGTCATATTTACTCATAGGCTAAACATCCTATTACTTGTTGAACTTAAGGACTTTTGCATCACTATTAAAGCGTTTGGGGATCATATTTGGAGATTTCATGTTCTTCAATAATTGCTCTCCTGATAATATTTGTTTTTTTTTTTTTTTCCTGATAATATTTGAGCTAATAAAATCATAACAGTCATTATGGTTCATCATACAACTATATATAGGACTGTCTTTAAAAATTAAATATAAGCACCTCTATTTGTATCTGTTATAGAGAGTCCTAGCAGTTATTTCTTTTATCAAAGTGTTCTAAATGGGAAAAAAAAAAGTGTAGTCTGGCTGAATGACCTATCGACCAACCAAGTTATCATCCAGTATATTAGTTTTAAAAGTATATTTTTAAAGTATAAAAATGTAGAAACCCACCCTAAACCCCAGTAATATTTAATACCAAAAATAAACCTTCCCAAGCATAAACTACAAACTTAAAGCCTACTTGAGAGTGGGACATGTCAAACCTCTCTCTCTGGAGATCACTTTGATAAACTACAGAATTGTACAGCAGATGAATTTAGGACAGACCTTGCTGAAGGACCATTTCTGTCATCTGTGTGCTAGCCTACTGCATGAGTGAGGCCTTGGAACTAAAGGTTTACAACTTTCTTTGCCCTGTATTAAGAGACATATTTTGCATCTTACCTCTATACTTATACATACTCTGCACTAAAACAGATTTTAAGAAAATATTCCTTATGCAAAATACATTCTGATATTTCTATGCATTATCAGTTTTACCATTGGGTGTACAACCACTAAATTGTTTATACTCCCCACAATTTGAATTATACTGCTTTAAAAGCTTTGCCATTGGGCATGATGACCTTTTAAATACTAAAGAATGGGCAAAGGAAACAATGGATTTGGTGAGAGGCTTCCAATGTAACAACCCAACTTAAAGTTCATTCCTCTAGCCCCTTTCCATTAATTTTGGCAGATCTAAGTTTAATTAAGCACTAATCAGAAAAGAATGCTCACATGCTGGTCATTCTGAGCCAAAAAAAAGGAACAAGTTTCTACAGATTCAAAAAAGATAAAATGATCTGTTTTTTTAAAATGCAAGAATACAAGTTCAAAGAGATTAAAAGATAAGAGGTGGAAAGTAAGCATGGCAGAGCTTGAAGAAATGAAGATTTGAAAACTGAAAATGAAAGCCTCACAAAATGCAAAATAGACAAGGCACAGAGAAAACAGACTGGAGGAAATAAAAAATGGAAAAAGCTGTAGAGATATGGAAAAAAATCTTGCCTATGATTAACTGATATTTCTGATAAAGAGAATTGAGTGAATCAACTTAAATTCAAACAGAAGAAAAATCACCTTGATTTAAAGAGATAAAGAATTATATGGGTACCCAAGCAGAGAAATCAAGTCATGTATAGTGAGGGAAAGGATCAGGATGGCCTCAGGTCTCCATTAAGGCAGTGAAGCAAAAGGCTCCAAAGGTGTAAGGAAAACAGTGTGCCAGGAACTTTATACCCAGCCCGGGTTGTCCTTAAAATATAAAGGGAATAGACATTCTTAAGTATGCAAGTACTTATAAGCATACAACCACTTGGGGGAAAAACTGCCTAATGTTACTGAACAAGAAATGAATCAAATTAAGGACTTGGGGGAAAAAAAGAAGTAGTAAAAGAAATGGCAGTAAACACTTTAGAAATTTTAAGTAAAAATAATGGGAAATCATTAAGACAAATGAAATATTTGAACACTGTACAGAAATAATGTAAGCAGGAAGTAGAACTCACTTTTATGACGAGTCACACGATCTCTAAAACATACATGAAGCTGGAAAAAAAAAAACTCCAGCCTCTCTAATGTTCTCTATACTTGGCCTTAATTTTAGGAGTCTTTAGAACTAGATTCTCTTGTAGAAAAAAATTTTTTTATAAGTTGAAAATTTTACACTTTTTTCTTTGGTTAAATTGAAGTAAAATTAATTTGCTATATGTACTAAATACAGCATATGAACCCACTTTTGTAAAATTTGTCCTATGTATGTGTAACTATATATATGATACATGTATATTAAAGAGATGGTTTGAAAGAATGAAATTCACTGGATATTAATAGTATTTCTGGTTTATGGAATTTTTAGTGATTTTTATACTGTTATTTAATGCTCTTTTTGTAATAAACAGATTATCCTTTACAAGGAAAAACTGTGTTTGGTGTTTAGGGCTTTTTTATAAGCTTACCAACACATTTTATATATTGTTTATTGGAATTGCAAATTAGTAACCACTTTTCAGCAATACAGCAATTTTGTAGTATGTAGCTTCCCAGGTGGCGCTAGTGGTAAAGAACCTGCCGGCCAGGAAATGTCAGTGCAAGAGACGTAACAGACATGGGTTAGATCCTTCCCTCCAGAAGATCCCCTGGAGCAGAAAAAGGCAACCTACTCCAGTATTCTTGCCTGGAAAATCCTATGGACAGAGGAGCCTTAAGGGCTACAGTTCACGCAGTCACAAAGAGTTGGACACAATGAAGCGACTTAGCAGAGCACAGCAGGAACCTTTGAACCTTTATCCTCTTTATCTAATAATCCTATTTATAAGAATTCACCGTAATAGAATACAGTTGATCTTTGAATAATGTGAGTTTGAACTGCATAGAGTCCACTGCAGATTTTTTCCCAATAAACATTACAGTTCTACATGATCAAAAATTGGCTGAATCTGCAGATGTGGATATGGAGGGCCAACTATGGGATTTGAGCACCTGGGGATTTTGGTATCTGCCACAGATCCTGGAACCAATTCTCTGTGCATACTGAGAGCTGACTATAACCAAATACAAGAGCAGCCTATTCTATCATCATTTTACATATATATTTTATAAATGAGAAGAGCTGGAAACAGCAGAAATGTCTATCTACAGGGGACTGAATGAATATATAGTATGTTATTGTTCATATTTTTTAATAATCTTTAATGACAAGGGAAAATGTTAATTACTCCATGTGATTAAACACTATACAAAAATTTCAAAGCAATGTGATCTTAAGCGTTTGTGTGTATGTGTATTCTCTGCAGAAGACTGAATTTCAGACTTTTCAATTGACCTACAAGAGATGTGAATTCATAATAAATTTTATAGTTTATATGAAAAGTCTGTAAATTTTAAAACTCAGCTACTACCACATAAATTACAAACTTAAGTTTTCTATTTTTCAACTTGGAACATTTCTATAGTTGAATACTAGCAATTACTGAAGGAGGGACAAGTGAGATGCTGAAAATTACTACATAGGAACACTGTTATAGAAGTAAAACTTAGGTGACTGGGGTTTATTGCCCCATAAATACCTTTTGCCAGATTACGGTATACTACCTACCTTTCAGACAGAAGGTTGAACTGGGGCAGTCTCATTGTAGATTAATTTTGGAGGCAAGGGGTGCTGCACTGCACAGCTTTTGGCATTTTAGCTCCCCAACCAAGGACTGAACCCAGGCCCTTGGCAGTGCAAGTGCAGAGTCTTACCATTGGACCACCAGGGAATTCCCAAATCATTTTCTTTTTAATGAATAATTAAAATATGTACAAAAGTAGAACAGAAAAACCAGCACTCTATTCTCTAAGACCTGAAAGGACATGAAATGCTTAGAACACTGACTTTAAAGAAAAATCTTGAATTCCCTTAAGTCATATTTTAACAGAAAAGTGTACATTGGGCCAATTACCTATCTCATTATTAACAAAACCAATAAGCTAAACTCCACCACTTAGGAAGATTCCACGAGGCTGTGAATGAAGCTTTTTTTTTTTTTAAGTTTAACTGACCAACAACACTGTTAGTTCCAGGTGCATAGCATAGTAATTCATAATGATCGCCAAGGCATGCTGAAGCTTTAATATGTAAAACTAACAGCTTAACATTTAATAATTCCTTTCCAAGGCTATAAGTATGGCAGGAAAGCCTTCCAACCACCTGCAATAGATTTCAAGCATCTTCCCTCCATATTGGAAACTGTGGCAAAAGCCCACATGCTCTCCTATTTAAGGAACACATATCTGTGAGGAAGCAAAACAAAGATAATATACTGTTCTTAAAAGACATTTGTATTTACTTATTCTGCAGATTTCCAAATAAATCTATAGCATCATTTAATTTGAACTCTCTGGCAAGTCTCCCTCAGTTGTTCATATAAGATGACCTCACTTCAAAGTAGAGTACCAAGAATAGTGAAGAAATCTACCACCAACAATACAAGTTTGAAATCCAACAATAATCACCGATCACGAGGTATTATTGGTAAACACCATCCTTGCAAGTGTACTTTCCAGGCAGTAATACAGGACTCAAAACAGTCTGGCATATGTTAGTTCCTCAGTAAATAAGGATTACTTTCCCTCCATTCTAAGCGTCAGTAACAGTTTCAGTGGTTTAAAAACTCTGCTTCAAAAAAAAAAAAAAAAAAAAAACTCTGCTTCAAAGATCTGTTTCAATTTTATTCCCAACATGTAATTGTCCTAACTTTAGAATTCATTTTGTTTTGCACCTCCAGTGTTTTCAATGACAAAATGAGATAGTATCTGCATCTATCAATCTCATATGAGTGTTGTGAAGATCCAATAAAATAAAATGAAAAGATTCTTATATCTTTTTCTAAAACTAAGTCTGTGATTTAGAATAGTCTATTCACTGGGAGTAAAACAAATCTCCAGGGTTTCCCTGGTAGTCCAGTGGCTAAGACTCTGTACTCCCAATGCAGGGGGCCTGGGTTCGATCCCTGGTCAGGGAACTAGATTCCACATGTAGCAACTAGAGTTCACATGCCACAACTAAGACAGGGTGCAGCCAAATAAATAAATAAATACTTTTTAAAAAATCTCTGAATTGTAACATTATATTCCTATCATCTAAACAACTAGATGAATTAACCAAATTTGACTCTTGTCAAAAAGATTTATTAACTTAAAATAGAATTACTTCAAATACAGACAAAAGCAAATTTCTGTTCAAGTATGAATATTTTCAATATACAAGAATGTAAAAGAAAAAAATTCTAAATCTTCAATCTTGAGGTTTTATTATTTTTTTACCTTTTAAAAAGTTTTTGGCACTACAAGGTTCTGTAAAGAATAGAAGTGACAAATTTAAAACACATGAAAGTCTTTCCTAATTCTTAAGAACAATATATATAAAGTCTGAAGCAACCAAAGTATGAATACAGCTAATAGAAAATAAAGAATGTAATTTTTAAATTCTCTCTTTATACAATTCATCAAGGTTAAACAAAACAAAATTCCCTCAAAAATAGGGTAATAAAATAGATGAAATTTGTATCACTCAATTTGGTGATACTAGTAAAAACTATAGTTCATATTTATATACAAATAATACAGTCTTTAAAAACAGTCTTAGAATTTAAATAAGCTATCTAAACGTTAAAATTTTAAATCAGAACCTGATTTGTTTTATTTTCCATTAAATGTCACTTTTTCTGCTGAATGTAACTGACACTGAGGTACGGATACCCTTGAGACAGCAGGATTGGCTGGTTGCTGTGCATCTGTAGACCAGCTGAAAGAAAATGGACTTGCATTACTCCGACACGTTTCCTCTTGGTGGGTGGGGACAACGCTCTCTACACCGACGGGTGGCACATCTGTCTGTTGGACACAACACAGACAGGAAACTGAAAGGCTTGTGCCTATTTACCTGACAACCTCTTAGAATTAACTTTTTTCCCCTAGATATTCCCTGTTTGAATTGAGATAAACTGTGGAGGCAAATAAGACTAGATAAAATGCTATTAATTACTTAGATCAAAGCCATTACTGATACATAAGTACCAACAGAATATAATCAATTCAAATGTCATTCAAATCTTAGTTTTACCACACAAATCGACTATTACACTACTCAACTCAAAAATTCTACTAGATTCCACTGCTTACTAAACTAAATCCCAACTCCTTTATAATATGACCTCAGCCGACCCTTCTAGCCTCATTACCCACACATTTTTCCATTTACCTCATCTAATCCTATTATTTTCTCTTTTTTCCTCTTCTTTTTACTGAGGTAAAACTCAGTGATTTTGCATATATTTTTGCCTCAGCTAAGAACACTCTTCTCTAATCTCTACACAATCTCCAGGAAAAAAAAATTTCATATGTTTCAAGACCTAATTCAAATGTAAAAATCTTAGGCAGTTTGATCCTTGGTGTCCATATTCTTGCTCTCTCTGCTAGGGCAAAGTTAATGGATTCCTCTAAGCTCCTATCCTTGTCTGTTTTACATGTCTAACTTTCCTAATAAAATATGTATTAAGTGTAGGTGTTATTATTTAATTCTGCTTGAGCAATAAGCATCTAGCACAGTCTGACATACAGTATGCTCTCTCAGTAAATATTTACTGAATTCATAGTTTCACTCCCAGACCCTGGCCTTTACAAAGGCTCCACTGTCCCATAAAAAAACCCACTCAGCCTTGTAACAAATATGTAAGCAATGGTACCTTGAGTATAGAAAGGTTTGTTGGGCTGGAATCTGGCATTTCCCTGATGCATGAAGTTCTGATGCAAACCATAAGGCCACGAAGCTGGGACAAGAGGGAAATGGGGTCGTGGTGCATGTTCCCAAGGAATTGGAGGATTCAGTCCTGGAAATCCTGGCTCTGCATTTCAAAAACAAAGGAAAGATATATGTTAAAACATCACCTTGTTCATTCATACATTCCTTCATTCCACAAAGATTTACTGGTCATCACTGACCAAGAAATATGCTAAATGCGGAGGATACCTTCCTCCGAAATTTTTTAAAAAAATTTTTATTGAAGTATTGCTGCTTTATAATGCTGTGTTAGTTTCTGCTATCCAGCAAAGTGAACCAGCTATATGCTACACATATACCCTCTGTTTTTGAATTTCCTTCCCATTTAGATCACCACAGAGCACTGAGTGGAGTTCCCTGTGCTATACAGTAGGTTCTCATTAGTTATCTAAATGCCTTATTTATGAATAATTTGAGAATAATTACAGTGTTTTATTTCCTAAAGTTTTTTTGGTTGACATATCTACACAATTAATACTATATATTAATAGCGTAGGACTTCCCTTGTGGCTCAGACGGTAAAGCATCTGCCTACAATGTGGGAGACCCAGGTTCATACCCTGGGTTGGGAAGATCCTCTGGAGAAGGAAATGGCAACCCCCTCCAGTACTCTTGCCTGGAAAATCCCATGGATGGAGGAGCGTGGTAGGCTACAGGTCATGGGGTCGCAAAGAGTCAGACACGACTGAGTGACTTCACTTGACTTGACTTGATTAATAGTGTAAATCATATCAGTTGTGTATATAGAACAATAGTGTACATATGTCAATATATGTATTATGTACAGTGTATATATGTCAACCAAAAAAAATTTTAAGGAATAAAACACTGTTAACTGTTCCTAAATTATTCATAAAGGAAATATTTAAGAAGACATATACAATAGTATGTGGTAATTGCTGTGACAGATTGGTAGATGGTGTCTAAAAAGGGGACTACTCCAACTGTTCAAAGACAGAGAAGGTTTTCCTAAAATGATTGACTAAATTGAATTTTAAAGGACAAGGAACAAGTTAGGCAAAATGGGAGAGGGAGGGAATTTCAGACAGAAGGAATAGTGTGTTCAAAAGCCAGGAAGCAGAAAAGTACAGCCAGCTTGGGAAGTTGCAGAACAACTGGCAATACAGAGACAAATGCAAAGGAAAGCAGAGGTTAGAGGAAAGGCTGGACGGGTGGGCAGAATTTATATTTCATAGAACCTTAGTATGTCATTAAGCAGCTTACATTTTATCATAAAGACACTGCCAATTATCCTAGAATCAATTATATATTCGCCTGGAAGATTTTGTTAGAAGCTGAGACATTATGGTGAAATGGTTGAAAACAGGCCTTGGTGCCAAACAACTTTAAGTTCAAATACTAATTACAAAAATTACTAAGGTTTAATTATGAATCCCAGGTTGTTATGAGGATTAAATAAGAAAACAAAAATAAAGTGGCTTGCACAAATTCTGGCATATAACCAGGAATTTTAAAAAAAAAAAAAATCAGTCCTATTCTATGGCAAACCACCCCCACCAATCTACTTCCCTTTAAGACCTATCTTAAAATAAGTCTTTCAAAATGCAGTAACCCCTGAATCTTCTGGATCATTTTTGGAGGCTTTTCTCATTCAGGATCAAAATGTGGCAGAAAATAATCTGAAAGACACTGACCCTTATTTACTTAACTTCCTAGCAAGAAGTTAGGAAGTACAGGATAGGGAGGAAGAAAACCAAAACCCATACTAGCCACGCTCCTACAAGCTCAGTCTTCTCAGGAGGTAGCTAGAAAACAAAGCAGCTGGTTCACCGCAAGTTCATAAAGCCAAGTTACAACTAAGAGCTGAAGCTGCAGAGCTCAGAGTTTACAAAAAATAAGACTGGGTATACATTACTGAGATCCTTACTAACTGAGGAACATTTTTATATAAAAGGGTATTTTTAGGATATAGTTCAATCTCTCTTGGTCATTTTTCACAACCAAATATTTTTATAATTAGAGACAGTCTGAACAATTACCATTAAAGACAATTTGAAAAATCAGTGAAAAAACTCATACAACTCCCTATTCTAATACAAACACTATTATCATTTTAAAATATCCCCATCTGGTTTTTCCATTTTTAACTTAATGTTAATTTTAGCAGTAATAATAACTAGAAGTTGTACACCCATCCAACAAATAACAAACATTTGCTAAAAAAATAAACATTTGGTGAGTAACAGTTTGTTATATAATAAGTTAAGTCAAGTCACTCAGTCGTGTCCGACTCTTGGCGACCCCATGGACTGTAGCCCACCAGGCTCCTCCGTCCATGGGATTCTCTAGGCAAGAATACTGGAGTGGGTTGCCATTTCCTTCTCCAGGGGATCTTCCCGGCCCAGGGATCGAACCCAGGTCTCCCACATTGCAGGCAGACGCTTTAACCTCTGAGCCACCAGGGAAGCCTAGAAGTATACAAATAACATCTATCTTACAACAGGCACTATACTGGACACTAGGGAGACAATGATAGACAAGAAACAATTTACAGCCTCTAAAAGTTCACTCTAATGCATTATGCAGACAAGTAAACAGGCAATTTCAACACAGTAAGACAAGTCTTATAATATGGATATTAAGGAAACATGAAGGAGAGAAAAGAATACCTAATACAATTGGAGGAGAGGATCTATAAGAATTAGAGGCTTCCTAAAGAAAGTGATCCAAATTTTAAAATGAAGGGTAAGTAAGTTAGCCAAGCTTTTGGAGAAAAGCAGAAGGAGGTGAGAGTGAACAGGAGAGTTATTGGAGAGGACATTCCAGGCAGAGGGAACCAATCACTTAAGTAAATAATCAGGGTAAGACCACGGTGTGCCTGTAGGGTGTTAATTAACTAGTTCATTAAGGCTAAAACAGAGATCAACTAGTGGTAGAGAAAGAAAGAAGTTAAAACTGTTAAAACTGAATCAATATATCAAAAGGCAAAGCATGTGTCTGTCCTCATGGTTATATAACTCAGTGACTATCACAGTATTTATCATGGCATGCATACAATAAAAATTTGCTGAATGAGAAAAGCAGAGGCCACATTAGAATGGCCATGTATGACGTATATCCTTTAATCCTTGAAATCTAAATGAGTTCCACATTCTGGAATTTCTGCTCAGCAAAATATACCATCTGTATTATTTCAAAAGAGGTCAGAGATTCCTCCATTACAGTGCTTTAAGGAATAACATATATTCGTTTAAAACTATCACTAAAATTATTCTGAAAATTGATAAAGGTAAATAATCAAGCTTTTAGTCTACATTTCCTCTACAAACAATATATGAGGATAACCAAGTAGTTAATAAGGAAAAGAATCACAGACAGTAAGCTACAGAAGAATCACAAACAGTAAATAGAAAACATAGATAACTTAAATCCAGGTAATGGGAGGTTTATACTTTACTCTCTCCTACTGTGTTCAAGTTTTCCATGATAAAAGTTTTAAAAATAAATATAATATAAAACTAGCTTAACAGCATTTATCAACTATTTTTAAATACACAAAAATGAAAAAAATGACTGGCTAGTAATAAACCAAAATATTTCTGAACAATTCTGCCCAGGAATTAAGATTATATATGGTTTTCTTTTTCTTTTTAAAATGCTCTACAAAAAAATTTTTTTTAAAAGAGAGAACAAAGAAACAACAAAAAAGAAAAAGAAAAAAAAATGCTCTACAAAGAATATGCATTATTTAAATATCAGTAAAAAACTATTCTTTCTTAAGCTATAAAGTGTTACTAATCTTTTTCTTTTTAGAAAACTGCTTCTTAGTAAGTAAGGAGACAGTAAGAGTCCAAAGCAAAGATTACAGGTTTTGAAGAAAGAAATTGGTTTAAATCCTGGATCTACTATGATTATAACAGCATGACAGTTATTTTTAACTCTTCACAATTTCCTCAACTGTAAAAATAAGTGCTAATAATACCTATACCAAATGAGACTGCAATGAAATTTTTAAATAATAATAACAAACATTTATATTTATTACCTCACTTAATATTCACAACATTCCTGTGAGTTAGGTTCTATTAATACACACTTATTTCACAGATGAAACCAATGTACAAAGAGATTAAGCAAATACCTGATGCCACATAATAAATGGCAGAGCCACGATTCAAATCCAGGTGGTCTGAATCCATAGCCCATACTCTTCACCTTACCTTATACTCCCCCCTCCACAAATAATGATTGCCATCTTTTTACTCACATTTATCTCCCCAGGTTCAACCAATAATACAATTCATCCAACCTTTCTACAGACAGATACAAAAGAAGAAAAGAAAGGGTTACCCGAATTCCCCACTGTACCATTGTTCACCAGGGAATTTGGAGCCACAGTACGGGGCCAGTGTCCATCATGAGAGGAGCTAGGGATCGCCACAGGTCTGGCAGCAGGCTGTGCAAAGATGATGCTGGGATCGTTCAGGCCAATATTGCTGGGCGCACTGCCTGGTGCAGAATGGATCACTGGGCCGTGAATAGGCCAGGACGGGGCAGGGATTTGGAGGGGATGCATTGGCAACAATCCCATGTTGTGCATGGGAGAATACTGAGCTGGTGGTGACTGAGGGAAGTTATACATAGGCATCTGGACCTGATGGGGGTGCTGGGTTCCCTGCTGAGGTGGGCCAAGCTTGGGTTGGGATCCTGGCTGGGATGGAGGCTGGGTAATGGCAGTGGATTGGGAAGAGTTCTGTGGAAATGGCTGGGGCTGAGGAGAATAAGATGGCGAATCAGACTGCAGAGAAAAAAAAAAGATATATTTTTAAATTATTTTATGAACATCTTAATTTTATAAAAGCAGAAATTATAAAAATATAAAACTATGGAGTTACTTCATCAGAATACTATAAACAGAATTCTAAGATATACACACTAACAGATAATAACAGAACCTCATTTTATATGAAGGTAGAGTTTTTCCCAAGGTTCTCAAACCCTTTCTCACATAGGTTTTATCTATGAACCTTTTTATTGCCCAAAGAAGACAAAGTCCAGACAACATATTTATCACATAGAACACACAACTCCAACTGTAACTAGAAGTTTACATCTAAATCTCTCATACTCTCTGTCATTTAGCTCCTCAACAAGTATTTATAGGGTGTCAGTTATGTGCTGGGCATTGTTCTAGGTATTAAAAATAAAATACTAACATGTATGCCCTCATGAAGCTTAAAGTCAATATGGAAAAAGAGGAGGAAGAGATAAAGATTACATAAGCAATCACAATAAAGTATAACAATTACTATGATAAAGACTGTATAATGTATAATGAAATCCCAGAGCAGGAACACCTAAGCCCACTTTGGGAGAAGAAGAGAAGACAAGATTAAAGAAAGTGGAAATCAAGGAAATCTTCCTGAAGGAAGTGACTTTTAAGCTGAGACTTAAAAAGAAACCAATATGATAAAAGAGAGTAGAGAAAAAGGAGAAGAGAAGATTCTGTTAGAGCGAACAACGTAACTAAAGGTATACAGAAACAAAAGCACATGGCCTTTTAAAGTAATTGGAATCTGAAATGATGGTTACCTAGGCTAGGGAAGCAAATGGATGTGAGCTATTTGTTACAGATAGAAGCAACAGGACCTAGCGGCTGACTGGATGTGGAGGCTGAGGGAAGAGTAGGAGTTCAGGAAACTAGAGACAGTGAGATCATTCAGTGAGATGGAGAAGACAGGAGGAAGAGGCAAACTTGGGGAGTTGGAAAGAAATATAAGCTACATTCTAGACATGTTGAAGCTGAAGTGCTTTGCAGGACCTTGAATAGCAAAGTCCATCAGTCAGACTCTTACCCCATCTCAGGTGGGGTGAGTGCTAGAAGCAGAGGATGAAAGTTAGGGGCACCATAGGAGAGTGGTTAGAGCACAGGCTTTGGAAACAGAACCTAAGGATACAAGTTCTGGTTCCAAGTGTTTATTGACCTCAGGCAAAAAACTTAAATCTCAGTTTCTTCACCTGTAAAGTATAAATAATAGAATCTACATCATAGGTTTTTGTGAAGATTAACTACAACAATACATGCCAAAAACATAAACACCAAATTCAGAATAGTAGACACATTTTAGTAGCAAGGAAGGGATAGTAGGAAAAGTTTTAAGAAGGGAACAGCATCCAAGAGGAATGCATAGGGGTTGTCAACTGTGGATACTCTTTAATAAAACCAAAATAACAAAACACTGAGAATTGTTAAAGCCTCGTAGTAGTGCATGGTTATCATTTTCTATACTTATATATAACCATGGTTATACCCTAACCTTAACCATATATAACAATGGTTATCATTTTCTATACTTTTTCAGTATTTTAAAAATATTTAATAAGAAACAGGAAAAATGCATATATAGCAAATAGCAATCAATAAATGTTGTTACTGTAATATAATTGTTATTATATAATTTTTATGAAAATGTCAGACCCACAGCAGTACATATTCAAGTGTTGGAGGTAGGGTTAGTGGGATCCTAAATGTTTTTTTAAGACAAGTCCTACTATTGCTCTTCAAATGCTTTAAGAATTTTTTTCCAAAACACAGATCACATCTGATTTAGCATGTTTAATAGTTAACAGCTTTGAAGTGATGTAGACCTGTGTTTGAATCTTTCAATTTCTCTTATTCTCAGCTTCCCAATTTGTAAAATTTTATCATACCAATACCTATCACTTCACATGGCCATTTGAAGGATTAAATGTGATAATAGGTGTGAAGCACTAAAGCACAATGTCAAGACTTAAAATAAGCATTCAATTAGTATTTACCTAATTTAAAATGTGCAAGGTGAATACATATTTAGACAAAGGTTAGAGCAACTCAGCAAAGACAACATGAAACCTGTGAATCGGAAATCTAATTAAGTACTCTTTTACAGGATATGTTTCACTAGGTATCCATATCAGTGATGAGAAGCCACAAAATTTCAAGCAAATGAAGTATCATGCATGTACTGCCTTAAGAGTACTAAACCCTTAATACATGTCAATTTTGGGGTCTATTGTTAATTAACAGTGTTCTTTCATTATAGACTATTCTTCCATATTCTTGTGTTATGCAAAACCTAAAGCCTCAAAGTTATTACCTTACTATAATCCAACCAACAACCTTATTTGGTAGTTACCTTATTTTACAAATAAGAAATAGGTTCACTGAAATTAAGTATCTTGCCCATAGATTAAAACCCAGATCTATATTACTCCAAAAATAATGCTCATTCTAGCTGATGTGCCTAGCAAGGACATCTCTATAAAGCATTGTGTAATCTGAAAGACTGAATTTGCCAATCTCAAAGATCAACCTTATCACCCACCAAAATTAGAGCTGTTTTCCTGCCAAGACCAACCCATCTGCAAGCAGAGTACTCACGCATTCTGAAGACTGCCTAGTCCTTATGGACTGATCACCTTGTTGCTGGGCTGAACCAGCCACCTGCTGGGCATTTACAAGATTGCGGACCAGCTGGGCTGCTAAGAGAAGACATCAAAAAGAAATTCAATAGATAAAATAACAGAGAAATGATAATCAATAAACTCCCTTCTTCAGTACAACAGTCTCAAATCTGCGATTTTATAAACTTGGACTTTTAAACTATGATTATGTTAGTAAAGAACTTTTTAACAACTCATTTTTAAATTTAAGCCATTTCTCAACCCTTAGAGCATTAAAAAAAAAATACAGCGATTCTGGAAACAAGAACAAATATCATACTGTTTTCTAAAGAAGATTATACATTTATTTAAGAAAATAACTCCTGCAACAAGAATCTGAATAACTGGAAATCATCACTTATATTTTTTTTCTTTCAATCAACTCTATCTGGGTTTCTAATTCATAAAATTCCCTATGAAATATAATAAGAACAGATATCCCTCTCTCATAAAAGACATGGGAAGAGATACAATTTCTCCTGTATGTGTTCCCAGAAAAACAATCTCTCATTAACTTTTGGGGGTGGGTAGTTAACTTTTGTTAACTTTTCATAGCAAGAGAAATAAAGAATATGACTCAAATCCAAAAAATACTTAGAGGGAGTTACTGAATACAACAGACTGCTAAGACCTTAATAATAAACATATCCAAATACTATTCAAAATAAAAACCTAAATTTTCTCTTTAATAAATTAAAAGACCTGAAATCATAAAGTTATGTTTAGAATAGAGAAGAATCAGGGTCCTTAAAATGACATCAACATAAATGACACTATTTTTGGCTTTTTCTATTTACCTGCCACACTGCTATTCCTCTGACGGGCCAGCTTGACCTCTGGGCACTCCCTTCGCACATGTCCTGCATCTCCGCAGATAAAACATCTGAGGTCTCTGGGGTCTCTAAAGTCTCGAGTGTCGTGGAGGTCTCGGGGGTCAAGAAGGTCTCGGGAGTCTTTCTCCTCTTCATTCCCTTCTTTCTCTTCTTCACTGTCTTTCTTCTTTAGTCTAAACAGTAAACTGCTGATACCAATAATGTGGGGCTAGGGACTTATAAAATAACTACAAAACAAACTAAACTATACAAGAGCCTCACAATAAAGGGACTAACATGCCCATTGTTTCATGCATTTTTTTGACGGCAAGGGTTCTCACATACCTACTCATGTGGCAGACACTGGGTATTCTAGTAGTTTCATAATACAATATCAATTTTTAATGTTTAATAGCAAATTTTAATTGTACAATCCTTAGTTGGCTATTTGTTATGTCCATTTTATAAAGAAAGACATTTGAGGCTTGGAGAAAGTAAGTGTCTTCTCTAAATTTAATAAATAGCAGTGATGGAAACTACAAATTTGTTCTGTATGAAAAGTTCTAAGCTCTTTACATTAAGTAAAGCTTGATGACTAAAAAAGGAATTTCCTGGCCTATTAAACAGTATAAAGAACACAGGAAAGTATCACAGACATATTTTCAGGGAGCACAGAGGATGTTTATTCCTTAAGGGAAAGAGTATATAGGCATATCTTACAATATATACCTCAAAGATTCATTTAATTATTTTTTAATTATTTGTTTTCGTAATAGTGAGGTTCTCAGCAAGAACCTCGTATCCTGGTCTCTTTTTTTTTCCCCCTGGATCCTAGAATGGTTTCCAGCATATAATAAGTGTTAATAAATACTTCTGCAGGTAAAAAAACCTTAATGAATAGATGAACAAATAATAAATATCATGAGACACCAATGTACCAGGAATAAATCTCACTCTTTCACAAAACACCACTCAAATATACATTTACCTAAGGGTCAACTGCAAGCTCTAAACTTTCTCAATTTAAACATATCTAAACACATGATACCTTCAATTTGCCTCATATTTATTTTTCCTACAATGTTGATACATAATAATTTGCCAACCTTCTCCTTTTGGGGCAGTCTTTCATATAGTGGCCTATTTTTCCACACACACGGCAACATCGATCATTGGGAGCCAGTTCTCCATCTGTTAATACTCTGGAATCAAAGAAGTACTCCTAGGAAGAAAATACAACTTTACTAGGAAAAAAAAAAAAATCACTGTAAACTTTTGAATCCAAATGGAAAGCAGACCAGGACCCAAAAGTAATTTTTTTAAAAATGAAATAAATATCAACAAGTATTTCACTGTAACTAAAACCATGACATGACAACAAGATTCAGAATTATCATCATCAATATCACAGCTGCTAACAGTACTAATCACTTCACATTTATGCTTTTTTCTCATTCATCTGTAACATCTTTGTATAATATCCCGATAAAGCAGATACTATTTTCCTGCTCATTTTATAGATGAGGAAACTGAGGCTCCAAGGCTCAGAAAGTTCAAGCCGTTTGCCCACAGCAAAAAAAGCTAATAAGTAGGAGATAAAGGATTTCAAGCTAAGTCTGATTACAAATCTCATGCTTTCTGCCCCACCAGGCTACTTCCACAAAGGAATCAATATCTTTACAAAAGAATTCTGTGTAAATAAATCAATCCTCTGGTTTATTTAAAATATCACTGGATTTACATTCAACATTTCAAGAATATGTAACATTTACCATACAAAGTAGAATATACCTAAAAAGAACACTGAGAACCAATAAGAATTAAATCATTTTTCCAAGTCTTCAAAGAATCAGGCTCATTTTTGCTTACTACCTTTGTTATCTTTCTAAGCTTTAGTTCAGTTTTGCACTATCACAAAGACTAGTTTATCCTGACAATACCAGTGTCTTTGGATGGCAAGAGAACATGTCTACTTAGTACTCTCTGATTTCTTCAAATCTATCTAATGTCAGGGATAAAAGTATAAGAGAGACACCCACTGCATGGCTATTAGGAAAGAAAAAATATAGCAACAAGTATTATAAGGATGTGAAAAAACTGGAACCTTCATATATTGCAGGTGGGAATATAAAAAAGTCCAACTCTTTTAAGAAACAGCTTGGCAGCTCCTCAGAAAGTTAAAACATAAACTTATTAAAACAACCCAACAATTCTGTTATGTATATGATCAAAAGAAATGAAAATATACATCCACAGAATATTTTGTACACAAATATTTATAGCAGCACTACTCATAGTAGCCAAACAGCAGAAAGAATACAAATTTCCACAAACTGATGAATGAAAATGAATAAAATGTAATATAACCATAGAGTGGAATATCATTCAACCATAAAAAAAGAATGAAGTACTGATATATGCTACAGCTTGAATGAACCCTGAATACATTCTGCTAAATGAAAGACACCAGTCACAAAAGGCTACACATACTCTGATTCCATTTTCATAAAACGTCTACAAAAGGCAAATCAATAGAGTGAGAGGAAAAAGGAAGGAGGACTGACTGCTAATTGGGATAGGAGTTTCCTTGAGAGAGGACAAAATGTTCTAATTAGATGTAGTGATGGTTGCACAATCCTGCAAAAATACTCAAACACTGAATTACTCACTTTATATAGGTGAATGCTAAAGTACATGAATTCTCAATAAAACTGTATTTCTAAAAAAGAAAACAATATAATCCTTTACATTTACTACTGATGAAGTCAATATAGTTTATTAAACTCTTCATTATCATTTTTTCTGATAAGACAAAAATGAAAGTCTTTCTTAATTTACCTGGTTGCTTATGGCAAAAATCTAGGAAACCACCCTGAACTTATTCTCAACTCATCCCCTCTAATTAACCACCAGGTTGTATCCATTCTATTCCTGAATATCTATCTCTTTAATCAATTTTTCTTTATCCCACTTTCCTAGTTAAGGTGACCTAGACCTGGGGTCAACAAACTTCTTCTGGGAAGAGCCAGATAGTTAAAATTTTAGGTGTTGAGGTAAAATTGAAGACATTATATTATATAGGTACTTATAAAATGAGAGAAAGAAAATTTCCACAAAAATTTTATCAAAGAATTTAAAAATATATTAATAATAACAGAGTATAATGTTTTTATAATGTAAATTTACTAATTCAAAAAAAGGAACACTTTCTGGAGGAGACATTTGCTTAATTGGAGTTCAAAGTTAGTGCTGCCTATCATTAAAATAGAAGGCAAAATAAAATAAAATAAAATAAAATAGAAGGCAAATAGTTAATCCTAATCTGCAGATACATTTTATCTACTTCATCTTTGAAAATATTTTTCACAGAAAAAAAGATTGAATATTTAAGTTACAGAAAATAATGAATGGATCTAGAGTACCTAGGGAAGGACTAGTCTCTGATAAAGAAGGTATATCTGGTGACTGGCCAGCAAGATGGTAAAGTAGAATGATTGAGTTCACCCCTTCTCAGTTGTGTCTGACTCTTTGAGACCCCATGGACTATACAGTCCATGGAATTCTCCAGGCCAGAACACTGGAGTGGGTAACCTTTCCCTTCTCCAGGGGATCTTCAAGACCCAGGAATCAAACTGGGGTCTCTTTGCAGGCGGATTCTTTACCAACTGAGCTATCAGCGAAGCTCTCTTTTTAGAGAAACACCAAAATAACAACTAACTGCTGAACAGCCATTGAACAATAAAAACAAAAAGGCTGGAACCTACGAAAAAAGACACCTATATCCAAAGATGAAGAAGCCACAACAAAATTGTTGGAGAGGCACAATTCCAGTAAAATCGAATCCCATACCTGCTGTGTGGGCAACTCACAAACTGGAAAATGATAATACCACAGAAGTTCTACCACAGGACTGAAAGCCCTGAACTTCGTGTCAGGCCTCCCAGCCTGAGGATCTGGTAACAGGAAGAGAAGCCCCCAGAGAATCTAACTTTGAAGGCCAGGGGGGTTTGGTTGCAGGAATTCCACAGAACTGGGAAAAACAGAAATTCCACTCTGAGAAGGAGTACACAAGGACCTCCCTAGGACTCAGGGGAAAAAAACAGTGACTTCTGGGCTAGATCTACCTGCTATTATTGGAGGGTCTCTGGCAGAGGCGGGGGGTGGGGCTGTGGCTCACTCTGGGAACAAAGACACTTGCAGCAGCAGTTTTAACGAGCACGTATTGGTGTGAGTCCTCCTGGAGGCTACTATTTCCTCCCCACAACCTTAACCCCACTCAACTGAAGGCTCAAGTGCCAGGACACCTGAGGCCAAACAACCAACAAGACTGAAGCACAGCCCCACCCATCAGCAGACAGGTTACTTCAAGTCTTCCTGAGCATGGCTCTGACCACCAAAGGGACAAGACCCAGCACCACCCACCAGCTGACAGGAACCAGACCCTCCCACCAGGAAGCTTGCACAAGCCTCTTAGACAGCCGCATCCACCAGATAGCAGACAGCAGACACAAGAACTACAATCCTGCAGCCTTCAGAACTGAAGCTGTAATTACAGAATGTTAGACAAAATGAGACAACTGAGGAATATGTCCAGATGAAGGAACAAGATAAAACCCCAGAACTAAATGAAGTGGAGATAGGCAATCTAGGGTAAAAAAAAAAAAAATTTAAGATTAATGGTAGTGAAGATGACCCAAGATCTCTTTAAAAAAATGGAGGCACAAATTAAGAAGATGAAAGAAATGTTTAACAAAGACACAGAACTGAAGAACAAACAGAGATGAACAATACAATAACCAGAATGAAAAGTACACTAGAAGGAATGAACAGCAGAGTAACTGAGGCAGAAGAAAGGATAAGTGATCTGGAAGTCAGAATGGTGGATATCACTGCCATGGAACAGAATAAAGAATGAAAAGAAATGAAGACATTCTAAAAGACCTCTGGGACAACTTTAAAAGCCTCAAACATTCACATCATGCAGTCCCATAAGGAAAAGGAAGAAAGAAGGGACTTGAGAAAATATCTGAAGAGGTAATAGCTGAAAACTCACCTAACATGGGAAAGGAAACAGTCATCCAATTCCAGGAAGGTCAGAGAATTCCAGGTAGAATAAACACAAGGAAGAACACACCAAAACAAATGGGAATCAAATTGACAAAAATTTTAAACAAAGAAAAAAAACATTGAAAGCAACAAAGAAAAGCAACAAATACAAGGGAACTCCCATAAGGTTATCAGCTGATTTCTCAGCAGAAACTCTGCAGGCAAGAAGGGAGTGGCATGATATATTTAAAGTGATGAAAGGGAAGAACCTACAACCAACAGTACTCCATCCAGCAAGGCTCTCATTCAGATTTGATGGAGAAAGCAAAAGCTTTACAGACAAGAAAAACCTAAGAAAATTCAGCACCACCAGACCAGTTTTGCAACAAATGCCAAAGGAACTTTAAGAAGAAAAGAAAAGGCAACTACTGGAAACAAAATTGTGAATGGAAAAGCTTACCAGTAAATACAAAGTAAAGGCAGGAAATCATCTGCACACAAATATGATATCAAAACCAGTAACTATGAGAAGAAGAGAACACCAATGCAGGATAATTGGAAATAAATTTGAAATTAAAAGACCAGCAACTTAAAACAATCTTTTTTATATACAGAATGCTATATCAAAACCTCATGGTAACCACAAACTAGTTGTGACCAACCTAGACAGCATATTAAAAAGCAGAGACATTACTTTGCCAACAAAGGTCTGTCTAGTCAAGGCTATGGTTTTTCCAGTAGTCATGTATGGATGTGAGAGTTGGACTATAAAGAAAGCTGAACACCGAATTGCTGCTTTTGAACTGTGGTATTGGAGAGGACTCCTGAGAGTTCCTTGGACTGCAAGGAGATCCAACCAGTCCCTCCTAAAGGAAAAAAGACCTGAATATTCATTGGACGGACTGATGCTGAAGCTGATATGCCAATACTTTGGCCACCTGATGTGAAGAACTGACTCATTTTAAAAGACCCTGATGCCCGGAGAGATTGAGGGCAGGAGGAGAAGGGGATGACAGAAGATGAGATGGTTGAATGGCATCACCGACTCAATGGACATGAGTTTGAGTAAACTCCAGGAATTGGTGATGGACAGGGAAGCCTGGCATGCTGCAGTCCATGGGGTCGCAAAGAGTCAAGACATGACTGAGCAACTGAACTGAACTGAATATCAAAACCTCATGGTAACCACAAACTGAAAATCTATAATAGATACATACACAAAAATGAAAATGGAATCCAAATACAACACTAAAGTTAGTCATCAAATCACAAGACAAGAGAACAAAACAGTTCAGTTCAGTTCCGCTGCTCAGTCGGGTCCGACTCTTTGCAATCCCATGAACTGCAGCACGCCAGGCCTCCCTGTCCATCACCAACTCCTGGAGTTTACCCAAACTCATGACCATTGAGTCAGTGATGCCATCTAACCATCTCATCCTCTGTCGTCCCCTTCTCCTCCCGCCTTCAATCTTTCCCAGCAGCAGGGTCTTTTCAAATGAGTCAGTTCTTTGCATCAGATGGCCAAAATATTGGAGTTTCAGCTTCAACATCAGTCCTTCCAACGAACACCCAGGACTGATTTCCTTTAGGATGGACTGGTTGGATCTCCTTGTGGTCCAAGGAACTCTCAAGAGTCCTCTCCAATACCACAGTTCAAAAGCATCAATTCTTCTGCACTCAGCTTTCCTTACAGTCCAACTCTCACATCCATACATGACTACTGGAACAAAACAGGAAGGGAATGAAAAAGACCTACAAAGCAAATCCAAACCAATTAGGAAAATGGCAATAGGAACATATATATTGGTAATTACCTAAAACATAAATGGGTTTAGTGCTCTAACCAAAAGAAATAGAGGTACAAAAACAAGACCCATATACATGGTATCTACAAGAGACCCACTTCACATCTAGGGACACATACAGACTGAAAGTGAGGAGATGGGAAAAGGTACTCTGTGCAAATATAAATTAAAAGATAGCTGGAATAGCAATATTCTTCTCAGACAAAAGAGACTTCAAAATAGACAAAATAAGAGCGACAAAGGAGGACACCACACAATGATAAAAGGATCATTCCCAGAAGGAGCTATAACAATTGTAAATACTTACCCAACACAGAGCACCCCAACAATAAGGTAAATACTAACAGTCATTAAAGGAGAAATCAACAGTAATGTAATTAACAGTGGGGGACTTAAAAATACCCCATTCATATCAATGGACAGATTATCTAGAAAGAAAATTAATACAGAAACACAGGCCTTAAATGACACATTAGACCAGACCACCTTCATTAACATTTACAGAGTATTCCATCCAAAGGCAGCAGAATACACACTTTTCTCAAGAGCCCATGGAACATTCTCCAGGATTAATGACAGGCTGGGCCACAAAGTAAGCTTCAGTAAATTTAAGAAAATTAACATCATATCAAGCATCTTTTCCAGCCACATTGCTATGAGATTAGGAATCAACTACGAAAACTAAAAGACGCAAATACATGGAAGCTAAAGAATATGCTGTTAAACAATTAATGGATCACTGAAGAAATCAAAGAGGACATAAAAATTACCTAGAGTCAAATGAAAATTAAAGCACAATGATCCAAAACCTAGGGACATGGTAAACACAGTGCTGAGAAGTTTACAGCAATACAATCTTACCTCAGGAAACAAGAAAAATCACAAATAAGCAACCTAATCTTATATATAAAGCCAACAGAGAAAAAAGAATAAACAAAACCCAAAGTTAGTAGAAGGAAAGAAAGAAAGATCAGAGCAGAAATATAAACAAAGAAAATCAATAAAATCAATGAAACAAAAAGCTGATTCTTTGAAAAGATAAACAAAGATGATAAACCTTTAGCTAGACTCATCAAGAAAAAAAAGGAGAGAGCTTAAATCAACAAAATTAGAAATTAAAAAGGAGAAGTTACAATAGACACCAGAGAAATACAAAGGATCATAAAAGACTACTACAAACAACTATATGCCAATAAAATAGACAACCTGGAAGAAATGGACAAATTCTTAGAAAGGCACAGTCTCCTGAGACTGAACTAAAATATAAACTTCCAAAAAACAAAAGTCCAGGACCAGATGGCATCACAGATTAATTCTATCATTTAGGGAAGAGTTGACACTTATTCTTTTGAAACTATTCCAAAAAAAAATGCAGAGAAATGAATACTCCCAAACTCATTCTACAAGGCCATGACCATACTGAAACCAAAACCAGACAAAGATACTACCAAAAAAAAATTTATAGGTCACTATCACTGATGAACATGGACACAAAAATTCTCAACAAAAAATACTAGCAATCTGAATCCAACAATATAGTAAAAGGATCACACACCATGATCAATTGGGATTTATACCAGGGATGCAAGGATTTTTCAATATCTGCAAACCAATCAGTATGATACACCACATCAACAAACAGAAGAATAAAAGTCACACGATCATCTCAACAAATGCAGGAAAAGCTTTTAACAAAATTCAATACCTATTTATGATAAAAACTCTCCAGAAAGTGGGCAGAGAGGGAACATATCTCAACATAATAAAGGCCATATATGACAAGCCTGTAGTTAACATACTCAATGGTGAAAAGCTGAAAGCGTTACCTCTTAGATTTGGAAAATGACAAGGATATCTGTATTCTCACCACTTTCATTCTACATAGTTTTGGAAGTCCTAACCATGACAAATCAGAGAAGAAAAAGAAATAAAAGGAATATAAATTGGAAAAGAGGTAAAACTGTCACTGTTTTACATGACATACTATACACAGAAAATCCTAAAGATGCCACCAGAAAACTACAAGAGCTTATCAATGAATTTGGTAAAGTTGCAGGATATAAAATACACAGAAATCTTGCATTTCTATGCACAAACAATGAAAGATCAGAAGGAGAAACTAAAGAAACAATCCCATTTATCATCACATCAAAAAGAAAAAATTACCTAGGATTAAACCTACCCAAGGATACAAAAGACCTGTACTCTGAATCTATAAGACACTGATGAAAGAAATCAAAGATGACACAAACAGATGGAAAGATATACCATATTCTTGAATTGGAATAATCAATATTGTCAAAATGATTATACCACCCAAGGCAACCTACAGATTCAATGTAATCCCTATCAAATTACCAATGGCATTTTCCACAGAACTAGAACAAAAAAATCTTAAAACTTTTATGGAGACACAAAAGACCCAGAATAGCCAAAGCAACGTTGAGAAAGAAAATAGAGCTGGAGAAATCAGGTTTCTTGATGTCAGACTGGACTACAAAGATACAGTCATCAAAATAGTATGGTACTGGCACAAAAACAGAAATATAGATTAATGGACTAAGATGTAAAGCTCAGAAATAAACCCACGCAACTATGGCCAATTAATCTACGACAAAGGAGGCAAGACTATACAATGAAGGAAAGACAGTCTCTTCAACAAATGGTGCTGTGAAAACTGCACAGTTTTACAAGTAAAAAAATGAAATTAGAACATTCTTTAACACCATACACGAAAATTGATTAAAGACCTAAATGTATGACCTGATACTATAAAACAAGTTAAGAGGAAAACACAGGCAGAATACACTTTTACATAAATCGCAGGACCATCTTTTCTGAGCTGTCTCCTAGAGTAATGGAAATTTAAAAATAAACAAATGGGACTTAAATAAACTCAAAATCTTTTGCACAACAAAGGAAACCATAAACAAAATGAAAAGACAACCCACAGAATGGGAGAAAATATTTGCAGATGATGCGATGGACAAGGATTAGTCTCCAAAATTTACAAACAGCTCAGGCAGCTCAATTAAAAAAAAAAAGAACAATCAAAAGAAGACATACAGATGACCAAGAGGCACAAGAAAAGATGATCCACACTGCTAATTATTAGAGAAATGCAAATCAAAAACTACAATGAGGTATCATCTCACAGTTACAATGGCCATCATCAAAAAATCTACAAACAATAAATGCTGGAGAAGGTGTAGAGAAAAGGGAACCCTCCTACAATGTTGGTGGGAATATGAACTGGTACAGACACTAGGAAGAACAGTACGGAGGTTCCTTAAAAAACTAAAAATAGACAAATTGAGAGAGTAGCACCGAAACATATACACTGCCATGTGTAAGGCAGATAGCTAGTGGGAAGCTGCTTTATAACACAGGGAGCACAACCTGGTGCTCTGTAAGACCTAGAGGCACAGATCTGGGGTGGGGGTGGGAGGGAACTTCAAGAGGAAGGATATATATGTATACTTAACAGTTGATTCACCCTGCTGTATGACAGAAACCAACACAACATAGTAAAGCAATTATTCTCCAATTAAAAACAAAATTTAAAAAACAAAAAGAAACTAAAAACAGAGATACCATACAATCCGGCAATTCCAATCCTGGGCATATATTCAGAGAAAATCGTAATTCAAGAAGATATATGCACCCAAATGTTCACTGCAGCACTATTTACAATAGCAGACATGGAAGCAACCTAAATGTCCACTGACAAGGCAATGGATAAAGATGCAGCACATACATACAATGGAATATCAGCCATTAAAAAGGACGAAATAATGCCATGTGCAGCAACGTAGATGGACCTGGACGTTTTCGTACTAAGTGAAGAAAGTCAGAGAATGACAAATATCATGTGATATATGTGAATTCTAAAAAAAGTTATACAAATGAGCTTATTTACAAAACAGAAACAGACTCACAGACTTAGAGAATGAACATATGGTTACGGAGGGGCAGGGGGAGAAAGATAGATTGAGAGTTTCAGATTGACATGTACATACTACTATATTCAAAATAGATAACCAACTGTATGTATCTGTACAAGGACCTACTGTATAGCACAGGGAATGCTGCTCAATAATCTGTAATAACCTAAATAGGAATTTAAAAAAGAATAGCTACATGTATATGTATAACTGAATCACCTTGCTATATACCTGAAACTGATACAACATTTTTAATCAACTATGTTCCAATATGAAATCAAATTTTTTTTTTAAAAAAGAAGGGATATCTGAAGATACAAGCAGATTTATAGATATGGTAGCAGAAAGTTGAAGGAGTATCTATTTAATACCATCTCTGTCTCAAAAGGAAAACATCCAAGTGTGAGAAAGGCAAAGAAGAAAGATGGGACAAAACAAATTGGGCACTGAATTTTGAGTAAAATAAATAAAACTTCAAATAGTCCCTATTGAATGGGAGACAGAGGTAACTAAAGAAATGTAGTAAGAATGTCTGATAGTATTGAAAGTCCAGTTGAGGCTGGTGAACATTAATTTATAGTTGTGCTATAAACTGCTTAGCTTTAAGACTTTTTTCCACTGGTGCTTAGTTCAAGCATAAAGAGATGGTGGATGGCTGCGTTCATGTAAAGTTGAACACACAACAATGCAAAAGAAGGACAATGGTACAAAGGAATATAAAGTATATGCCAGAGGTAGACCAAGGAACATGAGTTAAATGGAGAGGAAAAAATGAAAACAGGAGATAACTGACAGATTGGGAGAAAATGGATTAATATGTCAGAGAACCTAATGAATAGAATAGTTGAAATGGGAATGTTTCAGTGAGCAAGAAAGGTGAAAGTACAGAAAATATACTTGGTCTTCATTTTCACTAGAATCTAAGGGGATGAAACACATCTATTCTATATGCTGTTATAATCTTAGTACATATCAAAGAAATAGGTACAAATCAGGAATTCATTAAGTGTTGAAAGAATGAACTTTACTATGGAAAATATTAAGCATGAAAGACTATATAACAAGGTTATTTTTCTACAATATCAGTTAGAACACTGATACCAACTTAAATGTCCATTTAAGGAGAAGAGTTAAACTGGTATACCCAAGCTATAAAATACCATATATTGACTTTTAAAGTAGAATAAAGCAAATTAAAAGATGACTGGGAGAATCATAGGCCCCTCCTGATAGGCTCTTATGCCAAATCACATTCAAGAGGACTCTACGGTAGTATTTCACTAAAAAGCCTGACTGCATGAAACTACTAGGTTTCTACCAAACACACGCATGCACACATACTGATAGAATTTCCATGATTTTCAGGTAAAATGCTTTATCAGTGTGTCACCATATCTGTTGTGATTTGACTATGCTTTTCATTTATTGCTATTTTAATATACTAGTAAAATTATCACTGTATTTTCCTTTTGTTAGATATTTTGCTTCTGCATGACTTTTGCACCATTTCAAATTTTACTGTTATTTTATTTTGATTACAATCATTATCACCCCCACCACCTACGAATCAGGACTATCGAATGCTTCAAGGGAAAAAAGCTCTAGACTTTTTCTGCTTTTCTCACCCCAACAAGAAAAAGTGATGAAACTGAACAAGATCAAAGATATTCATTATGCAATAACAGAGACACTGTTTCTCTTTTGAGACTTCTTCTTTCTTTCTCTGTGAGACTGTGACATCCTCCCATTAGAAAGCAACCTAAACCAGAGTAAGACCAAGAGGAATAGGGGACACTACACACCCCAGTTCAGGTAAAAGGAATCCTCTTAGTTCCATGCCATTAGTTCAGCTTACCAAGGGCTGTACCACAATTAAAGCAGAAGCTTCAGCAAACAATAAAGTTTTATCAATACTTTGGGCTTCCCTGGTGGCTCAGACAATAAAGAATCTGTCTACAGTGCAGGAGACCTGAGTTTGATCCCTGGGTTGGGAAGACCCCCTAGAAAAAGAGAATGACTACGCACTATAGTATTCTTGCCTGGGAAATCCCATGGACAGAGGAGCCTGGTGGGCTACACACAGTCCATACGGCTGCAAGGAGTCAGACATGACTGAGCAACTAACCCTTTCACTTTCACACTGATACTTTGGTACTGACTTCTCTGTCTGTATTTTCACCAAGATTTCTAGAGATAGAAGAGAGGCAGTAGGGAGCACCTCAGATTCAAAATTAAAGGATCCTGAGTCCTGACTATCACCCCTCACTTGTTTAATGAATGCTTATTTGATGCATCCTATGTGCCAGAAATTATGACAAGAGCTGGCAATATGATGGTCAATCTCACAGACATGGCCTCTGTCCTCATGGAGCTACTCAGTCTAGTGGGAGAGACAGAATTTAACAAATAGATTAAAAAAACAGATAAAATATAGCCAATAGATATCTCACTATAGACTATGGTAAGTGCAATAAGAAAAGACAGAGGGAGTTATAACCATCTTTTCCCCTATTCCTAACACCAACTTGTAACAGGATTAGGTTTCTTGTACTACAAAGAAAGTTCTATAGAAAAACAGAAAAGACTCAGAATTCGAATTATGTAAACTTACAGCTTCTCTGCCAATGAGTGGGTAAAAAGGGGTACCAAAAAGTTTCCTTCCATTGATAAATGCTTTCATGATGAAATTGGTCACTATTGAAGAAAGAAGAAAAACAATGAAGATCCAGACCTTAAGGTGTAAGAGCTTTAAAAGCAGGGTATTTCTATATTTAAAACTTACTTTTTCTAGAAACTCCAGCACCAAGGTTATGATTCAAATCAAAAGGGTCTAGAAAAGAAACATTTTATTCTTTAATGAAGAAGCTCATTGTAACACAAATATACTTAGTAACCATAACTAGAGTCTAATACTAAGCAACACAAACCAGTCAGAAATTATTTTTTTATAATTACAGATTAAAGGATGGAAACTAATTAAAAAAAAAAAGAAGAAGAAATATCTCCCAAATTCTAATGGGTTTCAGTTTCCCTCTCAATTTCATTGGCCAAATAAAATTCTAGCTTTTCAGAGGAAATTTGCTATATGACTCAGAGAACTCAAACTCAGGTTCTGTAACAACCTAGCAGGGTGGGAAGAGTGAGAGGTGGGAGGAAGGTTCAAGAGGGAGGGGACATATATATACCTATGGTTAATTCATGTTGATGTATGGCAGAAACCAAAGCAATATTATAAAGCAATTATTATTCAATTATTAAAATTCTGCCTTTTGTCTTGTTTTGCTTTGTTTTGTTCCTGAATTAATATCAGCTGAATGATTACCTTCAATGGCAATACATTTGGAGGTCCACTGCTTCTCAAAAGTTGTCAACAGTTTTTTCTGCCGAATGCTAATTACATATTCTTTGAAATCAAATTCTTCAGTATAGAAGCGAAGCAGTCCCAACCAAAGCTCTCCTAATGTTTCTGTGTTCTTTCCAAGTGAAGGTAAACGTTTTTTCTAAGGTGAGAAAAAAAAGAGAGTGACATATCTATACTTATCCAAAATACAGATCCCAAATCCAAGTAAAATTATTAAATTATGCAAATCCTAACATGTATTAGTGAACATTCCACAACATAAAAACTATGAAGAAATTACCAGTTCTTCTGTTTTATCAAAGAAAAAAGCATTCCATCCATCAACCATTCTCTGTGGAATCTGTTTTCCATCAAAGATCTGTATTAAGAAAATCAATTTTATTATTAGATTTCAAATCATCCAACTCAAAGCCTAAATACCTTCACATCATTTTAGAATTTACATATAATAGACATATTGGAATATTTATTCCAAAAGGAACATGTCGAGATGATATAATTTGATGTCAAGTTATTAATGAAAATGAGTAAAACGTATCTGAAAGACCAAAGCTGGAAAGGATGTCTCGAGAGCATCAGACTCTCCAAATGATCCATCTGATATTGTCTATTTGGTCTATCAAACACAGCCAGCCCAAGTTTAATTAAGTAAAACTAAAGAAAAAATAAATGAAAATGGCATCTTCATCAAAGGATCACAGATGCAGAAATCCATAAGAGATAATACTCATTGACTGTAAACCTTAAAGGAAATCAAAGAAACTGGTGTAGGGAATAGCTCTAGTACCTTTAATCAGTTATCTGTATCAGATGAGGCTGAAAAGGGTCTGGACACTGATTCTTTTTTAATAGAATATTAGATAGCTTTTCTTGACATTTTGATAAATATTGTGAAATCTTCATGATTAATTATGAATAGTAATTCTCTGTCCTAAGGAAAGGGGGGAAAATAATGCTATTCTACTAGAAGAATTTCCTAAGATGATTGTACAGGTACAACTGATCTCTATAAGCAATTTTGAGACTTATTTCTTACAGGAGCTTTAAGAAAGAGCTGGAATAAAGTAAAAAGCTGGGATAAGTGCAGAGTCAGCAGACCTCATTTCTAGTTTTAGTCCTGCCAAGTAATAATTCTGGACAAGACACTTATCCTTCCAAATCCTCAGTTTTCCCAATGGGAAAAAAAAGAGTTAGACTAATTAGGTCAGTTGTTTTCAAATTTTATTTTTCTTTCAAACTGTTAGAACCCCTTCCTAAAATGGATTCTTCTTGGAAGTTCAATAGTAAAACAGAGGTACTCTGATAAAAGCCTGAGTGGAGAAAATCACAGCCTATCTTTCCCTTCCTCCACTCCTCACACACACTTTAAAGAGCTCATAGAGCTTGTCAGGCTTCCCTGGTGGCTCAGATGGTAAAGAAACTGCCTGCAATGTGGAAGACCTGGGTTAGATCCCTGGGTTGGGAAAATCCTCTGGAGGAGGGCATGGCAACCCACTCCAGTATTCTTGCCTGGAGAATCCCCATGGACAGAGGAGCCTGGTGGGCTATTGTTCATGGGGTCGCTAAGAGTCAGGCATGACTGAGCAATCTGACTAAGCACAGAGCTTATCAAAATATACTTTAAAACCACTAGATAAGGTGCTCCCCATGACTCCTTCCATTTTAAATGAGACAGTTAATTATAAAACTAACTGCATGTCTGTCCCTCTAGTTTTACTCTTAGGTTTAAGTTCCTTGTGGGCAAGGACTATAACTGACATCTAGAGCCAAAATTCCTACTACATCAAAGCCTGCCATATAGAGAATACGTAATACATGTCTGTTGGATGAATATATTTACTCTGTAAGCATGTTTTTACATAAAGGTCAGGTTTCCAGGGACCTAATCTAATACCTGGCTTTTTAGTATTTACATATAATTTAAACAGTTACCAAGAATCATCTAGCATAAATTCCAACATTCCATAAATCAAAAAAGAGAAAGTCCAGCAATTACAATTATTAATATCTAAAATAAGAGACATGGGATCCTACACTCAAGGAAGAAAAAAAAGTTTCAAAAAGGCCAAAATATAACATTTGCCTTCATAGATTAAGGCTATTTATTACACAAGCTGCCTCTTTAGACCTTGATTATTTCAACAGATTCCTAGTTTTGAGAAATAACCAACATCCAAACCCAATCACGTTGACTAATAACACAGTAAAGTGAACCTGAGGGCTCTGGAAAACCTTTAATCACTGATTTGCCACCTGTTTTAATGAACTATCATGTTTCATAGTGCCTAACTTTTCACTCTGTTTCAGCCCTTAGAAGTACTAATATTGTCCTCTCTTTCTCTTAAACACACACACACACACACACACACACACATATAAAACACATTTACCTTCTGTTTCTTTTCTTAAAAATTTATCATTTATTTGGCTACATCGGGTCTTAGTTGTGGCATGTGGGATCTTTAGTTTTGGCATGCAAACACCAAGTTACAGCATAGGATCTAGTTCCCCTCCTAGGGACAGAACCTGGGCCCCCTACATTGGGAGCGTGGAGTCTTTTCCACTGGGTCTCCAAAGAAGGCCCCACCTTCTTTGTTTCTTTTTCTTTCTCTCACTACCAATCATCCTCTACTCAAGCACTCAAGTCTTCCCTCTAAAACCTCACCAAACAAGTCTTTCTTATTTTGTAGTTTGATATTTTAATATCTACTGGAATATTTAAACTGTAATTTTTTAGTTGTGGTAAAATACACATAAAGCTTATCATCTTCAAGCATTTTTAAGAGTACAGTTCAGTGGCATTAAGTACATTCACATCACTGTGCTACCATCACCATTCTCCATCCACAGAATTTTTCTCATCTTATACAAATGAAACTCTGAACCTATTAAACAATAGTTTCCCATGCCTCTCTCTCTCCAGCCCTGGCAACCATCATTCTACTTTCTGTCTCCATGTATCTGACTACCCTAGGTACCTCCTATAAATGGAATCATATAGTATTTGTCCTTTTGTGACTGGCTCATTTCACTTAGCATAATGTCCTCAAGGTTCATCCATTTAATTTCAATTTTTAAGCTGACAGAAGCTAAAAAAACATAGTTCATAATATCAATTGTGACTAACACTCCCTAATCTTCTCTTGATATTAATTTTTATGTGAAAATTTACTTTTACTTACAATGATTGCTAGAATATAGCAAAATCATCTTGCCTAGGAAAGCTCCTTTGACCTTAAGAATTCTGTATTGTTGATCATGAGTAACACTCTTAGCAGAGCCTTATTTATTATACCCAGTCACTTAAGTCTAAGTTCAGTTACAAATGGAGTCAAAGATCATCAGCTTCATTAAACATATCCTTACCCTCAAAAGTTGATCGATGCCAATGATCAATACTTAAATGATGCCAGAGCAATGGACAATGGGGTCCCACATGACAAGCAAAAAAGGCCAGAAGCAAAAATCCATTTATCATCAGTTCATATGTATCACAAAGCCCCCCACAATCAGAGTTCATTATGATGGAAAACATTCCATGGACTGTCTCTCATTTCATCAATCACTGTCTGTTAAGCAGATAATGGAACAGTTCTTGAAGTTGGCTACAGCAATCCTACCTACAATTTTCCAATAATAATATTAATAAAGCTGCTAATAATAATAAAAGTAATAATAAAAGCAACCACCATTTATAAACTCCTACTTAAGCATCTACTACATTCAAAAGCATTTGCTGTCTCTGTTCCTTATATCAACACTGAAATAATACTACTATTATTACATTTTTACAGAAGATAAAATTAAGACTAGTGGTAGTCAGGCAGCTTACTGAAGGCTACATGTTAAAATCAGGATTCAGATCAATTAACTCTGACTCCAAAATCATGGTCTGCCCATTATATCATGGTCTTTCCATTATATCATGCTGCCTCAATAGTTCCTCATCCACAGGTAACATAATGAGAGAACAGAGACCACAATGAAAACAAAATTTGCGTTCCATTTGGGTTAATCGCAGTATTCTATCAAAGGCATAGCAAAGTATAGCAAATGGCAGCTATAATATTACTGGGGCAATTATGCATAAGATCTCCAAATTTAAAGCCTTAACAAGAATTAGACTAATATAGAGAAAAACCTTGGCTTTGGCAGGCTTAACTAATTCATGCAAAATTTTAAATATTCTATAGTGAACAAACTTGGTAAAAAATAAACATCACTCAACATAGATTCAAGCAACTTAAACTTTTCTATTAGAAAAGGATATTTAAATTTTTTCTCTCCCACTCTTTGTTTAAAAGAGGGAAGGAAATGCTATTAAAATCACATGGCATTCATTAGAACTTTAAAAAACTTACTAAGGCCATCTGGCACACAATATGGCTTATTATTTTGCAATATACTTCTTTGCTATGATGATCAAAGTTTATGTGATGAGAATATGTGATTTTCCAAATAATTCTGATGGTTATTGCCTACCTCAAAATAACCACCTTTCTAAGAAATTAGACTTTGATCCACCCCAATGCTTGCATATTCACTTTGTGCCAAGAAAGAGGAGGAACAGATGGATGATTAAGAATTCTTTTGGTTCTCTTTTAGAGAGTATAAATGGGCTATAACAAGCCTCTATGAGTCACCAAATCTGAGTAAATATGAGTATGTTTCTTTCGATGTACAGTCTTATGCTTAATACAACTGACATGACCTTACAGAGATAAGAAAGAATTTCCTTGAATTTTTTCCTCAATCAAAATTCACAAAGTTGACCAAAATATATACAGGAATAAATTAAACTTCAGGCTTCCCTTCTCAAGAATCTGCCTGCAATGCAGGAAGACCCGGGTTGGATCCCTGAGATGGGAGGATCCCCTGGAGAAGGAAATGGCAACTCCAGTATTCTTGCCTGGAGAATTCCATGGACAGACCACGGAGTTGCAAGGAGTTGGACGAGACTGAGTGACTAACACTTTCAACTTTCAACAAAATCAAGCTTCATTGCCAAGCACAAGGAGGGAAAATACTCTGGAAAGAAGAAACTATGTATTTTCATCTGAGAGACTGTATAAGTTTTTGAATGGTTACAAACTTCATAATCACTGGCAGCATTCTAAGACTGTAAAATACAAAAACGTTGCAAAAGGTATTCAATAGTTCTATTCCTCGAATATTCTTTCAGTAGTCTATATTCTCCCATAATAAACTTTCCCAAAAGGTTCATTATTTGATTATACCATTAGTGGAAGAAGAAAACTTAGGCCATTAATGACAGAAAAATCCCTCATGATCTCATGAACTGAGCATGATTTACTATATTTAGATCTATTGTTGTCACAAGAAATGACTTTATAGTTTTCTTAAACACTTACCTCTTGTAGAACTGGGATAACAGGTGGTTTTCTCTGCTGCAGAAAGTACAGCACCATAAGGATATAAGCATATGAAGATAAACTTCCCCTAGAAGCATCCCCAATGTCACATCGCTGAAAAAACATAATGATTGAAAATAAAACTTCAGAATCTTATTCCATTCACAAGTATTGGCTACCTTAAAGCAACATTTTTAAACTCATCTAACTGTCAAATACCCAAAAGTTCAAAAATAAACTGTTACAGAGGGTATGGGTAAATAGGCACTCTTACACATTACAGATTAGAGTATATATCAGTATAAATTTTATGAAGAATAATTTGACAATATCAAAATTACAAAAGCATATCTCCTTTAATGTATCAATTCTATTCTAAGAAGTTATCCTGTAAATATGCCAAAAACACATGAAATAACTAAGATTTTTATTGTAGCACTATTTTAATAGCAAAATATGAGAAAGAACTTAAAAGCTCATCAGTAAAATACAGGTTTAAAAAACTGATGACTATCCACACAATGGAATAGTATGTAACCATTTAAAAAAGAACAACAAGGAAACCCTTAGTATACTAATAGGAAATAATTTCCAATATCTATTGCTCAGTTAAAAAAGCAAAATACAAAACAATGTTTTCAGTATATTATATCCATAATAAAAAAAAGAGGTAGGAAATGTATATATTTGCTTGTACTGGAATAATATATTTATGGAAGGATACAGAGGAATGTTTAACACTGTTTGCCTCTAACAAGAGGCAATGGCTGGTTAGGAGACAGATAGGGAAGGGAGATTTTCTGACATAAAGGGAGGGAGAAGAATGATTTCTCTGCCATGAACCACATGATTTCATTACCAAAACGCCACGAGAGTGAGGATCTGTCATATTGGAGTTATTTGGTGAGATGAACATAGAAGACTAACTGTACTGAATATGACCTGTACTATTGTCGCTGGACGCCCTCCTGTTGTAAGATGACTTACTGTCCATAAAGACACGTATAGGAATATTTAAACAAATATGTCTCCCTTCTGGAAGAATGGGCTTTATGAAATGAAAATGTAACTGAGTCACTCCCCTACTAAAACCGTTCCACCAACACATTTACAAAATTAACTATTTACTGAGCAGCTACCCATAAAGCAGACGTTCAGCTCAGTTCAGTTCAGCCACTCAGTCGTGTCCGATTCTTTGCGACCCCATGAATCGCAGCATGCCAGGCCTCCCTGCCCATCACCAACTCCCGGAGTTTACTCAAACTCATGCCCATCGAGTCGGTGATGCCATCCAGCCATCTCATCCTCTGTTGTCCCCTTCTCCTCCTACCCCCGATCCCTCCCAGCGTCAGGGTCTTTTCCAACGAGTCAACTCCTCGCATGAGGTCACCAAAGTATTGGAGTTTCAGCTTCAGCATCAGTCCTTCCAATGAACACCCAGGACTTATCTCCTTCAGGATGGACTGGCTGGATCTCCTTGTAGTCCAAGGGACTCTCAAGAGTCTTCTCCAACACCATAGTTCAAAAGCATCAATGTTTCAGTGCTCAGCTTTCTTCACAGTCCAACTCTCACATCCATTCATGACCACTGGAAAAACCATAGCCTAGACTAGACAGACCTTTGTTGGCAAAGTAATGTCTCCGCTTACTTAGGTTGGTCATAACTTTCCTTTTAAGGAGTAAGTGTCTTTTAATTTCATGGCTGCAATCACTATCTGCAGTGATTTTGGAGCCCCCAAAAATAAAGTCTGACACTGCTTCCACTGTCTCCCCATCTATTTGCCATGAAGTAATAGGACCAGATGCCATGATCTCAGTTTTCTGAATGTTGAGCTTTAAGCCAACTTTTTCACTCTCCTCTTTCACTTTCATCAAGAGGCTTTTTAGTTCCTCTTCACTTTCTGCCATAAGGGTGGTGTCATCTGCATATCTGAGGTTATTGATATTTCTCCCAGCAATCTTGATTCCAACTTGTGCTTCTTCAAGCGCAGCGTTTCTCATGATGTACTCTGCATATCAGTTAAATAAGCAGGGTGACAATATACAGCCTTGACATACTCCTTTTCCTATTTGGAACCAGTCTGTTGTTCCATGTCCAGTTCTAACTGTTGCTTCCTGACCAGTATACAGATTTCTCAAGAGGCAGGTCAGGTGGTCTGGTATTCCCATCTCCTTCAGAATTTTCCACAGTTTATTGCGATCCACACAGTCAAAGGCTTTGGCATAGTCAATAAAGCAGAAATAGATGTTTTTCTGGAACTCTCTTGCTTTTTCGATGATCCAGTGGATATTGGCAATTTGATCTCTGGTTCCTCTGCCTTTTCTAAAACCAGCTTGAACATCTGGAAATTCTAGGTTCACGTATTGCTGAAGCCTGGCTTGGAGAATTTTGAGCATTACTTTACTAGCGTGTGAGATGAGTGCAGCTGTGCGGTAGTGTGAGCATTCTTTGGCATTGCCTTTCTTTGGGATTGGAATGAAAACTGACCTTTTCCAGTCCTGTGGCCACTGCTGAGTTTTCCAAATTTGCTGCCATACTGAGTGCAGCACTTTCACAGCATCATCTTTCAGGATGTGAAATAGCTCAACTGGAATTCCATCACCCTCCACTAGCTTTGTTCGTAGTGATGCTTTCTAAGGCCCACTTGACTTCACATTCCAGGATGTCTGGCTCTAGGTGAGTGATCACACCATTGTGGTTATCTGGGTCATGAAGATCTTTTTTGTACAGTTCTTCTGTGTATTCTTGCCACCTCTTCTTAGTATCTTCTGCTCCTGTTAGGTCCATACCATTTCTGTCCTTTAGTGAACCCATCTTTGCATGAAATGTTCCCTTGGTATCTCTAATTTTCTTGACGAGATCTCTAGTCTTTCCCATTCTGTTTTTTCCCTCTATTTCTTTGCATTGATCACTGAGGAAGGCTTTCTTATCTCTCCTGGCTATTCTTTGGAACTCTGCATTCAAATGGGAATATCTTTTGTTTTTTCCTTTGCTTTTCGCTTCTCTTCGTTTCACAGCTATTTGTAAGGTCTCCTCAGACAACCATTTTGCCTTTTTGCATTTCTTTTCCATGGGGATGGTCTTGATCCCTGTCTCCTGTACAATGTCATGAACCTCCGTCCATAGTTCATCAGGCTCTCTGTCTATCAGATCTGGTCCCTTAAATTTATTTCTCACTTCCACTGTATAATCGTAAGGGATTTGATTTAGGTCATACCTGAATGGTCTAGTGGTTTTTCCCTACTTTCTTCAATTTAAGTCTGAATTTGGCAATAAGGAGTTCATGATCTGAGCCACAGTCAGCTCCCGGTCTTGTTTTTGCTGACTGTATCGAGCTTCTCCGTCTTTGGCTGCAAAGAACATAATCAATCTGATTTTGGTGTCGACCATCTGGTGATGTCCATGTGTAGAGTCTCTCTTGTGTTGTTGGAAGAGGGTGTTTGCTATGACCAGTGCGTTCTCTTTGCAAAACTCTATTAGCCTTTGCCCTGATTCATTCTGTACTCCAAGGCCAAATTTGCCTTTACTCCAGGTGTTTCTTGACTTCCTACTTTTGCATTCCATTCCCCTATAATGAAAAGGACATCTTTTTTGGGTGTTAGTTTTAAAAGGGCTTGTAGGTCTTCATAGAACCGTTCAACTTCAGCTTCTTCAGTGTTACTGGTTAGGGCATAGGCTTGGATTACCGTGATATTGAATGGTTTGCCTTGGAAATGAATAGAGATCATTCTGTCATTTTTGAGACTGCATCCAAGTACTGCATTTCAGACTCTTTTGTTGACTATGATGGCTACTCCATTTCTTCTAAGGGATTCCTGCCCACAGTAGTAGATATAATGGTCATCAGTAGTAGATATAATGGTCATCTGAGTTAAATTCACCCATTCCAGTCCATTTTAGTTAGCTGATTCCTAGAATGTCAGCGTTCACTCTTGCCATCTCCTATTTGACCACTTCCAATTTGCCTTGGTTCATGGACCTAACATTCCAGGTTCCTATGCAGCGCGCCGGCTGCAACGGACCACGCAGAAGCATGGCTGTGAGGAGCTACCCCTCGCCCAAGGTCAGGGATAGCGACCGAGAGCACCAGGCTGCGATAGCGCAGAAGCGGTGGCCGAGAGGAGCTTCCCCACTCCCAAGGTCAGGGGCGGCGGCCGAGAGGAACTACCCCACCTCCAAGGAGCAGCTGCTGCGTGGGCGCAGGAGGGCCGAGAGGAGTTACTCCACATTCAAGGTCAGGAGGGGTGGCCGTGAGGAGATACCCCTCGTCTAAGGTAAGGAGCAGCGGCTGCGCTTTGCTGGAGCAGCCGTGAAGAGATACCCCACGTCCAAGGTAAGAGAAACCCAAGTAAGACAGTAGGTGTTGCAAGAGAGCATCAGAGGGCAGACACACTAAAACCATAATCACAGAAAACTAGCCAATCTGATCACAGGACCACAGTCTTGTCTAACTCAATGAAACTAAGCCATGCTGTGTGGGGCCACCCAAGACTGTCGGTCATGGTGAAGAGGTCTGACAGAATGTGGTCCACTGGAGAAGGGAATGGCAAACCACTTCAGTATTCTTGCCTTGAGAACCCCATGAACAGTATGAGAAGGCAAAATGATAGGATACTGAAAGAGGAACTCCCCAGGTCGGTAGGTGCCCAATATGCTACTGGAGATCAGTGGAGAAATAACTCCAGAAAGAATGAAGGGATCGAGCCAAAGCAAAAAGCAGACATTACACTGAAATAAAGATACAGAGGCCTCAATCCTCATGGAGTTTATACATAGAGTAGAACAACCAAGAAAACATAATTGAGTATTTTAAGTGTGATAACAGAGAAAAACTTAGGTTTTATTGGTATTGCTTTCCACTAAATCCAAATGAGTTTGAGCCAGCTCTGGGAGCTGGTGATGGACAGGGAAGCCTGACGTGCTGCAGTCCATGGGGTTGCAAAGAGTCAGACATGACTGAGCGACCAAACTAAATCCAAAAGCCAGATCTCCTAATCCAGAGCTTTATAGCTTTGCATGCCAACTCTCACCTCAAGCCTGGGGCTGAAAACCATGCACTGAGAAATTATACTATGAGAAATTTACTAGAATTTACCCTTGACAATACAGCAAACACAGGAAAAAAACTAAGAATCACCCTAGTCTAACAGGTATACTTTTAAACCAATTAATATTGACAGTCTCTTCTTAAAAGCGCAGGTAAAGAAAACTGATAAAACATTTTTCACAAGTCTGACATCAGTATGTTTTATCTTAATATAAGTATTATAACAAAGTGGACCACAAATACCTTAGCAAATACTTTCATTGTATATCCCAAGTACTGTACTCTAGGATCAATAGCTGCATATGTAGCTAGCATTCTTGTGTTATGCTGAGCCTGAAAAATAAATTACATATTTGAAAGCACTTAAATTTGCTAAAATTAAACTTACAGATCAGATAAAAAGATATAATAAAGTCCAAACAGATGTTAAACTTAAAATACCTGTATGTGAGTCAAGCAAAAACTAACCTTCAATCTGAAGGAAATGTTAAAATGATCAATAAAATTTTTTCCCTTATACTGCTCACATTCATAAGTTTTAAACATAGAGGTATAGTCAGTGATCTGTAAACTTTTAAAATGACAACTGTAAACATACCTGGGTCTTTACAGACAGTGAAACTTACCAACGTATTATATAAACTGATATCACCTTCTAAACCACTTCGCCTGTGTTCAAATTTTACTATAGGCACTTTGGCAGTAGTTATAGGCAAAATGTTTCTTAAACCTAATTAAAAAAAACAAAACTTTACTAGGTTAAACAATTTTCATAAAACTAAAAAAAATTCTTTTGTTTTAAAGTTCATACCTGGATGTCTCTTAAGAATTTTCGCCAAATTTTCAATTATTTCCTTACAATTTAATTTCTAAAAAACAAAAATAAATAATCAAGTTAATAAATAAACAAGTTAAGTCTGTCTGACTTAATTTGGCCTTGTACAAATTCTATTTTAATCTAGACATTTAATACTAGCATATAAAATCTCCAGCCAGAAGGTCTACATAACCTCGCTGGTCAAAGAACATGGGTCCATAGACCTGCAGTGTCCATGGAAATGCAGAATCTAAACCCCCACTGCTGTCTACTAAATCATAATCTGCATAGTAACAACATCTCCAGGTAATTCAAATCCGCATTATAGTTTGAGAAGCACAAAAACAGGAGAATAATGTTTTAAAATACACCGATAAACAACCAGAGACGGATTTGGTAAAGGCAAAACAGTATAGTGATTAAGAACAGACTCTAAATTTAGACAAACTTGGATTCAAATCTTGAACCTAAGTACTGACTAGATGTATGACTTTGACCAGATCCTTAACCTCTCTGTGTCATACTACTATTTTATAAAATCAAGATAATCATAAACTCATACTCTATAAAGTATCTGGAATATTACATGAGACACCTATGTAAAGCATTCAGCAACGTACTTCGTACACAGTTGCACTTTAAGTCTGTCATTTATGATTGTATGTTGATGAGGAGAAGAAAAATAATCCTACCATTACCAATACCTACTTCTTCCAAAAAAACCTCCTACCTCTGCCAATTTAAATGTGTTGGTTATTCAAAAACTAGACAGCAAAGCTGATACGGTAACAATAATCATAATATAAGGAACAGGAAGATAATGGCATAAATTAACTGGATTAAGCTCAATGCCTATACCTACTACTAAAATTGCTTTTGCATATCCCCAAAATGTTCTTTTTAGCTACAAGAAAAGAGGAGCCACTACAGCTTAACCTGAGGATTTCAAGGGAATCTTTAGAATTAATCCATAATAAAAGATGTTATTTTTATTATACAAAAATACAATTTATGCTAAATTAAAAGTTTCAATTATGGCTCATCTGAAAAAAAATTTAGTATTTTTCATTGTTTCAACTTTCCCGTGTGAATACCACAGACACTATACAATATACAAACCCTTAGTGATTAGAGGTCTGATTATTAAATTTTACATAGAAGAGATCTAAAACTCTAACCTCCTCCCCGGGTAAAAACCATTTCCTATTCCCTTAATTTCTGCCCTTCAGAATGGAAGAGGGAATTCTGCCCTTCAGAATGTCATCTTCCCAAGTAGATGCCATTGAGTATAAGTTAGTTAAAGAGAACTAAAAAATTTACAACTTTTCAGTTTATTTATAGAACAAAAAGATACTAACACCAGAAGCAATTTCTTGGGACAAGAAATAAGCATCTACCAGGCATCACTGCCATCTTTTCTTTGGTTTTAACAATGAAATTTTTTTTGGAAAAAGCTATTTCACAGATACACTATTTTGCTGAATTCTTTTATAATACAACAGAGGGTATACTGACACCACTAAAGATGCCAGAAGCTCGGCCTCACCCCAATCTTGCAAGCAGTCCCTGAATTGGAAACATAAATCCCAACAGCTATGCTGGTAAAGAAACAAGCAACTACAGGGATACCCTCCTTTTCTAGTTGCTGCTAGGAAGGCCTGGGACACTTCTTTCCTGTCCATTCAGTCTCTTTCTTTATGGAGTTTGGACAATCTTATTCCCACTGTTGAGGCCTGGTACACAAAGAAGGAAAACATAAGTACCCACTCCCACTGCTGAGACTGCTCTGGGGGGAAGGTTTGCTCCTGGCATCTCATGGTGCAACTCAGAAAGCTTTCAATCTCAGAAAGTAGTGGTTAGGTTCTACAGTACTATTAGTACTATATTTCAACTACATTATGGGTTAAATAAATTATAGAGAAGCAGTGGGATACAACAGAAAGAGCATGAACTCTGGAGACAGACAGACCTGGGTACGAATCCCGGCTCCAACATTTACTAGCTGTGTGAACTTGAGCAAGTCAGTTTATCTCTCAAAGCCTCAGTTTCCTCATCTGTAAAATGGGGGAAATTATCTACCTCGAAGGTGGTTTTAAGAGTGAAATGAGAAATGTATGTAAAAGTGTATACTGGGGACTCAAATGTTAGTTCCCCTTCCCACCCCAAAATGAGTTTCTAAAAGCTATCCTAGAACACATCATTTATAACAATTCTTCTATAAAAAAAAAAAATGTGCTTTGAGTGCCCCCAAATCATAATTAACTTGCAGAACACAATCCATTTATAAATTAAATGTCCACCTTTATTTTCTATCTTTAGTGATACAGAGACATAACCTAACAGAGGAGATATGAAAAGATAGTATAAGTGAGATCAATGTTCCCTACCCAAACTAAAGCAACATTTCCTCATTGGCTCTAAAGAAAAAAATTCCAACTCTATGGCATATTTTCTTCAAAAATTCATTGAAAAGCACTTGTAATTATTGGTGACATGGTTTTTGCATCATAAAATCACTTAAACAGTATATTTACTCAAATACTTGAATGTCTTTTAAAATGATAATGCTAATGCTTTTACATTTCAAACACTGCTACTGCTAATATATTTATACAAAGAATGATTTCATACATTTTTTTAATTCTATGTACAAAATTAAAAGCAGATTCATCACTGGAAGAAAATAAACTTCCACATCCCTTTCCAAACACTAAATAACTCTTACCTCTGCGTTTTCGTGGCCTTCAAGTGTCATACAAATATCCAAATCACTATCACGAAATCCAAATCCATTCTTAGAAGAGCCAAATAAGCACAATCTTGCCTTTTCTAAGTAAAGGAAAACAAAAGTCAAAAGTTGTATCATTACCAGGAAAGACAAATCTTCTATTAACTACTAATGGCCTACCACAGGATGATCTTATCCAATTCCACAGCTTAAATTACCTACCACTGGCAAATGTACTGAAAAATTCCAAAACACTCACCTAAAGTCCAAATGTTCTAACCAAAATCCTACACCTATGTGTCAAACTGCTTTTTCCACTTTTCCACAGACGTCATAAATTCAACATGTCCAAACTAAACTAGCAGCTTCACCTCAAATCTACTATTATTCCTATAATCCCTGTTTCTCAGCAAAGAGGATCATCATCTACTCAGCTGTCTACACCAGAAATAAACATGTGGTTCTTAACACTTCTCAACTTCCACATCCAAACTCTTACCAAGTCCTTTAGTTTCTTCCAACTTAACTATCTCATAAATTCATCTACTTTTATTCATTTTCAACATCAATACCAACAGTTAAAATCAACATTTAGAGATTTAGTTCTTGGAAATAAACTGGTTTTTTTTAGGGCACAATTCAAATAACAACCATCACCTCAGTATATAGGATTAATCCTTCTCTAAAAGTGAGGGATTAATCCATTTGATATAAATTATAATAGGGTTATTCCTTCATGCTTTGTTGTTGTTCAGTCGCCCAGTTGTGTCCGATTCTTTGCAACCCCATGGATTGCAGCACGCCAGGTCTCCCTGTCCCTCATCATCTCCCAGAGTTTGCCCAAGTTCATGTTCATTGCATCAGTGATGCCATCCAGCCATCTCATCCTCTGACACCTAGAAGCTTCTCCTTCTGCCCTCAATCTTTCCCAGCACCAGGGACTTTTCCAATGAGTCGGCTGTTTGTACCAGATGGCCAAAATACCTGAGCTTCAATTTCAACATCGGTCCTTCCAGTAAATATTCAAGGTTGATCTCCCTTAAGGTTGACTGGTTTGATCTCCTTGCTGTCCAAAGGACTTTCACGAGTCTTCTCCAGCACCATAGTTCAAAGGCATCAATTCTTTGGTGTTCTGCCTTCTTTACAGTTCAGCTCTCACAACCGTACATAACCACTGGGAAGACCATAGCCTTTATTATATGGACCTCTGTTGCCAGAGTAATGTCTCTGCTTTTCAACACACTGTCTAGGTTTGTCATCACTTTCTTGCCAAGAAGTAATCGTCTTCTGATTTCATGGCTACAGTCACCATCTGCAGTGATTTTAGAGCCCATGAAGAGGAAATCTGTCACTACTTCCACCTTTTCCATGAAGTAGTGGGGCCAGATGCCACGATCTTAGTTTTTTAATATTTAGTTTTAAGCCAGCTCTTTCACTCTCCTCCTTCACCCTCATCAAGAGGCTCTTTAGTTCCTCTTCACTTTCTGCCATTAGAATGGTATCATCCACATATCTGAGGTTGTTGATGTTTCTCCCACCTATCTTGATTCCAACTTGTAACTCATCTGCCTGGCATTTCTCATGATGTTTCAGCATATAGGTTAAACAAACAGGGTGATAGCAGACAGTCCTTCAATCCTTTCTCAATTTTGAACCAATCAGTTGTTCCATATAGGGCTCTAACTGTTGCTTCTTGACCTGCATACAGGTTTCTCAGGTGACAGGTAAGATGGTTTGGTATTCCTATCTCTCAAAGAGCTTTCCACAGTTTGTCATGATCCACACAGTCAAAGGCTTTAGTGTAGTCAATGAAACAAGAGATAGATGTTTTCCTGAAATTCCCTTGCTTTCTCTATAATCCAGCAAATGTTGGCAATTTGATCTCTAGTTCCTCTTCCTTTCCTAAACCCAGCCTAGACATCTGAAGTTCTTGGTTCACATAGTGCTGAAGCCTAGCATGCACGATTTTAAGCAAGAGCATACTAGCATGGGAGATGAGTGCAACTGTCCAATGGTGAGCACATTCTTTGGTACTATTATTCTTGGGAACTGGGATGAGGATTGACCTTTTCCAGTCCTGTGGCCACTGCTTGGCTTCCAGATCTGCTGACATAATAAATGCAAAACCTTGATGGCATCATCCTTTAGGGATATGACTAGTTCTGCTAGAATTTCACTGCATCCACTAGTTTTATTAACAGCAGTGCTTCTTAAGGCCCACCTGACTTTGCACTCCAGAATGTCTCATTCTGGGTGACTAATCACACCATCATAGTAATTCGGTTCTTTTGAGATCTTTTTTACACAGTTCCTCAGTGTATTCTTTCCATGTCTTCTTGATCTCTTCAGCATCTACTAAAGGTCTCTACCATTTTTATCTTTTACTGTGCCCATCTTTGGGCAGAATGTTCCCTTGACGTTTCCAATTTTCCTAAGGAGATCTTTAGTCTTTCCCCTTTTGTTGTTTTCTTCTATTATTAAGCACTGTTGATTGAAGAAGGCTTTCTTGTCTCTTCCAGCTATTTTTTGGAACTCTGCGTTTAATTGGATGTACCTTTCACTCTCTCCTTTGCTTTTCACTTCTCTTCGTTCTTTGCAAAGCTTCCTCAGATAACCACTTTGGCTTCTTGCTTTTCTTTTTCTTTGGCATGGTTTTGTTCACTACCTCCTGTACAATATTACGGACCTCTGTCCATAATTCTTCAGGTACACTGTTAACTAAATCTAATCCCTTGAATCTATTCGCTACCTCTGTGAATTCATATGGGATTTAAGTCATATCTGGCTGGCCTAGTGTTTTTCCCGGTTTTCTTTAGTTTAAGCCTGAATCTTGCTAGAGAAGCTGATGATCTGAACCATAGTCAGCTCCAGGTCTTGTCTTTTTTTTTTTTTTTTTTTGCTGACTGAATACAGCTTCTCCATCTTTGGCTACAAAGAATGTAATCTATTTGATTTCAGTATTGACCATTTGGTGATGTCCATGTGTAAAGTCATCTCTTGTGTTGTTGAAAAAGGGTATTTGCTATGACTAAATGCATTTTCTTGGCAGAATTCAGTTAACCTTTGCCCTGCTTCATTTTGTTCTCCAAGGCCAAACTTGCCTGTTATTCCAGGTATATCTTGACTTTCTACTTTTGCATTTCAATCCCTGATAATGAATAGAATATCTTTTTTAGGTGTTAGTTCTAGGAGGTCTTCTAGGTATTCATAGAACTGATCAACTTCAGCTTCTTCAGCATCGGTGGTGGGGCATAGACTTGGATTACTGTGATGTTGAATGGCTTCCTTTGGAAAGAAACCAAGATTATTCTGTCATTTTTGACCTTGTACCCAAGGTACTGTATTTCGGGACCCTTTTGTTGATTATGGGGGCTATTCCGTTTCTTCTATGAAATTCTTGCCCACAGGAGTAGATATAATGGTCATCTGAATCAAATTCACCCATTCCCATCCATTTTCGTTCACTGATTCCTAGGATGTCGACATTTATTCTTACCATCTCCTTCATGCTCAGTGTCACTCAGTAACAGTTGCGACTTCAAACAAGCTGTGGCTTACCAGGATTGGACTATTCTCCCTATTAATTCTTATAGCCTGCACATTTAGATAACAAATTCTGTATTTTCAAAACTTAATCCTCCCATTCAGTTCTGAGGCCCTACTTGAAATCAGTGACAGCTGAGAGACATACAAGAACCTACATTCATCAGCAGATAAAAATGTGCATGGATTTAATATAATAGGAACTTAGATTTGGTCAATATACACTAACAAAATATAATTAAAAACTAGAATCTTGTAGTACAAAACAGATCACCTTGTAAAGATATAAGTTCATTCTGATTATATATCAACTCTTTATCCTTTTCTAAAATATATGACCATAGAATTCTTGATGCTTTACCCCATGCCCAAAACCTGCTCTTGATATTTTTTGTTATCTCAGTTAAATAGCACCACCCAACAAGTGAATGAAAATCTTTCAAACTGTCCTTGACTCCTTTCTTTTTCTCACATCTAACACGTATTGCATCAACAAATCCTGTTGACTCTACATTCAAAATATATCTTCAATTTGTTTCTCACTGACTCTTTCAAATCACTATTATGTCTCATCCGAACTTATGCAACAGCTTTCTAAATGTTCTGTTTGCTTCTATCCTTATGGACCTGTACTCTATTCTTTCAGATCAGGTCTTAACACGTAAGCTTCTCATGAGACATTCAAAATAAAATTTAAAGTCCTTCTTCCCAACATCTGTAAGACTCATTATCCAAACTCTAGGTTAACTTTCTGACCTAAATTTTCTAAACAATCTACTTCACACATTCAAGTCACATTGACTTTCAAGCATGTCAAACATAATTCAGTCATGATATATTTGCACTTAATAATCCTTCCTCCTTTTTAGAATGTTCTCTCCTTAAGTATTCATAGTGACTTGCTCCTTCATATTATTCACGGTTTTGCTCAAGTGTCACCTTACCAAAGATAACTACCATAATAACTCTTCACTATCCTTTTAACCTCTGTATTTACTAGTATTTATATTTCCTGACATTGTGTTATTTACTTGTCAGTTGATTATCTGTCACCCCTCTTAATAATATAAGCTTAATGAAAGCAAGCTTCACCTCTTTTATTAGCACTGTATCCCCAGCAACTTGAATAGTATCTGACACATAACATGCAATATACTTTCAAACAAATGAATGAAGCAATAAACACTTTTATACATATGAATGAAACTCAAACCAGGTGACTACAATAATGAAAGCAATCAATTTTGACATACAACATACCATCATATTCTTTTTGAATAAACTTTTCCAAGCCAATTAAAATTTGTTCCCTGTTGTGTTGTTCAGAAAAAGGTGGTGACAATTCATCTAAGTTAAAAAAAAAAAAAAGGAAAAAGAAAAGTAAGGAAAATGAAATCTGAAAACATTTTCAATTTTTTACCCTAAAAATTTTATTTTTCTTCATAATTTGTTGACGTTTCTGACACTAAAATCATAAATGTTACTGGTAAGGAAGGTGCAGAGAAAGTGCTTAAAAATAATTTTATAGATCTATGTATATTTCACATGATCATTCTCCCTATGAAACAGCTACAAGATATAGTTTCTTCTACAAATTATTTAATATTTTGTCTTATAATCCACTCTCTCCTGTATACAGGCTGTTTTCTTCCCTTCTATTAAGACTATTCTCATAGTTACACTCGATACCCAATTCAATTAAATCTAGCAGTTCCCTCAAATGCCTGGTCAAGACTCCTATCTTCCTTATAAGCTGCTCTGACCAATCATAGCCTTCAATGACCTCTCCTTAACTGAATTTCCTTTGTTCTCCAAACCACTTGTCAGTTTATACTTTCAGTTTTCCAATGATTTCATTTATATTCATCTTATTTATTTTTCCAAATAAAACCACACACTCCTTAAGAATAGTCTTTTTTTCCTATTTCCTCCTCTAGACTCAAAGAGTCAATATGGTAAAGAATTAAACTAATATTCAGCTTTTGAAAAACAAATGCAGCATCAATGGTTGCAAGCTGAATAGCTGAAATACAGGTGATTTTTTTTTAAGAGTGGAGAAACTGTTCTGTAGATATTCTAATGGTAATGTATGACATGATGCACTTGTAAATACCCACAGAACTTTGCAGTACAAAGAAAGAGTCAACTTTATGGTATGCAAATTTTAAAAAATCATCTAGGAGGTCAGGGAATCTCAGGATGGAATGTAGTCTATAGCAAAAGAATCCTTTTGTGTTATAAATGTATAAGAAAACTTCACTCAAGGGAGTGGGGGGAAACAGTACTAATCTAAATAACTTCAAAAATAAGTGGAATCTTTAAGACTAAAGGTTAAAGGAACTGCACATAAGCATTGTACTCTAATTGATAAAATTGCTTCCCACTGGGGTAGAGGATAATAGTTCTGATAATGCTATACATGTGTACTTAAATGGAGCAATTAAATAAATGGGTGGCACATAGTGGGAGCCAGGTTTCTCCCTGTTAAGAGTTGGAGATTTACAGATAAGCAGGAAAAGGAGGCTAGAAAGAGCCACATGGTAATGTATTAGAGTTGGAGACATCAGTACAAACTCCTCCTTAGCTTGATAAAGGTTAAGATGGTCACAGAGAAATATTTATAAATATGTGTACACACATGGGTTACTATACACACAAATTTTCTTGCTTGGAGAGGATCTAGAAACACCACCACCCAGTAATAACAAGCACTCTAACACCCAGATCTTGGTTTCTAATACCATTCTCCAATAAAGGAACCATAGGGCTCTTTGGGAAAATGTCTAATTCTAGGACTGGAGCAGAAATTTACATGATGATCCTGAAGTATCTTTCAGGGCCAGAAAGTAAGGAAGTGATAAACTACAAAGGAAGAAACTAACAGCAAAAACTCCACACACTGAAGGGAGTATCAAAGGATCACAGGAGTCAAACGAAAGCACTCCCAAAAGCCAAAATCTGGAACAACTTGGGCAACAAAAATAGTAGTATTGGATTAAGTAGTAGCATTGGATTATATCCCAAAATATAAAACATGAGTCTATACTGAGATAAACAACAATAAATGAAAACAAATGCAATGAAAAAAAATGTAGTGACGTCTACCTTAATTAAGTTGCTAAGGAAGAAAGTGCCATGGTTCAGCCTTTCAACTCCTGGCTATTTATCCAAAAGAAATTATAGTATATGTCCATACTTAAGACTCATATATGAATGTGCACAGGAGATTTAGTTATAATAGCCAGACTTTAGAAACAAACAAAATATTCGTCAACAGGTGAATGTTAAACAAAATGTGGTACAGTCACCCAACACAGAGGTTTCCCTGGTGGCTCAGCAGTAAAGAATCCACCTGCAAAGCAGGAAATCCAGGTTCACTCCCTGGGTCAGGAAGATCCCCCAGGGACTGAACCCACGTCTCTTATGTCTGGAGGAGGGCATGGCAACCACTCCAGTATTCTTGCCTAGAGAATTCCATGGACAGAGGAGCATGGCAGGCTACAGTCCATATGGTCGCACAGAGTTGGATATAACTGAAGTGACTAAGTATGCACGCATACACACAACAGAACACAACTTAGCAATAAAAAAGAATGAACCAATGATATACACTACAAGACCACAACACAGATGAATCTCAAAATAATTATGCTAAGTGAAAGAAGCCAGATCCCTTCACCAAAAAAAAAAAAAGAACACATTCCATGTGATTCTATTTACCCAGAACTGTAGAAAAATCAAAATTAATCTATAGTGACAAAAAGCAGATAAGTAGTTGTGTGGCAGAAGATGAAGACAGGGAAGAGAAGAAGGGGGAGATTACAATGGAGAACTAAATGTTATGACATCAGAAACTTGATCTTACCTGGAACACAGCAAGTACTTAAAAAATGTTGGCCGAGTGAAAGTTTACTCCAGGTACACAATAAATGTTTGTTGAAAATGGCATGTAAGGCTTTACTCAAATCTTTACAGCCTTATCTCCCACTATTACCTTTACTCTACTAAATGTAAGATCATTATTATCCCAAACAAAGTATACACTCTATGTTTTTATGAATAATTTCCTATGTCTGAAAATGCATTCCATCTCAAATGTCACATCATTAATTCCAACTTCTCTGATCTACTCCACTTAAAAATTAATTGCATTTCAACTGCATTTTGTTTACCACTACTACAAAAGGTAACGCATCCTGCTTCCAATTATGGCAAGTTTCATACACGTCTTATACATCCATTTAGAGCAACACTGTGCAAGAAAACTGCAATGATAGCAAAGTTCTCTAACCAGACTGTCCAACGCAGTAGCCACTAGCCACATGTAGCAGCTACATGCAGGCCTATACACATCAGTACTTGAGGTGTGCTAGTTCAACTGAGGAACTGAACTTTTTATTTTAGTTAATTAAAATAGCCACATATATTTAGTGACCACCAAACTACAAGTACAAATCTAGAGTCTAAGGCACCTTAAAAGCAACACTATGGACTCTGCATTCCCTTTGGCATTTAGTAGGCAGTTAATAAATACATGTGGTTGGGTGTCTAAACTATTTAGAAACTCTACTCAAACAAAATGTAAGCAAACTATTTTCAAGTAAAAAAATAAACAAATATTCAAAATTAAAGAAATAACCTAGTCTCAGTAAGTAGCTCTAGTAATAAAAGACTTACCAAAACATCTTTTACATACTAAATCAAGTATTTCCCGAAACCGATTTGTCATTGGTGGTAGAGGTTTTAAATCAATTTTCCTGAAATCCTCTGGGCAATCATTTTTTGAATGGCCATCTTTTTTGCAGATGCTGCATACTATTGTTGGCGGCTATACAAAGGTGAAAAAAAAAATCTAATAATCAAACAAGCTATTGAGGGACTTCATCATCGCTTTCAAAGTAGTACAAAAAGAAACTTGTAACTCAGTCTGATAGCCTGCACTTTCAAGAGGTTAAAAAAAAAAGCATATTAATGAAATTTAGTATTAAATGTAAATAAACATATTTTGAGCCAACATTTTCTTCTTCACTAAAATATTACCAAGGATTAGATTTACCTGAAAATGAAGGATAAAGGAAATAGCAGGAGATACAAAAGCAACAGGTTAATTCAAAGCGTTTGATCAGCTCCCAAAATGAAATGTATGTATCACATTTTAATCTATTAAGGTCTTTAACAAAGTAGATTATAAAGAAAGTTCAAGTGGCACCTTTTATTTCACTCTAAACATTTTCTATCGTTAGAGTCAATCAATTATAGAACCTTGACTCATTGGTTCAATTTATTACATTAACATGGTACTCAAGAAAACAAACTAAAGGGCTGAACACTAAAAGTAACTATATACAAGAAACAATTCTTAGGCAATAACCACAAACTTAACTTTCAAACCCTGTCAATACCATTTTAAATGTATTCCAATGGACTACCAGACAGGTAACCAAAACAATAAAAATTCAAGCTTGGAGGAAAAAAAAATATATGATTAAGGAAGAGCACTACTCTTTTCTTTATTGTAATATGCTTAGGAACTTAGCTTCTTTCTCCAGGATTAGTCTGGACATTTACCTAGCCAAATACACACAGAAATTTCTATTTGTGAGAATACTGTGCTCCTAGTGCCACAGAAATTTTTATCAGCTTTAAAACCTTTATAAATATGACATATTTACCAGAAAACTCTAGAAATGTGCTATAGATAAATACAGAGAGAAACAAAATTGGAGAAATAGTTACCCTAAGATAAGTTTCCAGGAAAAAAAAAGTATAAGAAACGTAAGCTGCAGTTATATTATTAAGAGGCTCTTCTAAAAATCTTCCATCTTTTTAACAGTCCATTATGCCCTAAATACTACACCTAAACAAAATGGGGCAGAGTATCCTTAAAAAGGATTAAAATATACAGTTTAGTCATTAGGTTAAAATTTTTAAAGCTTGTTAATAAATAACTATTGGTCAAACAATAAAACCTGATGACTTCTCGGGTTTTTGTATTCTACTTGATTAATACACTATCTGTATAGTCATTTTTCCATACTAGGTGCTGATAATGTGTTCAGTTACATACCCTGCACTTGAAGCAATGTAAAACTTAGCTAAAACTTTTATTCACAAAGTAATTATTTTCTGTTACAAAGTAGCTTATTTTCTGTAATTCATCAAGTTAACAGTTCAGACTACCCCACTTTAAAAGTAGAAAAGTTAAAGACTCATGAGAAATGTGCCAAAATCCAAAGAGAAGCTCAGTGGCAGACACTGAGTGGCAGACTGGTTCTGAATTATTTTTTTTTTTTTTTTGGTTCCTGACCTTACATAGTTTTAACTCAACTATCTTAAGTTAAGTTTATATAACAGCTCCTGAGCCTCATCAAAAAAACTTTAAAATACTATTAAAGTTTACACTGTGTTCTCCTTTGTAGAAGGAAATATAATCACACCTATAAAAAAGCAACAAAACTTAAAATATATGCTGCCTTTACCAAACTCACTTTTGTAACACATCTGTAACAAATCCTTTCATATATGAGAAAGTTAAGCACACCAATCAGAAAAAGAGTGCTTTTCAGTGTTTCATGTACATTCTTATAAGGCAAATACACAAAAAGTAAATATATATATATATATACCAAAATACCATTCCAAAACAAGTCTAACATCACAGAAGCTATTTTTACATTTCTGAATCTAAAAACCATAAATACAGAGTCATACAACAACCACAAAATCTTACAGAGTGTTTACAAACTGTATCCTACCTTGCCAGAGGTTAAAATGAACTTATCAAACACATAATATAACTCCTGGATGGGGTGGTTATCATCGTCATTAGGGTCAGAAGCATCTTCTGTAGCTTTGCAGTTGCAAGAGGTAGCAGATGTGTCAGTGCACACAATCTGATGTGAACTTTCTGTTTCTAAATTTGACCTACAGTCTGTACCAGCAGATTCACCTGGTTCAGGGGATTTATAATCAATGCAATTATACTGGCTGAAATCCTTTTTAAAACAAGTTTCTGAAGGTGCTAAAACATCTTGATTTTTAATTGATTTGGGCTCTAATTCACTGTTTTCACTGGTAGAAAGAGATGAAGATTCCTGTCCATGTTCAGCCAAATCTAGTTCATTTACCAACAAATTATCAGCTTCCGTAATACATCGCTGTGATGTACATTCCATTTCATCATATTTATCAGGTTGACCTCTTCCTGCATTTACTTTTTCGGTGCTTTCCCCAAGTAGAGTGCAACAATTGGATGCCATAGTTTCAGTCTTCACTGGTTTCTTATTGCTTATTTTCCCCTTCTCTTTTTTCATGGAATCCACTGTAGATTTATTTCCACCCTTCTTCTGAGGACAGGCAAAGTACCGATAAGCTGCCCTGAATCTCTCCACAACATATTCATAGACAAGCTGGCTGTTTAAGCTCCGTGCAACATTTCTCTTGATTGAAAATGGATCTAGTAAAAAAGAAAATGGTCAGTAGCTAAGTATTTACTAACAAACTACATTTCCAAGCTTATATGAACAGCTACATTGTCAGCAGAGTAGGTTTCCCCCCTAATTTTTCTAAATGTAAACTCCCAGTGAGAGTTCCTAACTAGAAATGAAAAAGCAATGTCTTTCTTCTGTTTCTATCATAAAATAAAAAACTAAAAAAAAAAGAGAAAAGAATAAAATAAAGTACTTAATGACAGAATGGCTGAGGAGGCCAACTCAGTAATTACAAAATTGCAGTGATGAAATTGGTAGAAAAAGCTATACTAACATGTTTCACTGTAGTCTTTGAGTGAAATTTTTCAAGCTCCAGGACTTATTTTATTAATAATTTTCATGTCTTGTCATAGTATTCTTTAGTTATATACTCTTTGCAATTTAAACAAATAACATACAATGTAAAACTCTCAAGGCTTCAAGTTATGCTTATTTTAAGATTAACTTCAGTAATAATTAGAAAATTAAAGACAGAAAGAAAGAGAAATAATAGAAAGAAAAGCAGAAACCCAAAAGTAAAGATTAAACCAAAATTTAAATTCTGATCCAGTCTAAAATGTCTATGCTGAAAATGCTTGTGACAACTGAATCCTCATTACTAGGAGCACAGAACAGAATTCTCAAAATGTTTATGGGTGTTTGGATTTTATAAGCCTTAATACAAATATGCCCCGGGAAAAAAGAATGATGCCAACCAAAAAACAATACACATTTTCTCCACTACTGAAGATCATTAAGTAAAAGGATTAATAATAGGCTAGGCTTCATATTATTAAGATTGGCGCATCTGTTACATTTTTTTTTTTTTTTACTGTTATCGAAATCCATAGGCTTTAAAAAGCTTTACCTAGCCTCTTTCCCTTTTCTAGGGGAGAAAAAGGCAGAGAAATTATGATGGTTGCAGACTTCAGAAGTATTTACCATACGTAAGAGAGTAAAAGATGTGAGTGTATGAGAATATCTGTAGGTCCAACTGACAGTAGATAAGCCATACAGAGGATGAAGGGAACAGAAGAATGTGCAGTCTAAACAGACTAATAATAAAATGATGACAGAAATTCAATTTCCTATCTATAAAAGCTGAGCAAAATGTTGTAGAATTTAAATTTTTTATTAAGAATTTGGAAGCCATATTATTAATATTCTTTACTATTTGTTAATATTTACTATTAATTTCTATCTTAATGTTCTTGAGATTTCATATGAAAGCTTATTTGTCAGTATCAATTGCTCTTCTTTCCTTTAGCTTAGCCACATTTAACAGGTGAGGTACTTTACAAGACAATGAAAAACTGAGTTTGAAAATTATACTTTAACATAATTTTATGGCACAAATCTGTTCAAAGCTATCTTATTTATTTATATAGCTATTCTATTTTTCTATATTTTGAAATTTTTTACAATTAAAAATAAAGGCATGTAAATAAGCTAATAACCCCAGCCATTATAATATTTACAGATTGGAAATTTTCAAATAAGCATTAATCCTATAAAGCTATCGTGGACTTAATAAAGAATTTATCCAAAATATTTAGTGACAACCTGGTGGCATATAGTGCTACAGGTGAAGTGATAAAATTTATACTACTACTTTAGAAACAGATGATGGGGGGCGTCCCTGATTGTCTAGTGGTTAAGAATTTATCTGCCGAGGCAGGGGACCGCGTTCAATCCCTGGCCAGGAAGATCCCACATGCCGTGGAGCAACTAGGTCCCTGCACCACCCCTACTGAGCCAGTGTCGCGAGAGCCCGTGAGTTGCAGCTGCTGAAGCCTGCATGCCTAGACCCCCACACTCCCCAACAAGAAAAGCCACAGCCTCGCACCCCAACAAAGAGCAGCCCCCACTTGCCACAGCTAGACAAAGCCTGTACATGGCAATGGAGAACTAGCACAGCCTGAAGCCTGCATGCCTAGACCCCCACACTCCCCAACAAGAAAAGCCACAGCCTCGCACCCCAACAAAGAGCAGCCCCCACTTGCCACAGCTAGACAAAGCCTGTACATGGCAATGGAGAACTAGCACAGCCAAAAACAAATAATTTTTTTTAAAGAAATAGATAATAAGTAGCACACACACAAAAATTCTCCAAATGAAATATAACATATCATCTCACCTTCAATGGCTATCCGCCTTTTAGGCCAGTTTTTGTTTTCTCTTGTTAAAATATCTTTTATTCGAACACATATGACATATTCCTCCAAAGCAAAATCCAGTGTGTAAAATTTTAGCAGCTCTAACCATAACTGTCCCAGGGACACCCGATTTGGTGTTTCCAATGTTAAAGGAGACTAGAAAAGAAAAATTACCTTTAAGCTTCACAAAACTATAGAATCACTTAATTTTCAGCTTAAAAAGACCTTAGAGATGGATCACCTTTTCAAAAACTGAGGCATAAAGGGGTCAGTTGCCAAAAAGCAATTTGTGGCACAGCTGCGAACAGTGTCCCAGATTACTGACTCCTAGAATTTTGTGTTCTTTCCACTAAACCAGTGATTCTCAACCTTGGCTGCACATTAGAATCACACTGAGAGCACTAAAATTCACTAATTTTAGTTTGACCCCCATTCCCATCTCCCATACCCTTTCCAAGACTGTGACTTAATGGACAGAGATTTTTAAAGCTTCCTTCCTAAGTGATTCTCCTGTGCAGCCAAGATTGCTAACCACTGTGTAGCAACTAGTGTAACTCTTCCATTACAGAAATTACTTATAAAATCTATGTAAAGGCCCAGGGTTTTCAAAAGCTAATTCTTTCATTCAACAAACATTTTAGAACCCACTAAGTCCATAGCACTGTGCTGGGGATAAAAAAAATAACAGGAGCTCCCATGTAAACCATGCATCACTCACTCTTCTAAATGTACACATAAATATTAATTCAACAACTATGAAGTTGGATGTGACTCTGGACCACGTGGGTCCATGCTGCTAATCATTACTGCATACTGCCACTCAAACAAGTGAGGTCCTATTTCACAGACCATTAGGAGAGGAAGAGACCATTTAACATTTACAGTAAAGGCTATAAGCTAAAATGGGCCTCTAAATCAGAGGGGTCTTAACAGAAAAGGCAGCTTCTGAATTCTAAAGCAATTAGCTAGATGAATGCTGGCTAAAAGTGACCAGTAAGGTATATAAAAGCATAAAACAGTCATTCACTCATTCCATTCTACAACTATTCACTGAGTGCCTACTATGTGCCATGCACTGGGGATATACCCGTGAAAAAAAACCAACTTTTTTTGCCTTAATGGAGTTGACATTCTAGGAGAAGAAGATAATAAACAACAAATTTAATAAGTAAATTACACAGTAAATTAGAAGAAAAGTGCTGTGGAAATAAAAAGTTGAGCATGTTTAGTAAAGGAGATGGGATATGGAAGCAGGAGATTGCAGTGTTAAAAAAGAGTGGTCAGGATAGGACATGTTGAGAAGGTTTGATTTGAAAAGGAAGAAAAAGTATTCTAAGAACAGGAAACAGAGCAACACTAAAGTAGGATAAAGTAAGAGTGTAAATAGTTTTAAAAAGAAAACTAGTGTGGCAGCGAGAGAAGGAAACAGAGCTAATCAGTAAGAACTCTTTGGCCTTTATTCTAAATTAAATGAGGGGCAACTGGAGGGTAGGGAAGGAGAAGGGCATGATCTGACTTAAGTTTTAGAAGAACAATTCTGATTGTTGTGTTGAGAACAGACTATAAAATGGGGAAGGAAGGGTAAATTCAAGGAAACTTATGAGGCTGTGGTAGTAATTCAGGCCAAAGATCATATGGCTAGGATCAGGATGGTAACAGGGGAGGTGGCCAAACTGTGTATTTATTTTGAAGTAGAGATGACAGGATTTCCTGATAGACTTGGTATGGAGTATGAAAGAGAGAAGTAATCCATGGGATTGAATGAGACCATCAAGGGAGTGCAGACACAGAAAAAAAGGGGGATCGAGGACATTAAAGTCATTGGAGAGGAAAGGAGGAACCAACAAAGAGACTGAGAAGAAATAACCAGTCATGGGTGTGATATCCTGAAAGTCAAGTTAAGAAATTTTTTAGAGAAGGAAATAATCAACTGGCAAATGCTGCTGACAAATAAAAAAAGATAAAAATTAAAAAATGACTATTGGATTTGGCCATGCAGAGGACACTGATGATACAAGTTTTGGTAGACTGATGGGGATCAAAGCCTGAGTGGAGTGAATTACGAGGAGACAGAGAAACTGGGAAATAGCATACATAAACAATTCTTTCAAGAAGGTTTTCTTCACAAGAGAGCAAGGAAATAGCTGGGAAGGGAAGTGGTAGCAAGATTTTTCTTTCAAGTGGGAGAAATAAAAGCATGCATGATTCAATAGAGAATGAACAACTGGCAACCTAGGATAGAATTGCTAGGGCAATGTTCTGAAATAGACAAGAAGAGATGAGACTAAATATACAAGTTAAGAAAATGACTTCAGACAGCAACAGGGGAAGTTCCTTTATGAAAGTAGGCAGCAAGGCAGAATATGTGAGTGCAGAGAGTGGAAGCTGGTGGTAGAAATGGGAAGTTCTCTTTTCATTGCTTCAGTTTTCTTAGAGAAATAATAATAAGCAAAATCATTAGCTGGGAGCACTGATGGTTTGAGGAAAGGGTAGAAGGTAGTCTAGGAAAGTGGAAGACTTGAATATGAGTTTAGGGAACTACATACAATTCAGTATAGCTAGAGCAATGATATCTGTAATGTTGTTTTTGTAATAACATGTCTGTCTGCTTCAGAAGACTACACACTTTTAGAGGACATAATCCATGAATATTCATCTTGGGTTATCTAGCACTCAAGATAATGCCAGCACATAGCTGGTCCTTAATAAATGAATGCTGAATGATTAAATAAGCAAGCCACCCTCTAAAGAAGCATAAGGTCTTCATTTATCCACCAATCTGGCAACATAATCAGTATAATCATACACTACAGTTTTGGTCACAGCCCATCTCTGAAGGAAAATTTTTCTATCTAAATGAAAAGGATACAAAGAATTACCTTGATATGATTCAAACAATACAAGTCTTTCAAAATGAGGTATGAATTCATTAAGGAATCTTGGTACTGAAAAACTAAACCAGATCAACCCCTCACTTTACAGATGAGGAAAATGAGGCCAAGAGGCTTACTTAAGGTCAGTCAGTCAATCTACTATTAAAATAGTTTTAATCAAAGGCATCACAAATTCTACAGATAGAAAAGCCAAAAGCAAAAACAAAAAAAGCTTACTTTGCCATATTTTTCCTTCCTGGCATTACTTTGGTTGGTTGTTTCTGTCTTCTTGGTATTATCTTTTGGTTGGTCTGCCTTAGCTTTGTTTTCTTCAGCAATTGAGTTTCTCTCAGTTGCACTACTTGAATTATATTCCCACTTCACAAACTTCTCTTCTACTATGCCCTTCAGCTGAAAGTCATCCATTCTTTTTGGGTCAAAGCCTTCAATCTGTATAAAAAGGCATTCCAGATTGGTAGCGAGAAATTATTAAAAGAAAAAACCAAGATGGACAAACAGACAAACCAGAAATCCAGCTTTAAATGTATGAACAGAGGACTCTGCAAGAGCAAACTACATACATACATACATACACATATATGTTACAAACTCATGCTTACCCAACTTCCAAGTAAGCAAGGAAGAAGAGGGGGTTTTCTTTGTTGTAGAAAAAACATCACCATTAATGCAAAACAGTAAGAAGGGATTCCACCATCAGTTTGGGAGTCAATATAGCACAACTGCAAAATCAAGAGGGGAAAAAAGAACCACCATTTAACTTTCCTTCTGTTCTCCTTAAAATAAAAGTAGCTTTTATTTCATTCCATAATCACTGTTAAAAGTTCAAATAATGAAAAATATAAGGAATGACTTGAAATCACACCACCCTGATTTATAAATTGGTATTAACTCATTTCTTCATTGCATATGGAGACATATATCTTTTAGTTAAATGAAATTGTATCACCCATAGTGCTTTTACTGTGGACATCTTTTAAAAATATTATTTTCATATTTCCCACTTCTGTCTCAATGTTAACAATCTTCTATGTACTCTTCCATGCCTTTTTCTATACTGAACCATACACAAATATACATATATTCCAATTTTCTATATAAATACAGGGAAGATTTTATCATTTCTGTCACTGTTTTACTAAAATTGCGTATTACAGATTTATCTCTGTATATTACAATTCTTCCTTAACAATGCACCAATAAAGTTCTTGTTAGCCAACTGTGTGCTCAGTTGCTACGTCATGCTCAGCTCTTTTCAAGAGAGACCCTATGGAATATAGCCCGCCAGGCTCCTCTGTTCATGACATTTCCCAGGCAAGAATACTGGAGTGGGTTGCCATTTTCTCCTCCAGGGGATATTCCCAACCCAGGGATCGAACTGTGTCTCCTACGTCTCCTGGGTTGGCAGGCAGATTCATCACCACGGAGCCACCTGGGAAGCCCCTTAGTCAATGAGCATATGTCTAATGTATCTTTTAAAATGATTAAATTATAGACTATGGTCTGGATGGTTATTCAATAGTTCCCCCACCCAAGGACTTTTACATTTTGTTCCCAGTTTTTGCCACTTTAAAACAATACTGTAGTATTTACCCTTCTACATTTTCCTGAGTGCTGGTGCTCATTTCTATGTGCTATATTACCAGAAAAGTGTTTGCTGGATTTTAAAATGTGATATATTTCCAGATATATAGTATCTGGAAAACAGATACTATAATACTGTTTTCCAGAATCAGTGTAAAATTTTCTCTTTTCATCTGTAACAAGAATGTATACACATGGTTTCCAACACTAGGTGCTACCACTTTTTAATTAAAATATAGTTGAATTACAAAGTTGTGTTTGTTTCAGGTGTATAGGTGTTATCACTTTCAAAAAAATTTGTCAACAGGATGGGTAAGATGTAATATCTAATAGTTACTTCAATTTGCATTTCCTTGATGCTACGAGGTTATGCAAATTTTCATGTATTTATTAACAATTTGAGTTAGTAAATTGCTCTTTTCTGAACAATTAAATCTTTTGCTAGTTTTTCTGTTTTCAACAATACATATCAATTTGTATGTGTTTTTTTTACATTACAGATAATAACCCTTTATATATGTTATATACATTTGAAAAATGTTATCTTTCCTAATCTGCTTTGGCATTATTTATGGTACTTTTATCCTATAAAATATACTAATGTTTATATAGTTAAAGATGCTTATAGTTTCTAGGTTTCCTACCACGGTGAAAAGATTTCTCCAATCCACAGGTTTTATAGCGTGTATATATATATAAATTTTCTTCTAAAATTCTGAATTTTCATTTAAGTGAAATTTATTTTTGCATTTAGTGTGCTAAGGGTCCAACACTATTTTCTTCAAGAAAGATACAGTTGTGACAGCACCATTTATTAAATAAACCATTGTTTTCTCACTGATATGAAATATTTTATTTTTTCATAGACTAAAATTTCATTTACACTAGGATTTACTTCTGGGCTTTCTATTCTCTTTCACAGATCTATTTGTCTATCCCTATGCCAATGGTATATATTTGACTAAAGCAGTTTTATAAGGTAAAATACATCTTCCTCCACTAGTTTTCTTTTTCTGAATTATTTTGGCTACTCTCAAACATTTATTCTTTCAAACTAAGTTAAAGTATTATCTTATAATTTTTTACAAAATTCTTGGTGATTCTAATTTAAACTACTGTACACTTGAAAATTAATTTAACAAGATTTTACATTTCAGGGATCCCATCTCTCTATCCAAAAACTTAGTATCTTTTTGCATTTTCCAAAAATTTACTCAGCATTTCCCTCAACTCCTACGTCATTTACCTCTGCAAGTCCGACTAATAACACTTATCCCAAATCTGTCTCAGTTCAGTTCAGTCACTCAGTCGTGTTTGACTCTTTACGACCCCATGGACTGCAGCACGCCAGGCTTCCCTGTCCATCACCAACTCCTGGAGTTTACGCAAACTCATGTCCATTGAGACGGTGATGCCATCCAACCATCTCCTCCTTTGTCGTCCCCTTCTCCTCCTGCCTTCCATCCTTCCTAGCATCAGTGTCTTTTCCAATGAGTCAGTTCTTCGCATCAGGTGGCCAAAGTATTGGAGTTTCAGCTTCAGCATCAGTCCTTCCAATGAATATTCAGGACTGACTTCATTTAGGATGGACTGGTTGGATCTCCTTGCAGTCCAAGGGATTCTCAAGAGTCTTCTCCAACACCACAGTTCAAAAGCATCAGTTCTTCGGCACTCAGCTTTCTTTATAGTCCAAATCTCACATCCATACATGACTAATGGAAAAACCAAAGCTTTGACTAGACGGACCTCTGTTGGCAAAGAAATGTCTCTGCTTTTTAATATGCTGTCTAGGTTGATCGTAACTTTTCTTCCAAGGAGCAAGTGTCTTTTAATTTCATGGCTGCAGTCACCATCTGCAGTGATTTTGGAGCCCCCAAAAATAAAGTCTGTCACTGTTTCCATCATTTCCCCATCTATTTGCCATGCAGTGATGGGACCAAATGCCATGATCTTATATCCACTAACCTAACACAGGTCATTATCTTCTCCAGCTAATCTACCACAAAATCCTGTTCACTTGGTTCCCCATTACTACTCTTTACCCCAGAAATATCTTCTCCAAACATAAATCACATCAAGTCACACACTGCTTACAAAACTCATCTGATGCCTTCCCACTGCAATTAAATACAAATTCCTTACTACTACAAGGGTCTGCCTAACCTCATCCGCTACAACTTTCACTCTTACTCGCTTCATTCCAGCCACTCTTGCCTTGTTCTGCTTCTCAAGAGTTCATTCTCACCTTTAAGGCTTTGTATGAGCTATCCCTTGGATGCTACTCCCTCAGATGTTCAAGTGGCTAGTTACACTGGTCTGAGTTTATATATCATATCCTCAAAGAGACTTCCCCGCCATCCAATGAAATGTCACACTCTTAACACATCATCTCATTTTAATGGCACTAAATTCTACCACATATTGTGTTATTTATATATTTGTCTACTGTCTGATTCTTCCACAAGTATGTAAGCTTCATGACAGAAGGACTCAGTTCATCCTGTTAGATGTTTCCAGCACCTAAGAACAGTATGTAGTACATAGGAAGCATTTAACAAATGTTTTCTCAATAAATAAATTTGAAAATAAATAAATAAATAAATATATATATATTTGCTGAGAGTTTGTTTTCACCATTCAATAATTCTCTTCTTGTACCCTTCTAATTAAATTTATTCCTTAGTATTTTATAATTTGTATCACTGTCATGAAGGTAATATTGTTCCCTGTGTCTATTCTATAAGGTTATTTTTATGACAGAGAAAAGCTACTGGTTTTTATATGTTTATATTGTATTTAGTCGTCACAAATTCTAGTAGTTTTTAACCCGGGTTTTCTAGGTGTACAATCATATCGTTAGCAAAAAGAACATTTTGTTTTTCCAGTATTTACATTCATTACTTTGTCTTCTTTCCTCGCTGCATTTTTTTTTTATATCTCCAAAACAATGTATAACATCACTGGTGAACATCTCTGTAACATTCCTTATTTGAACACATATGGCTTGAGCAATTCACCTTTTTGATGGTGTTTGCTTCTGTTTTGTTTGGGGTTTTAGAAAATAGTCATTAAGTTCCATTTCTAGTTTACTCAAGAATTTTTTTTAAGGAAGAATATGCCTTATCAGCATCTATGTTAGTTCCACTTCAAACTGTTAATACAATACATTATGTTACCAGATTTCCTGAGATTAAACTATTGTTATATTCCTGAAATAAACCCTACATGGTCACAGTATATTAGCTTTTGTTACAATGGTATCTTCCATATATTTCACTTGCTTATATTTTATTTAGACTGGTTCACCTCTCCCAGTCACTCCAAGGGTTAAAAATCTTTTTGAAGAACTAGTTCATGTATTCAACAAATATTTATTAATGCCTACTCTGAGCTGGCACAGGAAAATGAGAAGCATTGGGACCAGCCATGAATAAATGAAACAGACTAAAATTCCTATCCTCACAGTACTTATAATTTCACAGAAGAAAACAGATTATAAATAGTACCTGAATATACTTATGGCAGGTAGTAAGAAATGATATGAACAAAATAAAAAAATGAAAAGGCAGAGACAGTGATGGAGACAATGCTATTTTACACAGGGTGGGCCAGGAAACTCTGGTAAGATGAAATTTGAGGAGAAACTTGAAAAAAAGTAAGAGAGTGAACCATTCTGGATATGTGAAAAAAGTGAAAGTCGCTCAGTCATGTCCCACTCTTTGCAACCCCATGGACTATATAGCCTGCCAGGCTCCTCTGTCCATGGAATTCTTCAGGCCAGAATACTGGAGTGGGTAGCCATTCCCTTCTCCAGGGGATTTTCCTAACCCAGGGATATGTGGGGGTTAGAACATTTTAGATAAAGGGAATAACAAACACAAAGGCCTTACATATGAAGACACCCCAACTTTAGGCTTCTGATGGTTTCTTATTTTTTTAAGCTGTTCCACTCAGCTGGTTCTGTGCCAACTATGGGGAGATTCCTCCAATTAAAAGTTGAGGCAAAATATTTAAAAAGAATCCTCTGTCTGTTTTTGTTCTCAAGTTATCACTACTCCATTATCCCTTTAATTCATCTTCTTTGTGTAAGACAGAGAATTTACTCATCACTAGTCTAACAAGTCAGAGAAGGCAATGGCAGCCCACTCCAGGACTCTTGCCTGGAAAATCCCATGGACGGAGGAGCCTGGTAGGCTGCGGTCCAAGGGGCCGCTAAGAGTCGGACACGACTGAGTGACTTCACTTTCACTTTTCACTTTCATGCAATGGAGAAGGAAATGGCAACCCACTCCAGTGTTCTTGCCTGGTGAATCCCAGGGACGGGGGAGCCTGGTGGGCTGCCGTCTATGGGGTCGCACAGAGTCGGACACGACTGAAGCGACAGCAGCAGCAGCAGCAGCAGCAGTCTAACAAGTGGGATTCCCTGGTGGCTCAGACGGTAAAGCGTCTAGGGTTCAATCCCCAGGTCAGGAAGATCCCCTAGAGAAGGAAATGGCAACCCACTCCAGTACTCTTGCCTAGAAAATTCAATGAATGGAGGAGCCTGGTGGGCTACAGTCCATGGGGTCACAAAGAGTTGGACATGACTGAGCAACTTCATGAATACTGTACTGACGAATAGTATACAAAAAAGCCAAAATTTGTCTCTCCTGTCATTTGGACTGATACTGGTAATTACCACTCCTTGCTACCTTCAAGGGTAGAAAGGGGGAGCAGAGCGGGAACCACAGCCTTTAATAATATAAGTTAATTCTAATTTAGGAAACTCAGATACCTAAATCTTAGCAGTTTCCCATTCAAAAACTGCAGCAGGTTATCAACAATTTAAGAGGAAAGAGAATAATATTCTAAGACAGAGATTGGAAAAAAACATGCAAACATAAGAATCTTAACTTGCACAACCATATCTTACAACCTTCCAACTTTAACTTACAGTAAGAGTGAAAACCTGAGTCTAGATATATGAGAATATTTCTACATGGCATAAAAGAGAATGAACTATAATAATCAAAAACCTAAAATCTATAAATAACTCTACATGACTGTGAGATGTTATTTTTATTCCATTATCAGAACCTGCCATACCACTTTCTGTCCAGCACAGATACTATTTTGTCCCCACAATACTATGATTTACGTTATATATTAGTGTAAGAAAAAGCCTGAGTTATCTAAATATTAGGTACTTTTCCCTTCTGTTCCACATACCTTAGCCCAATAGCGAAAGGCTAACACCAAGGGAGTAAAGACAGGTTCCATTTTGCCAAGAGCAGCAAGCAAATCAGTAGTGAGGCATGCCATATCATTTCCTGCACTCACTCTACAAAGTAAACCACTGTGAATGAAAAAGAAACAAATTTTACTGTACTAATACCTTAAAAACCAGAATATTTCAAATCCTGTGGCTATACTTTCCAGGTATCCATAGTTAACACCTAAGAAGTCATAATAGAAAACAAATATTTTAATAAACTTACAGCTAACTGAAAAACTATGTATCATTTCCATCACTAGAGTTCCATATAAATTAAAGATGTTTTATTTGTTCATTTATACTTCAGAAAAAAATAATCTTAAGTAATTAGTACTTAAGATCATGAAAAATTAATCTCAAAAGTTGCATTATGATTCATCAAAATTTGATTTATATGAGGGAAAGACACTGATCACATCAATGTTAAACAATGCAACATATCTTCCTAGTCCATTCTTTTTGCATTGCACATAATAAACACAAAATATGAAATACTGAACTAGCTATACTTCTTAAATCTAATTTTTACTATCCAACTTTTAAGATTTTATTGTTAGGCTATTTCCAGATTAGAGATTAGAAAGACTTTATCTATTAATCCACAAGTAATGCTTATATTTAAGTGAAAATAAGAGATACCTTAAACAAAATTATAGCAGAAACATTTTGGTGGCAGGGAGAATGTGACTGAGGTTGTCACAAAGGCAATTTAATACAATGTGGTAGAAAAAGCACTGGAAATCGTTAATACCTCTATTCCAATTCTAACTTTCCCCTGAATAATTTGAATTTGGACAAATCACTTACTCACTCTAGATCTCAATTTTCAAATTTAGAAAATAAGGAAGTTGAACTAGATCTTCATAGATCTTTCTAGTTTTGAATAAGAAAGCAAAGTAATCTTAAAATACAAGAAATAATGATAAATAATCAATAAAAGAACCCTTTATTACTTCTGTACTGTTTCCATCTCTCCCACATTGGTCTCAAATAGGATTATTTTAGTTTCCTTTATCAAAGGTATGTTGCTGTCTCCATCCTATAAATATCTGAATAGAAAGTCATCTCCAATGACACCTCAATTTCAGTGAACTAAAAACTAAATTCTAATAGTCAGTGAACTCCTTGACAAGAAAGACTATTTCTTACTTTGAAATAAAAGTAAGAAAGCAAAAGCTTGAAAGCAAAGCAGTATCTAACATACAGTAAGTGCTCAATATTGTTGGGTGAATAAACAAATGAAAAGTATAGAACGCTTTATTTCCAACTCTCTGGTAACTCATTTCTTGTTCAAAAGCTTGTAGTAAGCTTGCTATTTTTAATAAATAGAAACTAGCTTAATTAAGTTAATCCAAGGAGAAATCTAAAACAAAAATGTTCTCTCTTAGAAATACTCACTGCATACTTGGTTGCTGTTATTTCAAAAAAAAAAAAAACCCAACAACTTTATTTTCTCTTCACTGTTACCAACCTTTTCCGATCTTTGCACACCACAACAGGAACTTTAGCGTGAAAATCAGATTCCACATCTACATATAATACTAATAAGGAAAAAAAAATAAAACAGGTAAGCTAATGTCAGCAACTCTCAAATGTTTACTCTATGGTAAACATGTAATAGTCTCCTTCTAAAAATCACTCTCAGTGCTTCTGTGGATAATCCATAAGATGATTATGTATTATCTTGCTCTTGTATTGAGTGTCAACCCAACAGAATCTCTTCTCTCTCTTGATGCCATCTGCTGTATTATCACAAACCACAGACAGGCAGAATCCCAAGTACTATCAGAACACTGTAATTACCTTAAGAAGAAAGGTTTTAACATCCCTAAAAGTTTGAATATTTCTAAGTACGTATACAATCTAGTCGAAGTTGTTAAACCTTCATATAGTAAACAGAGGAGGACATCACTTACTTCTGAAGGCTACTTCCACAGGAGTCACGAAATGAGAACCTACAATGCTTTGACAATATAGTTCTTTTAAATTATCCATGGCAGTAAAAGGCTAACTCTACTGGCCTCATTTGCTGTTAATATATGGTTCTGCCCAATCAAAGCTCCTAAGGAAGGACTAACAGGTGAAGCACACTTCCACTCTGAAGTCTTTCTCTACATCTCCAAGGTAGGCTCCACACCATAAAATATCTAATCTAAACAAAAATAGATGGATTAACATTATCTCATTTGAAGTTTAAAGAAAATCTCTTAGTAGTACTTGTTGGAATTAATTTATTCAAAACAAATGTGCTGAAGAGCCATATATCAGGAATTGTATTATGAATGGTGGATATGACAATGAATAAATACAAAGATCAGGAATTTGGAAAACAAACATATAAACAAATAAATCTTGTAGATAACAGGATAGAGGTCCTGAAAGAACACAGAGGGCATATAAAGGAGGGAATAATCAATCAATCAGACTAAATCTTGAAAACCTATGCTATGTGACTTAAGATATACTATTCATGTATTTCAGCGGAAACATGTATTTTAAATATTTTTCCTAGGTTGACAGTGAGTTGCAGTGAGTCTAAAAAGGTAAAAGTTCTTATCAACAATATGCTTTAGAGCTTTTGCACAATGAGAGTTAGCTATTTATTACAAAAGAAAATATTAAATTCCCTTCCCAGGTTAAATTGAACCAAAATAATTCCTTAAAAATTTCCCTGAAAAATGGCCAAAAAGCTGATAAATAATGGAGAGCTGACAGGGCAGACAGAGAGAGGAAAAGAGGTTTAGAACTGACACTACAGCCAATAAGAAGGTATGGCTAAAGTCAATAAGCTATCTCTGCTAAGTCAAAATGCAAATATTTTTGACAGGTAATTTTGATTCATAAAATTTAGGATCATAATAGGAATAATAATAACGACGACAGCAGCAGCAATTTAATAAGAAGTTATTGTATACTGGGCACTTTTCTAAGCTATGGCTTAATCCATTTCATCCTCATAAACAACTTTTTTATCAAAAAGATACTAAATTACTGCCATTTTACAGATGAGAAAACTGAAGCATTAACACTTCAGTAATTTGTCAAAGGACACACAACCTGTAAGTGGTACTTTGAAAACTAAAATTTGAGTATGGAAAGTCTGGCTTCATATTCTAAGCTCTTGAGCATTTACTTTATAACAAGAAAAGCAGCAAATAAAACCAAGAGAATAGTAGTCCAGATTGTACTACATGATCTGGGATTTACTTTGAAAAAGTTGTAACTTTCACAATTTTTATTTAAAAAGTATTTTTACCTATATGAATGTCATTTTTACATAAAAATTAATCCAGACAGAAGGGCCACATATGAAAAACTTATTAGGTATAATTTGGTTGAGGTACTATAAACGGTTAATATTGTTTAAGTGGGGTAAAAAACATATTTACTCAATGCATACACGTATTTTTCCCCAAGTCTCTCCCTAAATCTTCCTTCGTCAACAATCTAATGACTGTAGGTTTTCTGTCTCCTTCTACACAAGAACTGTCCATAATATTCAAAGGTAAAATTTTAAAATTACCCAAAAGGCAATAGTTTTTAATGTATCGATTTTAAATATGATGTTTTTTATCTAACCAACATGTAAATGTTCTAGTAACCTATTAAATATATGTATGTATATGGATATATCTGTATTTAATCAATGACTCAAACATGCTAGCAGTTTTAGTTTAACTTAAATAGCCATATATATACAGCACAATGCATATATCTTTAGAGAACTTTCTTTAGAAAGCAACTTGTAAAACTCACCACTTTTTTTTAAAATTCCAAGCACTTGTATCAGAAGATCTGGATGATTCATCTAAAAAAAAGTTTCAAATTAAACCAATATACTAATTTTAAACTTCAAGTTGCAAAACTTTAGAGATCATTCATTAAACGCAAGTAAAATAATGCTTTGCATTTTAAAATAATGAAAACAGAATAGTGTTTTACTTTTATATTAAGAGATCTTATTCATGGAAGTAGAATCTAACAAATCATGTACTGCTATTATTCTAGCAATACTCCTAGAATTAATGAGTTCTTAGAGTGACAAAAGTCTGCAATTTCGTATCAAAACAAATGAAAAGGAAATTACCACATGATTTCTAAAGAAAAGTTGTTGAGGTAAGAAATTTAAAGATATTGACAACTGGCAGCATGGATAAAAGGCTTAGATTAAAATACTACTTTAAATAACAACCATGTCAAATATTTACCTTAAATGTGTTCTTTGCTGCTATTTAAAAAAAAGTTCACAGCTGATTCAGACTAGAAATCAAACATCAAAAAACTTTCACCCAAATCAAACCTCCTTGAGCATAAACTTATTATTAAAAAAATTCAAAACACAAAAAATGTCAACTAATTATTTTAAATGTTTGGTGTATCAGTAAGTAAGCAATGTTAGCAATGCTAAGCAACACTGGTATTTTGCTAATGGCTCTTACGTGAAGTCGCTCAGTCGTGTCCGCCTCTTTGCTACCTTGTAGGGTATAGCCCACCAGGCTCCTCTGTCCATTGGATTTTCCAGGCAAGAATACTGGAGTGGGTAGCCATTTCCTTCTCCAGGGGATCTTCCCAACCCAGGGATCAAACCCAGGTCTCCTGCACTGCACGCAGATGCTTTAACCTCTGAGCCACCAGGGAAGCCCCAGCCACTACTTACTAAAAGTACCCATAATGTACCAGGCACTATACAAAAATATATGGTATATATCACCATATTTAATATAAAAGTTATTATTCCTATCTTGGAAATTAAGAACTGAAGTTCAAGAAGGTCAACGAACTTGCTCATTGCAGCCAAGATTTGAACACAGGCTATGATTTCTAAATTCTTTCCTCTTTCTATGCTGCTTACCATAAGCAATAACTGTTCAACACAGTCAAACACAAGCATTTTTCCTTTCTCTTTTTTTTTAATGCCATCCTCTTCTTCCTTATTTTCTGTCTCATCTTTCTTTAATACTATCTATGCCTAACACCTAAAAAGTACTTTCCAAAAGCACTGTTAAATCATCACGGTAACATTCTTCAAGCCAGAGTTTTATATTCCCCTATATCTTCTCTAAAAAGATAATAAAAAACACTAACTACTAAATAAGAACTACACGGGAAAGGTTCTTTTCTAATTACTTACCTTGGGAGGAAATTTTATATCTATATTCACATCACTACTTTTCAGAGCAAACTTAGTCAGAGATGAGCCATACAACCTAAGTGAACACTCTGGAAATGAAGGAAAAATGTCAAAGTATGAAACAGCATGCAAATATGAGAACTTTTAAAAATAAACAGTGGTAGGAAAATTGCATGTATTTCAATTCTGTGTCTTCCAATTCTAGTACAAGAATTATAAAACAATACTATCCTTTTCTAACTGATCTACAAAAGAATAAAAGTGTTTCTCATTTGTAGGGTTCAGGAAGAGAGAAATAACTCATACAAATTCAGTGTTTAGACAAAATTTTAGTAATAATTCATTTAGGAATGACCAGAAGTATGGTTCACATTTAATATTTAACAGTAAAGAATGTACTAACCTAGCTATGGCTACTGTCACAAACTACATTTTTAGATATTTCTATTTACACATGCAATAGCACTTTAAATGGGGAAGGAATCACAGACGTTCAGCCAATGCTCTTAAAAACACAAAATGAAGCCAACTCAATTGATATTGCAGACCTAAAACCAAAAAACTATGGTTTTCAAGAGTTCACAGGACAAAATAAAGGAAACAATAACATGCCACCTACATCTTTTGCAAACTAACAAACATGTTATTTCAAAAATCATAATAAGGCAAATATTATGGACAGAGTTGGAAAACTCTGAGGACAAGTTGAAAAATAACATAATTAGGACTGACGGGCATATTTAGTATGTTAGAAAGTGTAAGTTTATACTCAGTTATACATATAAAACTCTACTTTTCATGTTCACAAAATGTCTAAAAGTCATCCAAGTCATTAAAATCCTAAATATTTCATTCTTCTTTATAGTAATAGTGAATTATTATATGTAATTTAATACCAATGTGTTTTAGATATAAAGCTACATTATTAGTTTTATTATTATTAGAAATAATAGAGAAGTAAACATTTTTCAATTTCAATTTATATTCTTTCTTACAAATATCACAATGGTTTCATATAAAACAATAATTTATTAACTGTCCAAAATTCCTTTGGTGGTAAGAAACAAATCATATTTAATATACATTTACATTTATTTAAACTCAGTATTAATGGAAAGAAATAAGGGCTAAGCAAATAATCTATACATAAATGCCTATAATAAACTTGACCCAATTCCCCCTTGAACCCAAAACTTAAGCTTTCTATGAAGAAAGATAAAGAGTCAAAAAAAGAAATAAAAGTGCAAATTTTGCCTCTGACATCCTTAATTTTCCCCACAATCAAGCAAAAGAAATTTTATTTAGTGAGTAGTATTAATACATACAACTGAAATAAATGATTAAAATGTCCATTCAGAAGTCAATGACAACAAAAATTTAATATGAAATACAATATTCAAGCACTAAGCAATTATTTTAAAGTGTATCTGACACTTTAAAAATCTTTTTTTCTTATTATAAAAATTATACCATACTACAATTTTTCATTTTCTTTTTCTGAACTATCTCCCGCCAAAAAGTTCATTTATAAAATAATGAAATTCATCTACTTTTAAGTAGAAAAAAAGAAGAGAAAAAAATTGAAAGAAAAACATTAAGTTTAAGGGGAAGCAAGAGGAAGAGTTGTATCATTTTAAAAATTAAGTATAAAATGAAGTTGTACCTGGTAAACATGTTGTTATAACCTTTGACATTTCCTCCACAATTTCCTGACGGACTTTGAGGTCATCATCTGTTATTCCTTGTTCTTTTGCTAATTCAATAACTGCAACACTTAAAGCAGCCAAGTGGGCAAGGGAAGGAGGCGGCAGAGAACGAAGCTCACTTTCTTCCTGTTTTTCCTGTTAGTGTAACATTTAATAACAACAATACAAAAAGAGACTTCTATTTTAATGTCCTCATATTTAGGAGAGCAGGACATACTCAACATATATTCATCTTCAATTGCCAGATTTAAGACATCTAGGAAATGAAACTGAACAACAGAGACAGAGATCCCTGCCTCTGTGAAACAGGATTGAAAAAATGAGAGATGCTATGGGGGGAGCTGTTATTAAACATTTAAAAAATAAAACTTGTTTTACTTTACTATCTGCATAAATTATGAAATGCTACAAGCCAAGCTTCCATAAGTACAACATTTAGCTGATCATTCTGTTGTAGCCAAAAGAGACTGTCTTAGGTGTAGCAGAAGGTCTTGACTGTGTCTGACTGGCATGTACAGTTATCAGATTAAATCACTGCAGGAAAACATCCTAAACACTATCATCATATATTTTATATACTACCTCCCATTAAAAAATGATTTCCCTGTTATTTTATACAAAACTAGGCAAAATGTTTTTAAAAAATCTTTTTTCTTCTAAGTTTGAAAGCCAATTTAAAACAAGGAGCTAAAGAAGGACTATATTATATATATGCACAGTAACTTTTTAAAATTGATTAATATTGATTTTAAAAAATACAGGGTAACTGCAAAAGCTACATAAATTACAGGAAAAGAAGAAAATCATCTACCAGCTCCCAGACTATTCTGTTCATTTTTTTTTTTTAACAAAATTGAAGATCGTGTGTGTGTGTGTGTGTGCGTGTGCGCGCGCAGCATGCACAATCATGTCCAACTCTGCAACCCCATGGACTGTAGCCCACCAGGCTTCTCTGTCCAAGGAATTTTTCAGGCAAGAATACTGGAGCAGGTTGCCATTTCCTACTCCAGGGGATCTTCCCAAGCCAGGAATTGAACCCGCATCTCCTACCTTTTTTATTTAATATTATAATAAAGGCATTTTCTATTATCACATTTCAGTCAAGAAACAATCTCTTATTTTTTTGAGATAAGGAGCTCCCAAAAGAATAATCAAAAGTAGTTTGTTCTTTCCCCCTCCCATACTCAATATGGCTAAACAAAGACTTTGGTTTATTCCTAATTTTATTGTTATCATAATCCGTTTTAACCTATATAAAGTTTACCTATCATACAGAATAGTTAAACATAGAAAGTAAGACAACTTTGTTTTTGTAAGTTTCTATGATCGTTTTTACAATCTTAACTATAAACTAAATAGAAGTTAGATGAACAGATATATCAGTTTTCAGGACTTTTTGTTTTCAGGATTTATCCAACGTATTAACAGCAACATACTTAATGGGAAAAATGATATAAAATTAACATGCAACAAAACTATCTTTATATACACGGAAGTATTTCTAGATTGAAAATGGATAAAAGACAATCAATGAACACACTCCTCTATGCTATTAATAAGTCTATTCTACCTTCTTTAGGATACTGTTCCATCAAATATTGTCATTTATATCCTCGTATCATTGATCATCCTCATTTCAACAGGATATATATCCTGTCATAAATATGATCAATTAAGTCCCTGCTCTTCTGCAACATATATTCTAATTAGAGAAAATAGACAACATATAAGTAAACAAATATTATAGTGTCAGGTAGTGTTATTGAGAAGAAACAGGGTAAGAGGCTACAGACTGATGAGAAGAGGGTGCTACTATAGAATAGAGTAGACAAAGAAAATCACTCTAAGGTAAAGAAGCTTGAAAGAAGTGAAGAAAAGAGACATTCAAATTTCTGGGGGAATAGCATTCAAGACATAGGAAATAGGCTTGGAAAACTTGCCAGGAGGCAAAAATCTCCTAATTATTCTCCCATTTCTAATCTATGACTCTTCATCCAGTTCCCTGTATTTTCCAAGACATAGGAAATAGTAAATGCAAGGACTGAGAGGCAAAAAAAGCCTAATGTCTGAAGCTGAGTAACAAAAAGGTGACTATGAAATGTGATGAAGTTGAAAAGTTGAGTAGCAGTCAAATACTGTACAACACTGTAAAATCTGGTAAGGGTTTAGAATTTTAAGTTGGGAAGCCACTGATGGGCTATGAGCAAGAAATAACATGATATATTTTAAAAGAACAATTCTGGCTGCTAAGTGAAGAAGATTGTGGGGGGAAAGAAATGGAATAACTTGAAAATAGTTCAGGTGACAGATGGTGGTAGCTCAGATTACAGCACAAAAAGTAGAGATATACGACAAATGACTAAATGTGAAATACACAATATTTTGAAGGCATATTCAATAGAACTTACTAATTGTTTGAATGTGGGGTATGAAAGAAAGAGATGAACCAAAGATGACTCAAATGTGCTTATGCTAAGAACAGGGCAAATCGTGGTGCCTACTACTGAGATGAGGTAAATTATGGAAAGAACTAGTTTAGGCTTGGAAAATTTGCCTAGGAGGCAAAAGTCTCCTAATCATTTTCCTATTTCTAATCCCTAACTCTTCATCCAATTCCCTGTATTTATACCAGTTATTGGGCTTCCTGGGTAGCTCACCTGGTAAAGAATCCGCCTGCAATGCAGGAGATTCTGGTTTGATTCCTGGGTCGGGAAGTTCCACTAGAGAAGGAACAGTATACCCACTCCAGTACTCTTGGGCTTCCCTGGCGGCTCAGACGATAAAGAATCAGGCTGTGATGTGGGAGACCTCAGTTCGATACCTGAGTTGGAAAGATCTCCTGGAGGAAGGCATGGCAACCCACTCCAGTATTCTTGCCTGGGGAATCCCCTTGACAGAGGAGCCTGGCGGGCTACAGTCCATGGGGTCGCAAACAGTCAGACATGACTGAGCAACTAAGCATAGCACATACCAGTTATTCTTCTATTTAAAAAGTTTCAATAAATCTTCAACTAAATACTAGCAAACTGAATTCACAGAATATTAAACGGATTATACACCATGAACAAATGTGATTTATTCCTAGAATGCAAGAATGGTTCAACATAAAATAATCAAGATGTAATATATCATCTTAACAGCATGAAAGGAGAGAAAGGACAAAGAACCTAAACTGATGCAGAAAAACCATTTGACAAAATACAACACCCCTCTGTGGTAAAAGCACTCAAAAAACTAGGAACAAAATGAAACTACTGCTATATAAGACCATGTATGAAAAACCTACAGGTAACATCATATCTGATAGTGAAAAACTGAAATTTTTCCTCTGAGATTAGGAACCAGTAAACACTGACCACTTTACCACTTCTAGCCAAAGAAATTAGGCAAGAAAAAGAAATAAAAGGCATTCACATTAAAAAATAAATAAATAAAATTATCCCTATTTGCAGATAAACATAATCGAGTATACAGAAAACCCTTAATAGTCTAAAAACAGACATCAGAACTACTGAACAAATTCAGCAGGATACAAATCAACACTCAAAAACTCAAGTGCATTTCTGGGCTTCCCTGGCAGCAGAGCAATTAAGAATCTGCCTGCCAATGCAGGAGACATGGGTTCAGTCCCTAATCAGGGCAGATCCCACATGCCATGGAGCAACTAAACCCATCCACCATAATTACTGAGTCTGTGCTCTAGAGCCTGGGAGCCATAATTACTGAGCCCATATGCTGCAACTATTGAAGCCTGCACACCTAGAGTCGTGTACCGCAACAAAAGAAGCCACCACAATAGAGAAGCCTGCTCACCACAACTAGAATAGCTCCCACTCACCACAACTAGAGAAAATTCTGCACAGCAACAAAGACTGAGCTCAGTCAAAAATAAAAATGAATAGAATTATTTTAAAAATCAGGTGCATTTCTATATACTAACAATAAACAATTTGAAATAGAAATTAAGAAAATAATTCCACCCAAAACAGCATCAAAGAGAATAAAAGACTTAAGAATGAATTTAACCAAGAACATGAAAGAGGTATGCACTGAAAAAGACAAAACGCTGCTTAAAGAAATTAAAGAAGACATGAATAAAAAGAAAAAAAAAAGATATTCCGTGCTGGGGGAAACTCCTGGACAGAGGAGGCTGACAGGCTACACAGTCCATAGCATCACAAAGAGTCAGACACAACTAAGCAACTGAGGATTCCATGTTCATGGACTGGCAGACTCAATATTGCTAAGATGTCAGTAGTATCCAAAGCAATCTACATATCCAATTCAATCCCTATCAAAATCCCAACAACTTTTTTGTAGAAAAAGAAAAAAAAATCCTAAAATTCACATGGACCCTCAAGAGACCCCAAATAGACAAAACAATCTTGAAAAAGAGTAAGAAACTTAGGGGACTCAAATTTCCTGATTTCGAATGTTAGTACAAAGTCACAGTAACCAAAAGAGTACTGTATTGGCATAAAGATAGACACAGAGGTCAATAAAATGAGGGCCCAGAAGTAGATGCTCATAAGGACAAATTATTTTTAATAAAAATATTAAGAACATTCAATGTGAAAGAACTGTCTTATCAAAACATGGTACTAGGAAAGCTGGATTGTTGTTGTTGTTGTTCAGTCACTAACTCACATCTGATTCTTTGTGAACCAATGGACTGCAGCACACTAGGCCTCCCTGTCTTCACCATCTCCCAAAGTTCACCCAAGTTCATGTCCATCCAGTTGGTGATGCCATCCAACCATCTCATCCTCTGTCATTCCCTTCTCCTGCCTTCAACCTTTCCAAGCATCAGGGTCTTTTCCAATGAGTTAGCTGGCTCTTCCCATCAGGTGGCTAAAGTATTAGAGCTTCAGCATCAGTCCTTCCAATGAGTATTCAGAGCTGATTCCCCTTAGGATTGACTGGTTTGAACTCCTTGTTGTCCAAAGGACACTCAAGAGTCTTCTCCAGCACCACAGCCTGAAAACATCAATTCTTCGATGCTCAGGCTTCCTTATGGTACAACTCTCACATCCGTACATGACTACTGGAAAGACCACATCTTTGACTACACAGACCTTTGTCAGCAAAGTGATCTGTTCGTTTTTTAATATACTGTCTAGGATTGTCATAGCTTTCCTTTCAAGAAGCAAGCATCTTCTAATTTCATGGCTGCAGTCAGCATCCACAGTGACTTTGGAGCCCAAGAAGAGAAAATCTGGCACTGCTTCCACATTTTCCCCTTCTATTTGCCCTGAAGTGATGGCAACAGAAGTCATGATCTTAGTTTTTTTAATGTTGAATTTTAAGCCAGCTTTTGCACTCTCCTTCACCCTCATTAAGAGGCTCCACAGTTCATCTTCATTTTCCAGCATAAGATATGCAGAGTATCATCTGCATATCTGAGATTGTTGCTATTTCTCCTGGAAATGTTGATTCCAGCTTGTAACTCATCCAACCCAGCATTTTGCATGATGTACTCTGCATATAAGTTAAATCAACAGGGTAACAATATACAGCCTTGCCATACTCCTTTCCCAATTTTGAACCAGTTAGTTGCTCTATATAAGGTTCTGACTGTTGCTTCTTGACCCACATACAGCTTTCTCAGGAGACAAGTAAGACGGTCTGTTATTCCCACATCTCTTTAAGAATTTTCCAAAGTTTGTTGTGATCCACACAGTCAAAGGGTTTAGCACAATGAAGCACAAGTACATTTTTTTTTTGTTTTACAAGTACATTTTTTTTCTGGAATTCCCTTACTTTCTCTGTTATCCAATGAATGCTGGCAATTTGATCTCTGGTTCGTCTGCCTTTTCTAAATCCAACTTGTACATCTAGACATTCTCAATTCAAGTACTATGGAAGCCTAGCTTGAAGGATTTTGAGCATAATCTTACTAGTACAGGAAATGAGCACAATTGTCCAGTAGTCTCAACATTCTTTAGCACTGCCCTCTTTGGAACTGGGATGAAAACTGACCTTTTCCAGTACTGAGGCCACTGCTGAGTTTTCCAAATTTGCTGACATACTGAGTGCAGCACTGTAACAGTATCATCTTTTAGGATCTGGAATAGTTCAGCTGGAATTCCATCACCTCCACTAGCTTCGTTTGTAGTAATGCTTCCTAAGGCCCACTTGACTTCATATTCCAGGATGTCTGGCTCCAAGTGAGCATCCACACCACACCAGTCCTTACTATACCTTTTATGTATAGTTCTGTGTATTCTTGCCACCTCTTCTGACTCTGTTAGGTCCATCAAAAAAAGGGGCAGACCTAAATCGATCCTTCTCCAAAGAAGACATACAGATGGCCAACAGGCATATGAAAAGATGTTCAACATCACTAACTATTAGAGAAATGTGACTCAAACCTACAAGGTACCACCTCACACCAGTCAGAATGGCCATCATTAAAAAGTGTACAAATAAAAATGTTGGAGACACTGGAGAAAAGAGAACCCTCCTACATTGTTGGTGGGAATGTAAACTGGTACAACCAGTATGGAGAACGGTATGGAGTTTCCTTAAAAAACTACAAACAGAACCATATGAACCAGCAATCCTACACCCGGAATATATCTGGGGGGAACTCTAATTTGAAAAAATACATGCTATCCTATGTACATAGTAGCACCAGTCACAGTGGCCAAGACATGGAAACAAACTAAATGTCCATTAACAGGATAAAGACATGGTACACATATACAAGGGAATACTACTCAGTCATAAAAAAGAATAAAATAATGCCATCTGCAGCAACATAGATGAACCTAGGGATTATTATACTAAGTGAAGTAAGTCAGAAAGAGAAAGACAAGTATCATGTAACATCACTTATATACAGAATCCAAAATATGACACAAATGAACTTACTTTTGAAACGAAACAGAATCAGACATAGAAAACAGATCTGTGTTTGCCAAAAGTGGTGGGGAGAGATGGACTGGGAGGCTTGGGATTGAAAGATATTCAAACTATTATATATATAACATGGATTAACAACAAGATCTTGCTTATAGCACAGGGAACTATATGCAATGTCCCAGGATAAACGATAATGGAAAAGAATATTGGAAAGAACGTAGGGCACTCTCCAGGTGGTCCAGTGGCTAAGACTTCGTACTTCCAATGCTGGAGGCCAGGTTCAATCCCTGGACAGGGAACTAGATCTCACATGTTGCAACCAAGATCCCACAAGCCACAACAAATATCAAAGACCCTGTGTGCCTCAACTAAGATCTGGCACAGCCAAATAAATAAATAAACTTTAAAAAAAATAATGTATACTGGGATTCCCTAGTGGTCAAGAATCCACCTGCCAATGCAGGGAACACAAGTTCGATTCCTACCAGGAAGATTCCACATGCTGCAGAGCAACTAAGCCCATGCCACTACTGAGTCCATGTGCCACAACTACTGAAGCCCGTGTGCCTAGAACCCATGCTCTGCAACAAGAAAACCACCACAATGAGAAGCCTACAAGCACAATGAAGGGTAGCCCCTGCTGGCTGCAACTAGATAAAGTCTACACGCACAGCAATGAAAACCCAGCACAGCCAAAAATAAATAAATAAAAGTTACTGGCTTACAAGACCATGGGTCAATGATTTAAGAAAAAAGAATGTATATGTATATATATATATATATTGATCTGAATTATTCTGCTTTAGAGCAGAAATTAACACAACAGTGTAAATCAACTATACTTGAATAAAACAAAAATGCATGTGTGTATATATATATTCTGTGCTCACTATTGTTAATTTCACTGGGTATAGAAATATAGTTTTAAAAAAAAAAGTACTTCCCTGGTGATCTAGTGCTTAAGACTCTGCTTCCAATGCAGGGGGCATGGGTTCAATCCTTGGTCAGGGAAGTTCCTCACGCCGTGTGGTGTGGCCAAAGAAATAAATGTTGACAGATTTTTCCTTCCTCCAGAACTCTGAAGATACTATTCAACTGTCTTCTGGCTTCTATTGCTGTTATCATGATAAGTCAGCCAACATTTCCATCCTCTGCACCTTTTATCTTTTTGGCTGCCTTTAAAAAAGCAACTTTACCGTGGATGTAATTTATATAAAATAAGTTGCACATATTTAAACTTTACAACTTGGTTCATTTTTGACATAATATGTATATAATAAAACCATCACCACCATCAAGATAATAAACATATCAATCTCTCTCAAAAATTTCCTCAAACCCCTTTGTAATCACTCCACCCTTCTACACCCATATTCTGGAAACTACCAATCTGCTTTCTATGATTACAGCTTAGACTGCATTTTCTAGAATTTTATATATATGAAATTGCACAGTATATAGTCATTTTTGTCTGACTTTTTACACTCATGATACTTAAGATCCATCTATGTTGTTGTATAGTCAATAGTTCACTCCTTTTAATAACAAATAGCATAACAAGATATGGATATACCACATTTATTTGTTCACTTCTTTGGCTAATTATTAAACATAAAACTGCTATGAACATTCATATACAAGTAAGTGTAGAGACATATGCTTTCATTTATCTTGGATAAACCCATAGGAATGGAATGGCTAAATCATGTATTAGTTGTATGTTTAACTTTTAAAAAACTGCCGATATGTTTTCAAAAATGGATGCATTACCAAGTAACCGAGTAATTCCACTTCTGGGTATTTATCCAAAAAAAATTAAAACACCAACAGAAAAGAAATCTGCACCTCCATGTTCACTGAAGCTTTATTTACAATATCCAAGACATGGAAACAACCTACATGTCCACTGATGGATGACTGAATAAAGAAAATGTGGCCCATACATACAACTTAACATTACTCAGCCATTAGAAAAAGAAAATCTTGTCATGTGCAACAACATGGATGGACCCTGTGGGCATACTGTTAAATGAAGTAAGTCTGACCAAGAAAGATAAATACTGTATGATCTCACTTGTATGTGGAATCTAAAAACAACAGCAACAAAAACTGAATACAGAGAACATATTGGTCCCTGCCAGAGGCAGGGATTAGTGTTTGGGGGTGAGCGAAATGAGTGAACATAGTCAAAAGGTAAAAGCTTTCAGTTATAAAATAAATCAGTCCTTAAGATTTATATATACTTCTTGGTAATTATAGTCAATAATGCAGTATTGTATATTGAAAAGTTGCTAAGCATAAATCTTAAAGTGAAGATTGAGGTGAAGTTCTCACCTCAAGAAAAAAAAAACTTATGTGTGGTAGTTGGTATTAACTAAATTTATTGTGGTGATTATTTCACAAAATATGTATCTGTTGAATCATTATGTTGTACATGTGAAACTAACATGTTGTATGTCAACCAACTCTCAGTTTAAAACTAAATCTTTAAAATAAAAGGGGGATTACTGGATTGGCCAAAAAGTTCATTCAGGTTTTTCTATACCATTTTATGCTATGGAAAATCCCAAATAAACTTTTTAGCCAACACAATACTATTTTACATTTCCACCAGCACTGTTTTAGACTTGCCATTCATTCACATCCTTGACAACACTTGGTACACTCAATCTTTCTAATTTTAGCTGTTCTTATAAGTGCAGTGATTTCCCTAATGATGAATAATGTTGAACATCTTTTCATGTGTTTGACATCTGTATGTCTTCTTTAATAAAGTGTTGGCTCAAATCTTTTGCCCATATTTTTATTTGGTTGTTTGTTTACAGTAGTTCCCCCTCATCCTTGGAGGACATGCTCCAAGGCCTTCAGTGGAAGCCTGAAACCACAGAAAGCACTGAACCCTGTAAATGCTATTATCTTCCTCTGCGTACATACCTATGATAAAGTTTTACTTATAAATTAGGTGCATTAAGAGACTACTCATATTGCCTGCTTCACTACTCTTGCACGTTGGGGCCATTATTAAGTAAAATAAGGATTACTCAAACACAAGCACTGTGATACCACCAACAGCCAATCTGATAACTAAGATGGCTACTAAGTAACTAACAGACAGGTAGCATACACTATGCAGATACCCACATCATGGGCAGGACAAAGCCAAACAAGAAATTTCATCACACTATTCAGTCAGAACCAGACATGGAACAATGGACTGGTTTAAAATTGGGAAAGGAGTTCATCAAGGCTATATATTGTCACCCTGCCTATTTAACTTATATGCAGAGTACATCATGTGAAATGCTGGGCTGGATGAAGCACAAGGTAGAATCAAGATTACTGGGAGAAATATCAGTAACTTCAGGTATGTAAATGACACCATCCTAATGGCAGAAAGTGAAGAGAAACTAAAAGAGCCTCTTGATGAAGGTGAAAGAGGATAGTGAAAAAGCTGGCTTAAAACTCAACATTAAAAAAAACTATGATCATGGCAACCAGTCCATCACTTCATGGCAAATAGATGGGGAAACAATGAAAACAGTGACAGACTTAATTTTCCTGAGATCCAAAATCACTGCAAATGACTACAGCCATGAAATTAAAAGATGCTTGCTCCTTGGAAGAAAAGCTATGACGAACCTAAGATAGAGTATTAAAAAGCAGAGACTACTATTCCAACAAAGGTCCATATAGTCAAAGTTATGATTTTTCCAGTAGTCATGTACCAATGTGAGAGTTTGGGCCATAAAGAAGGCTGAGTGCCAAAGAATTGATGCTTTTCAACTGTGGTGTTGGAGAAGACTCTTGGACACCAAGGAGATCCAACCAGTCCATCCTAAAGGAAATCAACCCTGAATATTCACTGGAAGGACTGATGATAAAGCTGAAGCTCCAATACTTTGGCCACCTGATGCAAAGAACTGACTCATTGGAAAAGACCCTGATGCTGGGAAGATTGAAGGCAGGAGAAGGGGACGACAGAGGATGATATGGCTGGATGGCATCACAGACTCAATGGACATGAGTTTGAGCAAATTCCAGGCGACAGTGAAGGACAGGGAAGCCTGGTGTGCTGCAGTCCATGGGTTGACAAAGTCAGACATGACTGAGCTGTTGAACTGAACTGAATTCAGAATGGCATGCAGTTTAAAACTGTACATTCTTTATCTGTGGAATTTTCCATTTGATATTTTCAGACATGGCTGACCAAGGGCAACTGAAACCATGGAAAGCAAAACCATGAATAAGGGGTGATTACTGTACTTATTACTGAGTTTTGGAAGTTTTTTATTTCTTCTAGATACAACTCATTTACCTGATATGATTTGTGAATATCTGTTCCCAATCTGCAGCTAGTATTGTCTGTCATTCTTTATTTTTTTTCCATTTATTTTTATTAGTTGGAGGCTAATTACAATATTGTAGTGGTTTTCGCCATACACTGACATGAATCAGCCATGGATTTACATGTGTTCCCCATCCCAATCCCCCCTCCCAGCTCCCTCCCCATCCCATCCCTCTGGGTCTTCCCAGTGCACCAGCCCTGAGCACTTGTCTCATGCATCCCACCTGGGCTGGTGATCTGTTTCACCCTTGACAGTGTACTTGTTCCAATGCTATTCTCTCAGAACATCCCACCCTCGCCTTCTCCCACAGAGTCCAAAAGTCTGTTCTGTACATCTGTGTCTCTTTTTCTGTTTTGCATATAGGGTTATCGTTACCATCTTTCTAAATTCCATATATATGTGTTAGTATGCTGTAATGTTCTTTATCTTTCTGGCTTACTTCACTCTGTATAAGGGGCTCCAGTTTCATCCATCTCGTTAGAACTGATTCAAATGAATTCTTTTTAATGGCTGAGTAATATTCCATGGTGTATATGTACCACAGCTTCCTTATCCATTCATCTGCTGATGGGCATCTAGGTTGCTTCCATGTCCTGGCTATTATAAACAGTGCTGCGATGAACATTGGGGTGCACGTGTCTCTTTCAGATCTGGTTTCCTCAGTGTGTATGCCCAGAAGTGGGATTGCTGGGTCATATGGCAGTTCTATTTCCAGTTTTTAAAGGAATCTCCACACTGTTCTCCATAGCGGCTGTACTAGTTTGCATTCCCACCAACAGTGTAAGAGGGTTCCCTTTTCTCCACACCCTCTCCAGCATTTATTGCTTGTAGACTTTTGGATAGCAGCCATCCTGACTGGCGTGTAATGGTACCTCATTGTGGTTTTGATTTTCATTTCTCTGATAATGAGTGATGTTGAGCATCTTTTCATGTGTTTGTTAGCCATCTGTATGTCTTCTTTGGAGAAATGTCTGTTTAGTTCTTTGGCCCATTTTTTGATTGGGTCATTTATTTTTCTGGAATTGAGCTGCAGGAGTTGTTTGTATATTTTTGAGATTAATTCTTTGTCAGTTGCTTCATTTGCTATTATTTTCTCCCATTCTGAAGGCTGTCTTTTCACCTTGCTTATAGTTTCCTTTGTTGTGCAGAAGCTTTTAATTAGGTACCATTTGTTTATTTTTGCTTTTATTTCCAATATTCTGGGAGGTGGGTCATAGAGGATCCTGCTGTGATTTATGTCGGAGAGTGTTTTGCCTATGTTCTCCTCTAGGAGTTTTATAGTTTCTGGTCTTACATTTAGATCTTTAATCCATTTTGAGTTTATTTTTGTGTATGGTGTTAGAAAGTGTTCTAGTTTCATTCTTTTACAAGTGGTTGACCAGTTTTCCCAGCACCACTTGTTAAAGACATTGTCTTTTTTCATTATATATTCTTGCCTCCTTTGTCGAAGATAAGGTGTCCGTAGGTACGTGGATTTATCTCTGGGCTTTCTATTCTGTTCCACTGATCTATATTTCTGTCTTTGTGCCAGTACCATACTGTCTTGATGACTGTGGCTTTGTAGTAGAGCCTGAAGTCAGGCAGGTTGATTCCTCCAGTTCCCTTCTTCTTTCTCGATTGCTTTGGCTATTCGAGGTTTTTTGTATTTTCACACAAATTGTGAAATTATTTGTTCCAGTTCTGTGAAGAATACCGTTGGTAGCTTGATAGGGATTGCATTGAATCTATAGATTGCTTTGGGTAGTACACTCATTTTTACAATATTGATTCTTCCAATCCATGAACACGGTATATTTCTCCATCTATTTGTGTCCTCTTTGATTTCTTTCATCAGTGTTTTATAGTTTTCTATGTATAGGTCTTTTGTTTCTTTAGGTAGATATACTCCTAAGTATTTTATTCTTTTTGTTGCAATGGTGAATGGTATTGTTTCCTTAATTTCTCTTTCTGTTTTCTTATTGCTAGTCTATAGGAATGCAAGGGATTTCTGTGTGTTAATTTTATACCCTGAAACTTTACTATATTTGCTGATTAGCTCAAGTAATTTTCTGGTAGAATCTTTAGGGTTTTCTATGTAGAGGATCATGTCATCTGCAAACAGTGAGAGTTTCACTTCTTCGTTTCCTATCTGGATTCCTTTTATTTCTTTTTCTGCTCTGATTGCTGTGGCCAAAACTTCCAAAACTATGTTGAATAGTAGTGGTGAGAGTGGGCACCCTTGTCTTGTTCCTGATTTTAGGGGAAATGCTTTCAATTTTTCACCATTGAGGATAATGTTTGCTGTGGGTCTGTCATATATAGCTTTTATTATGTTGAGGTATGTTCCTTCATTCCTGCTTTCTGGAGCGTTTTTATCATAAATGGATGTTGAATTTTGTCAAAGACTTTTTCTGCATCTATTGAAATAATCATATGGTTTTTATCTTTCAATTTGTTAATGTGGTGTATTACCTGTCATTCTTTAAATGATATCTTTCAAAGAGCAAAAGTTTTTAATTTTGAGTAAGTCCATTCATCCTTTTTTTCCTCTTTAGTATCATACCTAAGAAATTTTGCCTAATCCAAGGTCATATAGATTTTCTACCATATCTTATCCTGGAAATTTTATACTTTTAGGTTTTACATTAAGGTCTGTAAGTAAAGGTTTTACATTAAGGTCTGTATCCATCTTTATACATGGATATTTAACTATTCATATGTTTAAGGGAGTAAAATTTCTCTGCTGAATTGCCTTTAATCTCTGTTTAAAAAAAGAAAATCAGTTGTTCATACAAGTGTGCCATTTCTATTCTCACTATTCTGCTCCACTGATCTATTTGTCTACTTGATGCCAATACCACACTGCCTTATTACTGTAGTTTAAATCTGTAAAGCAGGTGTTGTTAGTCCTCCAACTTTGTTCTTTTCAAAGTTCTTTTGTATTTTCTAGGGCCTTTGCCTTCCCAGATGAATTTCAGCTTTTCTCTTCCTTCTTTTTTTGTTTTCTTTATTGAAGTATATTGATTTGCAGTGTTTCAGGTTACAACAAAGTGATTCAGTTATACATACATACATACATACATACGTAAGTACATGCAGATATATTCTTTTTCAGATTCTTTTCCATTATAGTTTATTATAAGATATTGACAATAGTTCCCTGTGCTATAAAGTAGGTCCTTGTTGCTTATCTATTTTAAATATAGCAGAGTATATTCCAGATGAATTTTAGAATCAGGCTTTCAATTCAGGATTTTGTACAGGATTGGGCTGAGTCTATAGATCAGTTTTGAAAGAAATTTAATAATATTAGTTCTTCCAACACATACACAAGGTTTTATTTCTGCATTTCTTTAGCTCTTCTTTAATTTCTCTCAGGAATGTTTTATAATTTCTGTGCATAATTTTGCCTATTTTTGATGATATTGTAAATAGTTTTTTGAATTTCACTTTTGTACTGTTCATTATTAGTATGTAAAAATACAGCTGACTTTTGCATACTGAGTTTGTATTCTGCAACCCTGCTAAACTCATTAACTCTAATAACTCTTTTCTGACGTCACTGAATATTCTATATAAATAATCACATTTACCTACAAATATAGTTGTACTTCTTCTTTTCCAACTTAGCTTTCCTTTCTCTTGTCTGAATTCACTGGCTAGAACTTCAAATAAAACACTGAATAAAAGTGGTAAGAGTGAACATATCTACCTTTTTCCTCAATTTTTTTTACTGTCATAAAATATACATAACATAAAATGTACTATCTTAACCATTTTTACAAGGACAATTCAATGGAATTAAGTACATTCATTTGTTGTGCAACCATCACCATCACACATCAGCAGAATTCTTTTTATCTTGTAAAACTGAAACCTTTCCATTCCTCCATCTCCCCAGACAACCACCATTCTACTTTCTGTCTTTATGATTCTGACTACTCTACGTATCTCATATAAGTGGAATAATTACAGTATTTGTCTTTTTATGATTGGCTTATTTCAGTTAGCATTAACTTACTCAAGGTTCTTCCATGTTGTGACATATCAGAATTACCTTCCTTTTTAAGGCAGTATATTTCAATGTATGTACATGTAACATTTTATCCATTCATCTGCTGATGGACAGCTGAGTTGCTTCCATGTTTTAGCTATTGTGAATAATGCTATAAAGAACATGGTGGTACAAACATCACCTAAAGACCCTGCTTTCAATTCCTTTGAGTTTATAACTCAAAAGTGTAACTGCTGGATCATACAGTAATTCCATTTTTAACTTTTTGAGGAACTACAATACAGTTTCCCACAGCTATACCACTTTCATACCTGTCTTTTTTCTATCTTAAGGAGAAAACATTCAGTTTTTCACCATTAAGTATAATGTTAGTTGTAACCTCTTAACAGATGTTCTTTATCATGTTGTGAAAGTTCCCTTCTATTCCTAGTCTGCTGAGATCTTTTTTAATCAGGACTTTTTAAAATGCTTTTTCAGCATCTACTAAGATGATCATATATTTTTCTTTTTCTGTTTGTTAATGTGATGAATTACAGTGATTCATTTTCTAATGTTAAACCAAAAATGCACTCCTGGAATAAATTCCTATTTGGTCATTTTGTATTTCCTCCTTTAAACATTGTTGGATTCAATTTTCTAAAATAATGTTCAGAATTTTTGCAATTATTCTAATGAGGGATATTGATCTGAAGTTTTCTTTCATTGTAATATCCTCTTCTGGTTCCTGTACTAGAGTAATATGGTCCTTATAGACTGGGTTGGGAAGCATTCCTCCTCAATGTTCTGAAGAGTTTATGAAGAAATGGTACAAATATCAATTATCCAAGAGCTCAAGGATGCTCTTTTCTTTTTTCCAAGTTCTTTTTTCTTTGTTTGATTACTTACTTCCATTCCTATATCTTTAAGTTCACCAACCACTTCTTTTGCAATGTCTCATCTGCCATCCTACATACTGTATTTTTCAACTTAGACATTATAGTTTTCATTTCTGTAAGTTCAATTTGAATCATTTTTATATCTTCCATGTCTCTATTTTTAGGAACATCAAGAGTAGTTATATTAACTGTTTTAATGATCAGTTCTACCAATTCTACTGTGTCAGTTCAAGGTCGCTTTTGATCGACTGACCTTTCTTCTCTTCACGATTTCTATCTTCCTGCTGCCTTGTACACCAGATAATTTTGGACTGAATGGCAGACAACATGAACTTTCAGGGGATGATGGACATTTTGTATTCCTAAAAATATTCTCAAGCTTTTTTCTATAATGACATGAAATACTTGAAAACAGGTTATTTTTTGGTGTCTTACCTTCAAAATTTTTTAGTTGGCAACAGATTTAGCTTAGGGTTAAAGATTCCCCACTATTGAAATAAAGTCTTTCTGATTACTCTACCCAACTTCCCACAGAGTATGAGGTTTTTCTTTTTGCTTTTCCATTCAAAAAAATATATATTTATTTATTTATCCAGCTACACTAGGCCTTTTTAAAATTTTTATTTTCTTATTATTTATTTTTGGCTGTGCTGGGACTTCATTGCTGCACACAGGCTTCCTCTAGCTGCAGAGAGCAGTGGCTACTCTTACTTGTAGTGTGCAGGCTTCTCTTGTTGTAGCGCACGAGCTCTAGGCATGTAAGCTTCAGTAATTGCAGCCCGCATGTTCAGTCATTGTGGCTCACTGCCTTAGCTGATCCACAGCATGTGAAATCCTCTGCGACCAGGGATCAAACTCATGTCCTCTGCAGTAGCAGGTGGATTCTCATCTGCTATATCACCAGAGAAGTCCAAGAAGGCTTTATTTTAAAGCAAGATTCTGTTCATATTATCAAGAAAGTTTTACTTTGGAGAAGACCCTAGTAGCAGTCTGCATATCATTTTAGATTTCATGTGAAGCTGTTATATATACGGGTAAAAATACAACTCTTCCTTTCGAGATTTTTCTTATTCACGGATTAGCTATTTGAGTTTGGGGTTTACCTTATTTTAATACATTCACTGTGTGCGCTGGGTCTTAGTTTGGGCACACAGGATCTTCCATTTTCATTTCAGCATGTGGTATCTTTGTTGCAGCATGTAGGATCTTTAGTTGTGGCATACAGGACCTAGATCCCTGACCAGGGACTAAACCTAGCTCCCCTGCATTGGAAGTGCTGAATCTTAACTACTGGACCACCAGGGAAGTCTCATGATGTTTTTCAATCTGGAAGATACTATTCGCGGCTTTGGAGGTGCACCAAGCACTATTCTAATCCTTTCAGATGGTTCTTACCCTGACTTCAGGCAGCTTTCTCACATCCGTGCACCAATCAGTATTGCACTAGATATTCTGACGGAACTGTTCATAGATCTTTGAGTTTCTGCCTGTATAGCTTTCTTTTTGTTTTTCTGTCCTACAAACTCTAGCCATACTGTACTACCTGAAGAAAAGTTCATCTTCTCATCTCTGGGAGCCCGTTGCATTCTGATCCCTATAGAACAATCTGAAAACTCTCTCAAATTGGAGTAATCATTGAGCTCATTTGTTTTCACTGTCAAGTCCTTCATTGCCTAAAGAAAAAAAATTATTAGTAATAGTTGTTTTTTTGTTTTGTTTTGTTGCTTACTTCAAGAAGGTAAATCCAGTCCCTACTACTCCAACTTCACTAAAAGTTCAGGATAGCTGATTTTAAGGTTGGTTTGGGTTTTTTTTTTTAAACTATTCTGAAATTTCTCTATAATGTATATAATGTGTAATGACTTTCTTTTAAAGTTTGTTGGGAACTCCCTGAGCTTCCTGCAACTAGTGATCAGCATCTTCCAACATTTCCTGAAATTTCTCAGTTACTATCTCTTAAACTACCACTCTCTATTAACTCTTCTAAAATGCTAATTGAATAAAAATAGGCTGATAAAATTTGAGTGATTTCTTTTCCTTCTAAGTTGCTGAATTTTTTTTAATGCATTTTTCTTCCAATAGAAGTGTACTGATCACCAACTATGCGTCAGATACTGTACTTAGGAATGACGAAAAATAAATAAATAAGAAATTAAATCTGTCCTTGAAAATATTTACATACTGAAGTCTGCAAGAGGAGAGAAGCACAGATATTTATAATACATAAGTATAAGGTTTTCTGATCAAGTCACTATGGGAACACAAAGAAAGTATCTGTAACACAGACTTGCTGGAAAGGTCAAGTAAAAGAGTATTTCTCAGAGAGGATATCTTAGAGATAAGTAAGAAGTTATACAGAATTAATATTACAATTTTGAAAAGAAAAAAATTAAATAGCTAATATACTAATGGATTTAAAAAAGAAAACATTCTAATAAATGATCACATATGAATTCCCAAAGTCTAAACCTTATCAGGCCCTACATACTTCTCTAGCTTCATCTCATACCACTTTTCCCTTAGCTCTCTTGCTCCAGTCATACTAGACTCTTTCAGTTACTCATATGTCATGTCCTCTCACAATTTAGAGACCTTTATTCATGTTGCTTATTTGTGTAAAATGCTCTCATCTCACCCCTCTATGCCACTTAGCTTTCTGCCTTTTAAACCTCTAATTCAAGGTTCAACAACTCAAATGTCATTTTTTTAAAGAAATCATCCCTCCCTTACATTAAGTAAAATATCCTTTGTACACTTCCTTAGTATCACAATTCCCCCTTTAATGAAACTCATCATACTTAAAATCCTTATTCATTGTATGCTTTCACCAATACTTTAGAAACTCAGGGCAAGAACCATGACTATCTTATTTACCACTCCACAGAGGTAACTCAATAAAAATCAGTTGGACTGACTGTACCTGGCTTTTAAGCTTAGGAATCACAACATACTTTAGGATGAGCAAACTGGTCACTGAGAAGGTTCCCCTCCTGACCATCTAACAGAAGGAGGGCAATCACAGCTTTCAACACTATCATATCAGTTACTACTATAAGAATGGACAAACACTTGGTTTTTAGTTTCATTAATAAAAATATTTCATATAGTTTTATCATTCAATAAATAAATAAAATATTTTCTAAAAAGACTTACCAAAATGTTTTTCTTATGTCGTTTCTCTTTTATATGTTTATGAGCTCCCTGGATGTTTTCAATGTGAATTAAGCAAAGTTTGCATAGATATCGGCAATTGGTATATTCTGGTGAGCGCTAAAAAAAAAGTTAAAAACACATTTCTTCAGAAAACAGAAACAGTAAAAATTTTTACTGTATGTTAATACAACAACTATGTAAATATATGAGGCAAAAATAAGCAGTGAAGTAATACTTTTTAATAAACAATTCAATACTCATACACTCAAGAGGTAGGTGTCCTTTTAAAGTAGTCATCATAGGAGATAATATACTAATTTCAAACAATATCATGATAGTCCTAAATATGTTTGATATTCATCTAGTATATAGTCTTTAGAATTCACTGTAAGATAAGAAAGGCAGTATTATTATTTAGTGTTATTCCAACACTGCCAAAAATTGGTTTCAAAATTTCAGTCTTTTTGATTCCTATAAAAAATAAAATCTACTCTCAAATTGGGGATTTCAAAAGAATCTACAAATATGGGGCTTCCCTGGTGGCTCAGTGGTAAAGAATCAGCCTGCCAATGCAGGAGATGCAGGTTTGATTCCAGAATCAGGAAGATCCCCTGGAGAAGGAAATAGCAACACACTCCAGTATTCTTGCCTGGGAAAATCCCAACGACAGAGGAGCCTTGCAGGCTTCAGTCTATGGGGTCACAAAAGAGTCGGACACAACTTAGTGACTAAACAAACAAATACTATAAATACAGAAGACAACTCCAAAAGATGAGTTGTGAAAACACTCTAATCAATTACAATCACATGGGAATAAATGGATAACCTCTTGAAGTAACTATTCTGAAAGGAAAAATAATTACAACACATGGAAAGTAGCAGTCACAATACTTAAACTATACTTTATACATGCATTCTTGAAATAATAGTTAAAAATTTCAAAGTGCCTGTTATATGCTAGGCACTATGCTAGATATTTGACATAAAATTTATCATTTTAACTCCCCTAATAATCCTATTACATTGGTATTATCTTCATTTTATACACCTGGGGGGAAAAAGTTCACAGAGCTTGTAACTTTTACAAGGATACAACAGTATTACAAGGTAGACACTGATTTAACTTCATGTACATCTGAATCCAAAGCCAAGAGGAAATCCAAAGACCCTAAGGTGATACAATAAAAAATTACCAAAACACAATGAATCTATGTTGAATTTTAAAGCACTGTTTCCAGTTCCTTACAGTGAAATTGCAGCAATACTTAATTTTTACCTCATACTGACCTTCAATAGGCTGCAACTCCTGACAAAAAGATTCTCTTACTTCAGAATATATCACAATTTCCTTTAAATAGGAAACCTGCCCCAAATTTAGCAACAGTCCTGCCACAGATCAAAAATAAACATAGCTTTCATTTATAGAGCATCCATTATTAACCTTACAATACCCCTATGAGGAATTCCTCATTTTACTGGCAAAGCAACTAAATCCCTAGAATTAAGAAATTTGCCCACGGCAATAAGCAAGTAAGAAAAATAAGTTCAATCTAGTCATTTCTTTACTTTAAAATTACTTCAAATCTGTCCTTATTGGGGAATGAATTAAGCCCTCACAGACTTCTCTTAGTTTCCGACCGTAACTACTTCTTAATTCACCAAATATTTTCTGAACTCACACTATATGTCAAATATTCTCTAGAAGCTTAAGATAATAATATAAGCAAAATAGATGAAAATTCTTGTCCTCATAAGTTTACATTCTAGAATAGAAAGACAGGTAATAAACAAATGCACAAATTAAAAAAATAGGAATTTAAGGGAGGTATCTTCCTTTTAAAAATAGAATCATCATTTACTGATAAAAATGACTTAAAGGAAGTGAAGGACTGAGTTGTATGGAAGTATGAAGACATTTCAAGTGAAGACAAATGTGAATGCTAAGACCCTGAGGCAGGAATGTGCTTAATTTGTTTGAGAAACTGCAAAAAAAAAAAAAAGTTACTATGACTGAAGAGAGAGGTAATAGAAGTCAGATCACAAGGCCCCTTATAAGGACTCTAAGTTTTATTCTAAGTGTGAGGGGAAGGTACTGAAGACTTCTGAGCAGAGAATTATAAGATCTTATTTAATTTTACAGGGATCACTTGCCTTCTTTATGACGAAAAGAAACAAAAAGAACTTATTGCCATTATAAGCACACTGCAATAATCCAGATGACACTGACTTGGTTCAAGCTAAGAATTGTGGAAGTGGCAAGAAGGGCTGAACTGAGGAGTTGAAAGCATAAATACAAAATACCTAAAGCCATGAATATTGATGATGTCACTAAGGAAATCATATGCCCACTTATCAGACAACTTTTTCAAATGCAAAATGTGAGCAGACAAGGACATGTCTGGAATCTTTCAGTAAGAAAAGCTTGGTATAACACTGAATGGGGAGACAAAGGGCCTGAAATGACATCTCAACTGATCCTGGATAAATTTCTAACACTTAAACCTGCTTCTATGTCCGTAAAAATGAAGTAATAAAAAATTGCCCCATTTGGTAAAATAACTCATTTCTACAAGTAGCTAATCTTTATTTAGTACTTAGCATACACCTGGCACTGCACCAAGAACTTTACCTCTACTATCTAATTGTCTCAGCCCAATAAGCAAATTTCTATCAACTCCATTTTAATGATAAACTGAGGTTTAAAGCTAAATAACTTCCCAATTCTAACCACTTACTTAATCAGTAAGTGGCAGAACTAAGACCCAGTGACTCCAAAACCCATTTATTTAACCAGGAAGCTAACTATCTCTAATTACTAACCAACTACTATGTACAAGGTACTGTATTAAGCATAACAGTAAATAAGACAAAAATGTCCTCATCATCATGAAGCTTCTAGTTTCACAGAAGGGACACATGAAAAATACAATGTTTAAAAATTTCTTTATTACTGTTATAATATTTTATTTTACCATTAACAAACACATTGTTAAGTTTACGTAGACCAGTTAGAATAAAGATTTGTGTCCTGAACAATCAATGGATCAAACAAAAAATTAAGGGAAATAAAAAAGTTTCTTGAGACAAAATTGGAAAAATAACATACCAGAACCTGTGGGATACAGGAAGAGCAGCTCTAACAGGAAAGTTCATAGCAATAAATGTCTATATTAAGAAGCAAAGAAAATGGAAGTGAAAGTTGCTCAATTGCGTCTGACTCTTTACAACCCCATGGACTATACAGTTCATGGAATTCTCCAGGCCGGAATATTGGAGTGGGTTGCCTTTCCCTTCTTCAGGGGATCTTCCCAACCCAAGGATGGAACCCAGGTCTCCCGCATTGCAAGCAGACTCTTTACCAGCTGAAACACAAGGGAAGCCCAAGAATACTAGAGTGAGTAGCCTATCCCTTCTCCAGCAGATCTTCCCAGCCCAGGAATCAAATCAGCCATAAAAAACATGAGAAAATCCTACCATTTGCAACAACATGGATGGACCTTGAAGGCATTATGCTAAGTAAAATAAATGAGATAGAGTAAGATTAATACTCTATGATCTCACTTTTGTATGGAATCATTTTTTTAAAATCCCTCAAAGAAAAAGAGATCAGACTTCTGATTACCAGAGGCGGAGGGGAGAAGATGGGAATACTGTAGAAGTGTGGATAAAAAGTACCAACTTCCAGTTATAAGATAAATAAGCTTCAGGAATATAATGAGCACTGCTGTTATGATATATAAAAAAGTTGCTGAGAGTAAATCCTAAAAGTTCTCATCAAAGAATATTTATTACTTTTTTCTTTTCTTTTTATTGCATCTATATGAGGAGATGTTAGCTAAACCTACTGTGGTAATTATTTCAATCCATGTAAATCAAATCATCATGCTATATACCTTAAATTTATACAGTCAATGTATGTCAATTACTTCTCAATAAAACTGGAAAAAATAAAAGCTGTAATTTTAAATAAAAAAAAAAAGATTCCTGGGCATGGAGAGTCTAAGTATTTCCCAGTCAGCATTTAACACTTACTATCAGGTGGCAGAGTCATAAAGAATCCACCTGTCAATGCAAGAGACACAAGAGACTGGATTTGATCCCTGAGTGGGGAAGATTCCCCTGGAGTAAGAAATGGCAACCCACTCCAGTATTCTTGCCTGGAAAATTCCATGGACAGAGTCTAGTGGGCTACAGTCCGTGGGGTCACAAAGAGTTGGACACGACTGAGCATGCATACACATATGGGGAAATTCACTCTTTTGATCTACATTGATCCCCAACCTTTCTGGAACCAGAGATGGGTTTCATGGAAGGTAAGCTTTCCACAGATAGGGCAGGATGGTTTTGGGATGATTCAAGCACATTACATATATTGTTCACTTTATTTCTATTACTATTGTATCAGCTTCACCTCAGATCATCAGGTATTAGATCTTGGAGGTTGGGGACCCCGATCTAACAGTTTGGGTTTATTCCTTCTTGCTACAGTTTAAAAAGTCTACATCTTTACTCTTCAATTAGATAATACATAAGGAAACTGTGAACCAAATATCTGATGCAATCAAAAGCAAGCTGGTAAGAATATTCTTAATGAGTATTTAAAATTGGTAAAGAAAAGTTTTATTTAAGAATATAATGGATTGAAAACAAGAGGTTTTGGAGGGCATGAAAACCAAAAAGGTGTCAGAAAAAGAAGAGTTTATAGACATCTATGATGGTACTGGCACGCTGATTTTACATCATTACTATTTAAATTCAACAACAATATGTTTTACATGCTTTCAAGATTTCTTTCACCTCAGGACCTTCTTTCCTACTACTATCAAATATCTATTCCAACCCACTTCTTCCTTTTCCCAACAAGTAACTTTTCCTACTTCATGTACTACACATTTTCACATCTAGTCCCCTGCTTATATTTCTTGAAAACACATTTCACCTTTCCTTTATACACGTCATACAACTTACCTACACCACTATTCTCCAACCCACCTACTCACCTCCTAGCCATTTCTGCAAACTCAGTTCCAATGTCACTTTCTCATAAAGCATTCCCAAATTTATGCCTCTACACCCCAACTCAAGTTGGGATCCCATTTTCAAACAATATTGTTACTATCATTATTATTTGCTTACATGTCTTTCTCTAAAAGAAACCCTAGAAAAGCAGTATAATGAAGCCATGTATGCCCCAATTCTAACTTTTTATCACCAGATCATAGCACACAAGTACTCAATATTTATCCTGATAATGCACAGATCCAGACTAATTCCAGACTTAGGAAAGAGAAAGTGAGAGGAAAGACAGAACTTTGTAAAAGAGCAAATTGAAAAAAAGACTTCCATCTAACTAGGATTGTGTGAAACTATGTAAGCCAAACTCTTTCCTATTTCACATACTCTTTCATATTCCTTCCTACTTTCACAGGACAACTACTTTGTCATAAGTTTTACTAATGACTCAGGATTGCCTTCTTCAATTTAGATGTGACCTTTTTTCTAAGTTATAAAAAATCACATCATTTCTTTCTTTATCAGAAATGATGACCTATTTATTATATTAGGTTGGTGCAAAAGTAATTGCAAGTCTGCATTGTTGAAATGTGCCATTTGACATTGGAATACATTCTTAAATAAATGTTATGTTATACATCATTTGAATGCCCATTTCTTGCTTGTTTTTTGCTAATGAATTATTACCTGCTATTTATGTTGTATGTATTTTAGACTACAGAAATGATATAGACAAAAAGTAAATTCCAGTGATTTTCTTGTGAGTTAAAAATGAGTTATAAAGCAGCAGAGACAACTCACAACATCAACAATGCATTTGGCCAGGAACTGCTAATGAAGGTTTAGTGCGGTGGTGGCTCGAGAAGTTTTGTAAAGGGAATGGGAGCCTTGAAGATGAGGAGCATAATGGCTGGCCATCGGAAGGTGACAATGACCAACTGAGAGGATCGTCAAAGCCGATCCTCTGTAACTACAAGAGAAGTTGATGAGTGATGAAAGAAGACGTGATGCAAAGTGGATTTTACACAACTAGCAATGACCAGCTCAGTGGCTGGACTGAGAAGAAGCTCCAAAGCACTTCCCAAGTCAAACTTGCACCAAAAAAGGTCACGGTTACTGGTGGTCTGCTGCCAGTCTGATCCACTAAAGTGTTCTGAATCCTGGAGAAACCATTACAGGGAAAATGCTTCCACAGGATGCAGAAAATGCTTTCCAAGAGTTCGTTGAATCAAGCATGGATTTTTATGCTACAAGAATAAACAAACTTATTTCTCATTGGCAAAAATGTGTTGATTATAATGGTTCCTATTTTGATTAATAAAGATGTGTCTGAGCCTAGTTATAATGATTTAAAATTCAGGGTCTAAAACCATACTTACTTTTGCACCAACCTAATATTTCCCTGTATGCATATTCACAAATATCCCAAGTATCTATTTAAGAACAAAATGATTTATGGTTCTTTCCTTCAACATCTAGCAGTGTTTTTATTGTTAAGGCTGGGAATGTGTGTTTCTAGGTCAGGAAATTAATATAAGTACTTAGGAACAAGATACTGATGGCTAGAACAGTTCCTAATACATAGAAGATACTCAGTAAATAAAGGAGAAAAGAAAAAGAGAAAACCTAGGGGGAAAGGAGAAAGTTTAGTATATCCCATAGTATTTACTATTTTATTTGGCACTCCAAACAGACTGTTAACTTCTAATGGGCAGAAACTGTGCCATATTCACCAATATATCCCCAGTGTTTAGCACAGTATCTAGAACGTAACAAGCTCTCCATATCTATTTGCTAAATGAATAAATTAGGGGTCAGCACACTTTTTTAAAAGGACAAAGTAATATTTCAGTAAATATTTTATGCTTTTGGTAAAGAGTAGATATTTTATGCATAGTGATCCAAATACTCTACAGCAAGTATTCAAAACTCAACTCTGCCACAGGAGCAAGAAAGCAGCCATAGACAATAAGGATGACATGGCTATGTTCCAATAAAACTGTTTATAAAAACATGAGGTATTTTACCACAATTTTAGAAAACAAAAACAAGGTGATAGGCCATAGTTTGTCAAGCCCTGGGATGAAAGAATAAAGTCAAGACTCACAGATGAAAGGATTTGCTGAATAAACGGAGCGAAAGACAGGGAGAAAAGAAGAAAAGAAAGAGGGAAGGAAGGGAAAATGAGTGATATCTCTGCCTAAGGAACACTGTAAGAAAAATAAAAAGAGCTGTACTTGGTTGAACATGCATTTTCCTCCAAATAACTAAAACAACATGGTATACTTTTTCAAGTCGAAAGATGTGATCTCTTTCTAAGCGTTCTTCTGCTTGTTTCAAGCCTAGCCTCTGCTCAGGTGTCAATGTAGATTCATCTATCACAGTGGCATTTTCTAAATAGTCCATCTCTGAAGAATTTTCTTTATTAGATTCATCACTCTTCATTTTACCTAGAAAAGGAAGCAATCACTTAGTTACCATCAACAGAATTGGTAAATTAAAAAATTTTTAATGAAAAACAGACATTCAATGTATACACATACAGAAAAAATATTTTTCCTTGCTAGTGCAAATTGGTATACCTACTTAAAATATTAAGTAAAAGATATACATGGTATCAAAATTCACACACAAAAAACTATTTCATGGGTCAAATGCCTATCTTCTTCTGACCTACCTATATCAGAAAAGACAACTATGACTAAGACTTACTATACAAGGCTAATATAACATACTATCTTGCAGAATCTCCAAAGTAAATATTACATAAAGCTACTTTAAATCCCAAAGGTGACTCACTGAAATGAAGTTACTTCAGTGACTTTATCACTATAAAGTAGGAGCTAAAAGAACATATATACTCCAGACCACAAATCCACAAATCTATGAGGGTCCTTCTTCTTTGCTTTCACTGAACTCTATAGATATTTCAACCATATCAGTATTTTTTCTTTGTTTCTCCTAGCTAGATTGCAATCTCTTTAAAGCACAGACTATGTGCTTTCAATCCATGCATTTCCAGCGCCTGTCAATATACACTTGGAATATAGCAAGTTCCAACATGCAATAATGCAAGCTCCACCAGTGTGATTTTTTAAAATACAAACTGAATCATGTAACTCTCATGCTTAAAATACCTAATGGGCTCTCATAAAGTTCAGAATAAAGTTTTAAATTCTCTAACACACAACACACAGTATTTGTCCTCTTGCAGGCAGTCAACAGTTTAAATACAATAATTCCAAGTTGTGCAAACGCTATAAAGGAAAAAAGACAAGTAACTGAGAAGGAGATAAACTTTCAGGGAAGGCTTCTCTGAGATTTTAAGCCAAGACCTCAAAAACAGAGTTGGGGTTCCCCTGATGGTCCAGTGGTTAAGACTTCACCTTCCAATGCAGGGGATATGGGTGCAATCCCTGGTTGGGGAAGTAAGATCCCACATGCCTCATGGCCAAAAAGCCAAAACATAAAACAGAAGCAATACTGTAACAAATTCAATAAAGACTTAAAGTGGAAAATAAAAATTTTTAATTTTTTAAAAAAGAGCTAAGTAGTCTATATCTCCAACCTTATATCCTGCCCTAACACTTTTCACTTCATTCATAACAAATGTGTTACAATGGATCACTGCGGCTCCAAGGATCAATGCCTTTACATGTTCTGTTTCCTCTAGTATCAAGGCCCATCACACTTCAACTAGTACTGTTTACCTTTCCTGCAAAATTCAGTTTAAGCATCACCTGTTTCAGAAGATAGTCTGATATTTATATTCTCCGAGCACTCTCTATTATCTCACATTTTCACAGTAATGTAATTTGTATTCATTTATCTACATGTTACATTAGATAATGAATTCCTTGATGCTAATGACCAGGTTTTATTCACTTTCGTACCTTCAGATTTTAATACAATGCCTATACCAGAGATGACAATAAGTGTGTTAAATAAATTGACTTGGACAAATCTAATATTACTTCTAAAAGTAAATGCTCATAGATAATCAATAAACCTCTCCTCGCTGCCCTCAAAAGCCACTCTACATGCCATCTACAAGAACTCTGAAAGTCGGTTCTTTCTTTCGATAGCACTAATTTTCTGAACAAAAACAGTGTACCTCTGGAGGTGATGTGTCTCCTAGCACAAGGGCCCAACTGGAATATTACTTAGCAATGAAAAAGAACGATATACCAATACCTACTACAACATGGGTGAATCTTAAAATACACTAAGTGAAAGAAGCCAAACACAAAAGGCCACATGCTTCATGATCTCGTTCATATAAAAGAGGCAACCTACAGAGACAGAAACTAAATCAGTGGTTGGCAGTACCTGGGAGGACAGGATAATGAGTAGTGACTGCTAATGGGTATGGAATTTCTTTTAGAGGTGGTGAAAATATTCAAGATTTAGACAGTGGGCCTCTGGAGTGCTGCGATTCATGGGGTCGCAAAGAGTCGGATACGCCTGAGCGACTGAACTGAACTGAACTGAATGTCTACACAATTTTATAAATACACTAAAAAACACTAAAGTGTATATTTTTAAATGGCAAATGTTATGGTGTATGAATTGTATCTCAAAACATAAAAAGGTAAATGGGAGAAACTTTAAATATGACAGATGATAACAAGAACTTTGGAGAAAAAACGGTACAAGGAATAAGGAATGCCACAAGTAGAGGTAAGGGTTATAAATTTTAGATAAGCAACCCAGCAAAAGGCTCAATGAGAAGGTGAAGGAGGTAAGACAGCTAGCCATGTGGCCATCTGGAAGAAGAGTGTTCCAGGCAAAGAAAAAGCAAATACAAAACACATCAGGTGACCACTTGCCTTCACATTTGAGGAACTGCAAGGAAATCATGCTGTTGGAACAGAGAAAAAGGATAAGAAGTAGATAAATGAGAGCAGAGAAGCAGGGGGGAGGGTCGAAAATCACAAGGTCACAGCAAGGACACTAGCTTTTACTCTGATATATTGAAAACCACTGAAACATTCTGAATAGCAGTAACACAATCTGAATAATTTTAACAGGATCATTCTGGCTGCTATGTTGAAAACATAAGGAAGGGTGGTATAAGTGAAAAGTAAAAAGATGAGTTACTAAGAAGTTCTGCTGTCCAAAAGCATGATCCTGACCACCAGCAGCAAAAGTTTCATTCAGGGGCTTGTTAGAAATCCAGCATCATCAGACTCTTAACTTTCTAAATAAAACAATCCCAGAGAATGGAGCCCAAGAACCTGAATTTTAATACACTTCCCAGGGGATTCCTACACACATTAAAGTTTGAGAGAAGCTCAGATCTAGAATACACTCCCTTCAAATATTTACCAGGCGCACTCTCTCACCTCTTAACTTCAAATATTTGCTCTAATGTCACCTTCTCAGTGACAATTTAAATGTGAAACATCACCACCAGACACAGCAGCATCATTCTTTCATTCTTTACAACCTTTCCTGTTTTATTTATAATATTTATCACCATCTAACTTATTACATACTTCTGTTACTTACTATGTTTGTCATCTATTTCCTCCCACTAGAATATTAACTCCATAAGTGTAGTATTACCTGTTTTGTTCACTGTTATACTCTCAGCGACTAGATCAGTAACTGGCACATAGCAGATATCACTCAAAATATTTTTTTAATTTATGAATGGCAAAAGGAGAAATTGTGGGAGCCAAAATTGGACCTAATGAAAATTAATTCACTAATCAGGTAGGCCTGAGATTAATCAAAAGTCTATAAACTATGTTAAGTCCAAACAGACAATGACCTAGACAAAGAGATTTTATTCTATTTAATTTACAAAGGGGAAATCTATGTAAAAAGTTAATTTACAAAATAGAAAAAAAAAGTGCTACATAATTCTGTATCAACAGGACTTCAACGCCAATATTATACATATTGAAGAGAATTCTTTAAAATAAGCCCTTATTTATGAAATGATTACTATAACTCATTCTCATTACTTTGTTAAAACAAGTTTCTCAAAAGGACCTCTACTCAGTCTACTATCTTCCTGAAGCTAGTTTAACTCGTTCTCCACGTTAACAAATAACAAAACTGCACTTCATTGGAGAAATAATAATAACAAAGGATATTCACTGCAATCGTGCCTACTACTGTGTCAGGGACTACATGAAACATTCTATGAATTATTTCACTTAACCTTTGTAACAAAGGCAGCAACATCTCCACTTTTTAAAAAAAATGAGGAAACTGAAGATATGTTGTAAAGGATGGGCAGCTTATCCAAGATCACAAAGCTCTTAAGTGAGGAAGATAAGATTCAAAACCTATGAAATTTTACTCCAGAGCTCACTAGCTTAACTACCTCACTCTGTCACTTTGTCACCTTTAAAAAAAAAATCTTTAAATCATAGCTTTAACTAATTAAAGTGATCAGACCCTTGTAAGTGATCTCATACACCAGTATTTCCCAACTTTAGTCACATACTATCATGTTTAGATTTGCCATATCCAAAAACTTTCAGTACTATTATTTATTTGATATTGTCTTTGACTTACTTTTGAGGGTCTTGTCCTAAGCCATATCTATGAAAGTATTAATATTGTTTCTTACATACAGGTACCTCTACTAAATTAAAAAAAAAAAAAGATCTGTCAATAAACCATTATCTATGTACACTAGAAACAAAAAGAAGCTATTTCTGAACGTTTATTAGCATTTCTCAACGAGTGGTAAATAATGACTTAAAAATAGCTTTTTCTATTTATACATCAAGAAAAGGTTTTATTCTTTTAGCCACAGAAACATCAGGAAAAAAGACTGCCAGGGAAAATGCATTAATTTCAACAAAATTAAGATTACTCAAGAGACATGGACAATATTTATAAGAAATTAATTAAAGCAAATATCAAGATCCTATTAGAAAATTAATTTTACACTGATAGTTCTCAAGTAAACTGCAACAGTGTCATAACACGTCTCTGCTTCCAGTTTTGTTCCTGTCAAAGAATTTGCTGCACTGTATCCCAAAAAATATACACACACACATATATATGTGATCACAGTGGCTTTAGTGGCTTCTCAAAACACTCATAAAGTCCTATCATATCCTAAAGGCCCCTTACTCTCTAATTCTTGTGTGCCTTTTTCAGCTCCATCTTTTGCCACATTCCTCCTCAAGTCCTTGTTTCAGTCATAATGAACCTCGGTCACACTTGAAGTCTCACCTTTGCATCACACCTTTTCTCAACCCAAAGTCTAAATGTTGTTGATGTTTAGTTACTAAGTTGTATCCGACTCTTTTGCCACCCCATGAACTGTAACAGTCTCCCAGGCTCCTCTGTCTGTGGAATTTCCCAGGCAAGAATTCTGGAGTGGGTTATCATTTTCTTCTCCAGGGGATCTTTCCAACCCAGGGAATGAACCTGTGTCTCCTGCATTGGCAGGCAGATTCTTTACCACTGAGCCACCAGGGAAGCCCCAAAAGTATAAATACCTCAATTAAATCATGTACTTTCTCAATTCTAAGTTTTTGGCACTGAACTAAATTACCAACTTACTTATCTGTAACACCTTCACCTAACTAGAAGCTTCCTTGAGACCTGGGGCTGTATTCTTTTGGTTTTCCATTGTAAATACCTGAACAACATATAATAGGAACTCAATACATGCATACATGTTTGGTGAATGAATGGGCATTGTATTACCAGGACCATTTAAAAAGAGTATATGTAAAAATAAATAAATAAATAAATAAAAAGAATTTATGTGCCTGTGTGTGTACCAACCACAGAAGCCACTAAATTCGTATTTTCACAAGCTTTGTCCTATCATAATAAATGTTTTTCCATCTAAAGAATGTCTTTTTCATAGTTAAAATTGTTAAAATCAAACTAGGAAAAAATTTAAAGAACACATATAGTTGAGTAAACTCCGGGAGTTGGTGATGGACAGGAAGGCCTGGTGTGCTGCGATTCATGGAGTCGCAAAGAGTCAGACACGACTGAGCGACTGAACTGAACTGAACTGAATATTAAAATATCTCTCCAAAAATGTGAGTTGCGGGATAATCTAAGTTTTACTTACTCAAATCATCTGATATGTCTTCAGTTCCTGAAGCACTATCATCAGAATCACCAGTATTATCTGTACACGTTTGCTGCTTCTGAGATCGTTGTGAGTTTTCCATAGCAGATTTTTCTTCTTCTGCAACACCAGTATTCACTTTATCCAGAGAAGTAAAGGAACTTGGAATTTTTTTTCCAATGTGCTGTAATTCTGTCTGTCTCATGTTTTCTTTCAACAGTAAACTGGGTACCTTCTCAGCTTCTGCTGGCAGGCTGTGTACCTTTTCTGATTTCGTCTGAGAACCAGGTAATTTTTCTGCTTTCCTCTGTGAATTAAGTGTCTTTTCTGCTACTATTGCCTGTGAACTGGGTGTCTTTTCTGTTTTCACTGGTGAATTAGGTGACTTTGATGGTTTTTCTGTTTTTGCCTGTAAACTGGGTGCTCTTTCTACTTTTGCCTGAGAAACAGGTAACTTTTCTGCTTTCGCTGGTGAATTAGGTGATTTTTTCACTTTGCAGTGACTTTGATCTCGAAGGACTAATCCCAAATCTTTACCTGGAACACTGGCAGCATTTACTTTACATGATTTAACTTCTGTTTTTTCTATACAAATATCATTTTGCTTATTTTTTTTACTACTATTTCTATTTGGAGAGTTGGTCCCAATTTCTTTTATGGATTTATCATTTTTAGCTTTCAAAGTCTGATTAGTTATAACTTTAACTGCTTTGCTTTCTTCAGAAAGAGCCCAAGCATTCTTCTTTGGTTCATGATTTTCATTTTCAGAGGTCTTAGACTCTTCCATTATTTGAAAACCTGCTTCCTTCTATGATATTGTAATGTGGCAGATCTCCAGTAGTTTGAATTACTTCAAATCCAGTTTAGGCAAGCAAACTATTGGGTTAAGAAAAAAAACAAACAAAATCTGTTATTTAAAATGCAAAAACCATTTTTTAAAAATTGATTAGACATAAAAAAAGCTTTTACAATTTACTTTCAAAACTGAATAGTAAAAAATAAAAAATTTTCAACTCTGAAAACAATATGAGAAAGAGTTAATGACCACTTAGTAAATAACAGCAAAATGCCCATAAAGGAGGTTCTAATGTAATTCTGGCAAATGACATCAAAACATGGGAACTTTAGAAGTAAAATGCTGTTGTACACTAAGCATTTCAACTAAAAGGGAAATAAAACCTGCAACTGATGTACCACAATTAACCTAAAAGAAAATGGAGCAAAAATAACACAACAAATTGGCAAAGACTGATTCTGGGAAAGACTTACAGCAAAAGAAGGGAACGGCAGAGGATGAAATGGTTAGATAGCATCATTAATTCAATAGACATGAATCTGAGCAAACTCTGGGAGATAGTGAAGGACAGGGAAGCCTGGGATGCTGCAGTCCAGGGGGCTGCAAAGTCAGACATGACTTAGCGACTGAACACACACACAGGTGGTAAGATCTTTCCCACATGACTTTCCTACTAAACACTACCTGTTTATGTCATTAATCTACTTCTAACTTGGCCCTTTAAACATGGGGAATCAACGTCAACAGACTTTTTCCATCTCCAAAGAAAAAAGGAGTTTAATAAAATCTTCTGAGGTAAGAAAATTTTAAGAAACCAATGGGAACTCAGAGTTTAAAAATGATAGTAATATTCTGTATGATGATATAATGGTGGATATATGTCATTATGCATTTATCAAAAGCCACAGAATGGATATCTTTAAGACTGAACTCTAAGGTAAACTATGACTTTGGATGATAATGATGCGTCAGTGTAGGTTCATCAATTATAACAAATGTACCACTCTGGTGCAGGGATGTTGATAGTGGGGGAAACTATTCCTATGCAGGGGAAGGGAGTTACATGGGCACTATGGTTGGATGGCATCACCAACCCAACGGACATGAGTCTGAGCAAGTTCCAGAAGATAGTGGAGAACAGGAAGCCTGGTGTGCTGCAGTCCATGGGGTCACAAAGAGTCGGACATGACTGAGCAACTGAACAACAATATACTTTCTGCCCAACTCTACAGTGAAACTAAAACTGCTCTAAAAGAATAATAATGTTTACAAAAAGATAGTAATAATGAACAAAAAGTCAGAACCAATTTTTTTCTAAAATATTAAAAGAACTATTACACTTTTACCACAAACTATAAACAAATAAAAATACTGCATTTTATAGCCCCTCTATACGAGAAATAGCTTGTATACTATGTATTAGGGAAATCAGGATTTTTTTTTTTTACTTTTCAGTTTGTCCTATATGCCTTAAATTGATACTTAAATTTACGCCTCTAAACAAAGATTAAAAACATGAATAAAAATTAGTCACCAAAAGCAAACTGCATGTAGCACTTTTGATTTTACTTGGTTAATTTATTAAATAACAAAATTGGGCAGTCAAACACCTCTAATCATAAAACTCTACATCGTTTTAAAACAAAAACACTACCTAATCATATATCTATACATCGTTTTAAAACAAAAATTGTGTGATCAGAACACAATTCATTTACTCTAAACTATCTATGTTTATGTCAAAGCGTACTTCCAAAAAAAAAGAAAGATATTAAACTTACCCAGTTGTGTCTTCACTGAAACATCTTACTCAACTTGGTGTGCATGCATGCTCAGTCGTGTCCGACTCGACCCCACAGACTGTAGCCTACCAGGCTCCCCTGTCCATGGGATTTTCCTGGCAAGAATATTGGAGTAGGTTGCCATTTTCTTCTCCAGGCGATCTTCCCCACCTAGGGATCAAACCTTAGTCTCCAGTCTCCCGCACTGGCAGGCAGATTCTTTACCAATGAGCCACCTGGGATTACTAATTCTACAAACCTACTTGGACCTAGCTTTCACAATTCCTGTTGTAGTACAGTCCTCTACATTCTCTGCCTTCATCTCTGTTCAGATTAATATCATCTTTTATTTTAGAAACCTACTAGGCAGATAAGCAACAAGGACATATTGTATAGCACAGGAAATTACAGCCGTTATCTTGTGATAACTTTCAATGGAGTATAATCTCTAAAAACACTGAATCACTATGCTGCACACCTAAAACTAATATTGTAAATAAAATATATTTTAATTTTAAAAATTTTACTAGGCTTTTCTTTTTAAATTATTTTTTTTTCTTTTTCCCTCCTGTGTCCTCACATGGTTGTCCCTCTGTCTCTAAATTATTCTGTAAGATAATATTTAAAGGAATTAATTAAAACTTGAGCCAAAGCCATATTAGATTTTCACCATTAGTTTCTTTTTTGACTAACATTATTTCCCAGTAAAAAGCTGGAAATAAAGTACTTTTGCCTATAAAAGAATGTTTTTGCGCCTGGATTTTTTATATTTAAATTTAATACATTTTTCTTTTATTATTCTTGATAAAGCTTTTTTTACATACCTGTCAAAACAGTTGTCAAATATATATAATTTCTTGTAGAAACTGCTTCAGGTTCCTTATTTTAAAAATAAAAATGGGCTCTATTCTAAATTAATAGCTTAGCCTTATCCAGTAACCAAATTATTTTAAATTTTCTTTTCCTATTCTATGATAACAACTCTAATAATTTTGTAGATGTCACCTTACTGACAAAAGCCTAAACAATAAAGACCTGATATAGCAAAGGTGATCTACAATTCTGTTTATAAAACTTTTTAGACACACTATTCCTCTACTCAAAAAGAAAAAAAGAACAGAAAAACCTCTATAAATCAAGTTTGTATGTATAAATAAAAGCTACAAAGATTTTTTTAAAAATCAATCTACTGAATATAGATAAATGCAACCAAGGAGTTAAAAGACTCAAAAACTGCCAGGTTTCACTTTAAGTGAGCAATCTGTTTCACACAACTGAAGCAATATTTACATTTTTAATAGGAATAATGTGTTATTAAAAAACATACCTTAGTTATCTTCTGATCTTCCCCACTTTTTCTTATATGAGTGGCAAATGTCCTCTTGCTTCCAAAAAAAGCTGAGGTAATTTGACAGAAAAATAGCTCTTTTTAACTTTTTCTTTTAAGCTATCAACAATATGGGTTTCCCAGTTGGCACTAGTGGTAAAGAACCCACCTGCCAATTCAGGAGACTCAAGTTTGATCCCTGGGTTGGGGATATCCCCTAGAGAAGGAAATGGCAACCCACTCCAGTATTCTTGTCTGGAGAATCCCATGGACAGAGGAGCCTGGAGGACTACAGTCCAAAGAGTTGAACACAACTGAAGCAACTTAGCATGCATGCATCAAGAGTACAAAATTCTCCCCAAAAAGCTACAGTCCCTAGAAATGAAGTTCTGAGAACATAGTGCTTTGAAAATAAGATTCACTGCTTCCCAGTGCACATTCAGCAAAACTGGTTGAAACAAATAAAAATGTCAGACTTTCCAGTTCCTGGTTATATTTTTATAATGCAGTAATGAGTATTAAATGAGATTTTAACCTTAAAAAACCAATTATTAACAAGAAAATACAGAGAATTTTTAACAAATTTAAGTGTCTGATACAGAAAACAATAGCATTCGGAATGTATTCCATGCAATTTTTAGTAAATCATTAAACATCAGTCCATTTCCTACTTCTAGTTCTAATCATGTCTTCTACCTTCCTTGAATCCTTACCATCAACGACTACCACAATGCTACGTACTTAATAAACATTCAAAATCACTAACAATTAAAAGAATATCTACTCCAGACTGATGTCTTTACATCATTCTTTTCCTGCTGCAAACTAAAGTCTTCAGGAGAAACTGGAATTCTTTCAAGAGAAGTTTTTGATGCCTTTCTGTAATTATCCATCATTCAATTGCAGGTTGACCACAAGTTCTGGGGCCTGAAACTTAAAAAGTGTTGTTTAGATACATTAACTGAGAAAGCTTACCTGAAATAACTGTTGCATAACTAATGGAAAATCTGTATCACAGAAAGAATTACGTTACTGCCCAAGTAACACTTCATGGGATAGACAAGGGAAACTATTTTAAGGCCTGATTACAGAAAGTTATCCAAAGCTCCTACTACTTTGGAAAGAAAAATTATATGAGTCAATTTCAGCTAAGACCTCCAACCCCTGGTTCAGACAGTAAAGAATCTGCCTACAATGCAGGAGACTCAGGTTAGATTCCTGGGTGGGGAAGATCCCCTGGAGAAGGGAATGGCAACCCACTCCAGCATCTTGCCTGGAGAATCCCATGGATAGAAGAGTCTGGCAGGCTACAGTCCATGGAGTTGCAAAGAGTGGAACATGACTGAGTGTCTAACACTTTCATTTTTCCAACCCCTGAGGCCCACTAGTTACTTACTGAGTGACATTAAACAAGAGACACTGACCCTCTCTAAGTCATTTCTAAACTATAAAATAAACCAGTCTATTCCAACTAAGATATTATAATTCAATGCAAATCCTAAAACACAGTGATGCTAATGTTATATTGGTTCTGATAATCTTACAATTACCTAAAATCACCAGGGACCTCTCAGTTCCCATTAAAGATACAGCATTTGTACAGACATTAACCAAACTTATTATGGTGATCATTTCCCAGTATACTTGAATACGGAATCACTATATTGTACATTTGTGCTAAGTCACTTTAGTTGCATCCAATTCTGCGACCTAGGGACTGTATGGACTGTAGTCCTCCAGGCTTCTCTGTCCATCACCATATCTTGGAGCTTGCTCAAACTCATGTCTATCCAGTCAGTAATGCCATCCAACACCTCATCCTCTGTCTCCTTCTCCTCCTGCCTTCAATCTTTCCCAACATCAGGGTCTTTTCCAATGAGTCAGTTTTTCCCATTAGGTGGCCAAAGTACTGGAGCTTCAGCTTTGGTATCAGTCCTTCCAATGAATATTCAGGACTGTTTTCCTTTAGGATGGACTGGTTTGATTTCCTTGCAGTCCAAGGGACTCTTAAGTCTTCTCCAACACCACAGTTCAAAAGCATCAATTCTTTGCCACTCAACTGTCTTTATGGTCCAACTCTCACATCCATAACATGACTACTGGAAAAGCCACAGCTTTGACTAGATGGACTGTTGTTGGCAAAATAATGTCTCTGCTTTTTAATATGCTGTTTGTCATAGCTTTTCTTCCAAGGGAAAGGAAAGTGAAACTTGATCAGTCGTGTCTGACCCCATGGACTGTACAGTCCTTGGAATTCTCCAGGCCAGAATACTGGAGTGGGTAGCCTTTCCCTTCTCCAGGGGATCTTCCCAACCCAGGGATCAAACCCAGGTCTCCCAGATTGCATGCAGATTCTTTACCAGCTGAGCCACAAGGGAAGCCCAAGAATACTGGAGTGGGTAGCCTATCCCTTCTCCAGCAGATCTTCCCAACCTAGGAATCAAACTGGGGTCTTTTGCATTGCAGGCAGATTCTTTACCAACTGAGCTATCAGGAAAGCCCTCTTCCAAGGAGCAAGCGTCCTTTAATTTCATGACTGCAGTCACCATCCACAGTGATTTTGGAGCCCAAGAAAACAAAGCTCAATGGTAAACAATCCACTTGCCAGGCAGGAGACATCGGTTCAATCCCTGGTCTTGGAAGATCCCATATGCTGCAGAGCAACTAAGCCCATGTGCCACAACTACTGACGCTGTGCTCTAGAGCCCAAGAATTGCAACTACTGAAGCCCATGTACCCTAGAGCCTGTGCTCTGCAACAAGAGAAGCCACTGCAATGAGAAGCCCACACACCACAACTAGAGAATAGCCTCAAGCATTGCCTCAACTAGAGAAAAAGTCCACACAATGAAGACCCAACAAAGCCAAAAATAAATAAGTAAATAATTACTTTAAATGTAAATGAATTAGCCTCTTCAATTAAAGGCGAAGATTGGAAAACTAAATTAAAAAACATATGAGCCATCTATCATCTATCTATAAGAGATTCACTTTAGAGACAGAAGCAGAGGTTGAAAGCAGAGTCTGGAAAAAGATATTCCATGAAAACAGTAATCAATATAGAGCTGAACTGGCTATATAATTGTCAGGAAAAAATATATTTTAAGTCAAAACAGCTAACAACAGACAAAGAAGGGCATTATACACTGATGAAAAGATTAATCCAGCAAAAGCATGAAATAATTATAAACATATATGAACCTAGTAACAGAGTCCCCAAAATAGGAAGCAAAAATTAACAAAATTGAAAAGAGAAATAAGCAGTTCTATGACAATGGCTGGATCCCTATTAAACTACCCACGCCATTTTTCACAGAACTAGAACAAATAATCCTAAAATTTATATGTAACCAAAAAAGACCCAGAATTGCCAAAGCAATCCTGAAGAAAAAGAACAAAGCGGGAAGCATAACCACCCTAGACTTCAGATAATACTACAAAGCGACAGTAATCAAAACAGCATGGTATTGGCACCAAAAAAAGACATGGATCAATGGAATAGAACACAGAGCCCAAAAATAAACCCACACACCTAATGTCAATTAATTGTCAACGAAGGAACCAAGAATATACTATGGGATAAAAGACAGTGATGTTAGAGGATTTCCTTGGTGGTCTATCAACTAAGACTCTGTGCTCCCAATGCAGCAGGCCCAGGTTCAATTCCTAGTAGGGGAACTGGATCCCACATGCCATAACTAAGACTTTGCTTGCTGCAACTAAAGATCCCAAGTGCCACAAGAATAAATAAATAAAAATGAATAAATTTTTTTAAGTGGTGTTGGGAAAGTTGGACAGCCACATATAAATAAATAGTTAGAACACAACCTCTCACCATACACAGAAATAAACTCAAAATGACTTAAAGGCTTAAACATTTTAGACATTAACACCATAAAAATCCCAGAAGAAAACATGAGTAAAATATTCTCTGACATAAATCATATCAGTATTTCTTTAGATCAGTCTCCTAATGCAACAGAAATAAAAATGAAAATAAACAAATGGGACCTAATCAAACTTACAAGCCTTGGCATACCAAAGGAAACCATAAATGAAACAAAAAGACAACCTACAGAATTGGAAAAAATATTTGCAAATGATGAGACCAACAAGGGCTTAATTTCCAAATTATACAAATAGTTCATAGAACAACAAAACAAACAACCCAATCGAAAAATGAACAGAAGATCTAAAATAGACATTTCTCCAAACAAGACATACAGATAGCCAAAAAGCACATGAAAAGATGCTCAACATCACTAATTATCAGAGAAATGTTAATCAAAACTATAATGAGGTACCACCTCACACCAGTCAGAATGGCCATCATCAAAAAGTCTACAAATAACAAATGCTGGAGAGGATGAAGACAAAAGGGAACCCTCCAACACTGTTGATGGGAATACAAGCTGGTGCAGCCACTATGGAAAATAGTATGGAAGTTTCTCAGAAAACCAAAAATAGAGCTACTATTTGTTGTTGTTGTTCAGTCACTAAGTTGTGTCCAACCAAATCGACTGCAGCACACCAGGCTCCTCTGTCCTCCACCATCTCCCAAAGTTTGTTCAAATTCATGTCCATCGAATCAGTGATGCTATCTAGCCTTCTCATCCTCTGCTGCCCCCTTCTCCTTTTCTCTTCAATCTTTCACAGCATCAGAGTCTTTTCCAATGAGCCAGCTCTTCCCATCAGGTGGCCAAAGTATTGGTACTTCAGCATCAGTCTGTCCAGTGAGTATTCAGGGTTGATTTCCTTTAGGATTTACTGGTTTGATCTCCTTGCTGTCCAAGGGACGCGTAAGAATCTGCTCCAGCACTACAATTCAAAAGCATCAATTCTTCGGCATTCAGCCTTCTTTATAATCCAACTCTCACATCCATACATGACTACTAGAAAACCACAGCTTTAACTATAAGGACCTTTGTCAGCAAAGTGATGTCTCTGCTTTCAGTTTACTGTCTAGGTTTGTCATAACTTTCCTTCCAAGGAGCAAATGTCTTTTAATTTCACAGCTGCTGCAGTGATTTTGGCATCCAAGAAAATAAAACCTGTCTCTGCTTCTACTTTTTCCCCTTCTATTTGCCATGAAGTGATGGGACCAAATGCCATGATCTTGGCTTTTTTTTTTTTATCTTGGCTTTTTTATGTTGAATTTCAAGCTAGCTTTTTCACTCTCTTTCACCCTCATCAAGAGGCTCTTTAGTTCCTCTTCACTTTCTGCCATTAAATTGGCATCACCTGCATATCTGAGGTTGTTGATATTTCTCCCAGCAGTCGTGATTCCAGCTTGTGATTCATCCAGCATGGTATTTCCCATGATGTACTCTGCATATAAGTTAAATAAGCAGGGTGACAATATATAGCCTTGTCGTAATCCTTTCCCAATTTTGAACCAGTCTGTTGTTCCATGTCCAGTTCTAACTGTTGCTTCTTGACCTGCACGTAGATTTCTCAGGAGACAAGTAAGGTGGTCTGGTACTCCTATCTCTTTAATAATTTTCCACAGTTTGTTGTGATTCACACAATGAAGCAGATGTTTTTCTGGAATTCCCTTGCTTTCTCCATCATCCAACGAATGGTGGCAATTTGATCTCTGGTTCCTCTACCTTCTCTAAATAAATCCAGCTTGAACATCTGCAAGTTCTCAGTTCCCATACTACTGAAGCCCAGCTTGAAGGATTTTGAGCATAGCCTTGCTAGCATGTGAAATGAGCTGAACTATATGACAGTTTGAACATACTCAACTGAACAGAGAGTTCCAGAGAATAGCAAGGAGAGATAAGGCCCTCTTAAGTGAACAATTCAAAGACATAGAGGAAAACAACAGAATGGGAAAGACTAGAGATCTCTTCAAGAAAACTGGAGATATCAAGAGAACATTTCATGCAAGGATAGGTACCATAAAAGGACAGAAACAGGAAGGACCTAACAGAAGCAGAAAAGGCTAAGAAGAGGTGGCAAGAATACACAGAATAACTATACAAAAAAGGTCTTAATGACCCAGGTAACCATGGTGGTGTGCTCACTCACCTAGAGATGGACATCCTGGAGTGTGAAGTCAAGTGGACCTTAGAAAGCATTACTATGAACAAAGCCAGTGGAGGTGATAGAATTCCAGTTGTGCTATTTAAAATTGTAAAAGAGCTACCATAGGATCCAGCAATCCCAATCCAGGGCATATATCTAGACAAAGCTATAATTCAAAAGATACATGCATTCATATCTTCACAGCAGCACTATTCACCATAGTCAAGGCATGGAAACAACCTAAATGACCATCCACAAATGAATGGATGAATAGTGGTACACATATGCAAGGGAATATTAATCAGCCATTAAAAAGAACAGCATTATGCCATTTGCAACAGTTAGAACTGGACATGGAACAAGAGACTGGTTCTAAATTGGGAAACTAGTACGTCAAGGCTGTATATTATCACCCTGCTTATTTAACTTGTATGCAGAGTACATCATGAGAAATACCATGCTGGATGAATCACAAGCTGGAATAAAGATTGCCAGGAGAAATATCAATAACCTCAGATATGCAAATGACACCACCCTTATGGCAGAAAGCAAAGAAGAACTAAAGAGCCTCTTGATGAAAGTGAAAGACGAGAGTGAAAAAGTTGGCTTAAAACCCAACATTCAGAAACCTAAGATCATGGTATCTGGTCCCATCACTTCGTGGCAAATAGATGGGGAAACAGTGACAGAGTTTATTTCCTTTGGGTCCAAAAATCACTGGATATTTGATTGGAAGTCCTGAATATTCATTGGAAGGACTGATGCTGAAGCTGAAACTCCAATACTTTGGCCACCTGATGTGAAGAAGTGACTCATTTGAAAACTGATGCTGGTGGCTGCTATCCAGAAGTCTACAAGCAATAAATGCTGGAGAGGGTGTGGAGAAAAGGGAACCCTCTTACACTGTTGGTGGGAATGCAAACTAGTACAGCCACTATGGAAAACAGTGTGGAGATTCCTTAAAAAACTGGAAATAGAACTGCCATATGACCCAGCAATACCACTTCTGGGCATACACACTGAGGAAACCAGATCTGAAAGAGACACGTGCACCCCATGTTCATCGTAGCACTGTTTATAATAGCCAGGACATGGAAGCAACCTAGATGCCCATCAGCAGATGATGGATAAGGAAGCTGTGGTACATATACACATGGAATATTACTTCAGCCGTAAAAAGATTCATTTGAACCAGTCTAATGAGATGGATGAAACTGGAGCCCATTACAGAGTGAAGTAAGCCAGAAAGATAAAGACATTACAGCATACTAACACATATATATGGAATTTAGAAAGATTGGTAACGATAACCCTATATGCAAAACAGAAAAAGAGACACAAAATACAGAACAGACTTTTGAACTCTGTGGGAGAAGGTGAGGGGTGGGATTTTCAAAAGAACAGCATGTATACTATCTATGGTGAAACAGATCACCAGCCCAGGTGGGATGCATGAGACAAGTGCTCGGGCCTGGTACACTGGGAAGACCCAGAGGAATCGGGTGGAGAGGAGGTGGGAGGGGGGATCGGGATGGGGAATAAGTGTAAATCTATGGCTGATTCATATCAATGTATGACAAAACCCACTGAAATGTTGTGAAGTAATTAGCCTCCAACTAATAAAAAAATCTAAAAAAAAAAAAAGAAAACTGATGCTGGGAAAGATTGAAGGTGGGAGAAGGGGACGACAGAGGATGAGATGTTTGGATGGTATCACCAACTCAATGGACATGTGCTTGAGTAGATTCCAGGAGTTGGCGATGGACAGGGAGGCCTGGTATGCTGCAGCCCATGGGGTCGGAAAGAGTCGGATACGACTGAGCGACTGAACTGAACTGATGCCATTTGCAGCCCAGAGATTGACATACTGTGTGAAGCAAGTCAGGCACAGAAAAACAAACATTATATTATATCACTTATATCTGAAACCTAAACAAAAAGGGACTGTACAAATGAACTTATTTAAAAAACAGAAGCAGAGTTACAAATAGAGAAAACAAACTTATGATTACCTGGGGATGGGGGGAGGGACAGGAGGGATAAATTGGGAGACTGGGACTGACACATGCATAGTACTATATATAAAATAGACAGCTAATAAGAACCTGCTGTATAGCACAAGGAACTCTATTCAATACTCTGTAACAACTTATATGGGAGAAGAATCTTAAAAAAAGAGTGGATATGTGTATATGTAAAACTGATACACTTTGCTGTATACCTGACACTGACACAACATTGTAAATCAACTGTACTCCAATAAAAATTTTTTTAAAAAGATGTAGTACATATATATAACGGAATACTATCCATTCATAAGAACAAAGTAAATAATGCCATGGATGCAACTAGAGATTATCATACTACATGGAGGAAGTCAGAAAAAGACAAATATTGTTATGATATCACTTATATATGTGTGTGTGTGTGTGTGTGTACAATCTAAAATATAACACAAATGAACCTAACTATGAAGCAGAAGCAGACACAAAGACATAGAGAACAGACCTGTGGCTGCCAAGGGAGAAGGGACTGTGTGTGGGGGGATGGACTAGAAGTTTGGGGTTAATAGATGTAAACTATTACATATGGAGTAGACAGAAGAAAAGGTTTTACTTTATAGTACAGGGAACTATATTCAATATCCTGGGATAAAACACAATAGAAAAGAATATTAAAAAGAATGTGTCTGTGTGTATATATATATACAACTGAGTCACTTTGTTGTATTGCAAAAATTAACAACATTGTAAATCAACTACACTTCAATTAAATAAGTAAATACATTAACTGGAGACTTTAATATCTATCTTTCAATAATGGTTAGAGCAGTAGGAGTAGGAGTAGTGTTAGTCGCTCAGTTGTGTCCGACTCTTTGCAACTCCATGGACTGTAGCCTGCCAGGCTCCTCTGTCCATGGGATTCTCCAGGCAAGAATACTGGAATGGATTGCCATCCCCTTCTCCAGAGGATCTTCCCAACCCAGGGATCAAACCCAGGTCTCCTGCATTGCAGACAGATTCTTTACTGTCTGAGCTACAGGGAAGATACCTATGGTTAGAGCAACCAGACAGAAAACCAATAAGGAAACAGAGGACTTAAATAACACTGTATAATGAGACCTAACAGATAGATCCTGATGACTCAACACAACATCAGCAGAATAGACAGTCCTCTGAAGTATATAAGGAACATACTCTAGGACAGACCATTTTGTTAGGCCACAAAACAAGTCTTAATAAATTTAAAAAGACTGAAATTATACAAATTATCTTTTCTTATCACAACAGACTGAAATTAGAAATCAAATCAGTTAATAGGAAAAAACTGGAAAATTCACAAATATGTGAAGCTAAACAATGGACTCAACCAACCAATGAGTGAAAGAAGAAATCACAAGGACAATTAGAAAATATTTCAAGACAAATGAAAACAATGTATTTTTAAAAACAATGTATTATTTTACCACAAATTTTCAAATGAAAACAAAAGGATATTTAATATAATTTAAAATAAGGACTATAAAATAATTCTATGAACAACTGTACATCAACAAACTGGATAAGGTAGATGGGATGACAAATTCCTACCAACACACAAGTTACCAAAACTGGGTCAAAAACAAATATAAACCCAGAATACACTTATAACAAGTAGACTGAATAAATAATCAAAAATCCCTCAACCAAAAAACTCAGAATCAGAAGGCTATACCACTGAAGTCTATTCAATATGTAAAGAATTAACATCAATCCTTCTCATACTTCCAAAAAACTGCAAAGGAGGGAACACTTCCTAACTGATTCGATGAGGCCAGTGTTACTCTGATTCTATGAACACACATGCAAAAAAATCATCAATGAAATACAAGCAAACCAAATTTAGCAGCATATTAAAAGGGTTATACACCATGACCAAGTAAGACCAAGTAAGATTTATCTTCGGAATGTAAGCGTGATTGAACGTATGAAATACCAATCAGTGTGATAAGCCACATTAATAGATTGAAGGAAAAGAAAAATTACATGATCATCTCAACTGACACAGAAGGAAGCATTTGACAAAATCCAGCACCTTTTCATGATGAACTAGTAATAGAAAGGAACTTCTTCAACATGGTAAACGCCAACTAGCAACAACAAAAAAAAAACCTAAAGCAAAATAAAAAACACACAACTAATATCATAACCCGTGAAGGATTTTAAAAATTTCCCCCTAAGATCCAGAAAAAACATCTGCTTTGTCACTTCTATTTAACAAGGTACTAGAAGTTACAGCCAGAGCACTTAGGCAAGTAAAAGAAATAAAAGAAATCCAAACTGGGAAAGAAGAAGTAAAATCATCTCTGTTTGCAGATGATATGATCTTAAATCATAAAATAATCCTAAAAATACACACAAAATCAGAGCTAATAAATTCAGTAAGTTTAGAGAATAAACACACAAAGAATGCCATACAATAGCAATGAAAAATCCATAAAGAAATTTAAAAAACAATCCCACTTACAATAGCATCAAAAAGAATAAATACCTAAGAATAAATTTAACTGAGGAGGCAAAAAAATTAGTATACTGAAAACTATGAAACATTACTGAAAGAAATTAAACACTTAAATGCAGCGACATCGCAGGTCCACAGATTCCTTCCAGTCAGCCTTCCCTGCCTATCTCTTTCTTGCTCTTCTCTTTTCAAACTCTGATCACTACCTATGGTAACTAAGGAGTCAGAAACAAGAAGGAAAAGTCTAAGTTCACGTGTCCTACAGCCCAAGGGAGCAGAAGACTGGAAAACACACATTTTACAATGTTTATCATTCACTTTAGAAGAATTACATACTCCACCCTGTGGTGGCTCAGACAGTAAAGTGTCTGCCTGCCATGCGGGAGACCCAGGTTCGATCCCTGGGTTGCGAAGATTCCCTGGAGAAGGAAACGGCAACTCTTGCCTGGAAAATTCCATGGACTGAGGAGCCTGGTAGGCTACAGTCCACGGGGTAGCAAAGAGTAGGACAAGACTGAGCGACTTCACTTTTTTTCTTTCTTTCCCTTTGTTATTGGGCTTCCCTGGTGGCTCAGACGGTAAAGAGACCTCGGTTTGATCCCTGGGTTAGAAGATCCCCTGGAGAAGGGAATGGATACCTATTCCAGTATTCTTGCCTGGAAAATTCCATGAACAGAGAAGCCTGATGGGCTATAGTCCATGGGGTCACAAAATTAAGGTCAAGAGTCCCCAGAGCTGCCAAAAGCTGGAGACTGACAAATATAAACTGCAGCCCACTGTGCACTCACCCATTTGTTTCCTTCACTTAAGTCAATGCCAATGACTTACATTGTTAACCATACTGTTAAGATGCCAATACTACCCAAAGTGATCTACAGATTCAATGCAGTCATTATCAAAACCACAATGGCATTTTTTGCAGAAATAGAAAAACCCATCCTAAAAGTCATATGGAATTTCAAAGGACTCTAAATAGGCAAAACAATCTAAAAAAATTAAAATGTTGGAAGAGTAACACTTTATTACTTCAAAGCTTTCTACACAAAGCTATATAATAACCAAAACAGTCTGATAATTGCATAAGAAAGACATACAATGGAACAGAACCAATAAATAGATCATCACACACATGGTCATTCAACTTGACAATGCTGATAGTATTGAATAGGGGTAAGGACAAATGCTGATTCAGTTTTCCTGAATGTATTTCAGTATTTCCTGAATTCATTTCTGTTCAAAGGAATGAAGCTGGCTCCTGACCTTCTGCCAGTTACAAAAATTATCTCAAAATGGATCAAATAAAACAAGACACTAAATGTAAAAAGAGCAGACAGGGAAAGAACACAAATGACCATTTGAGTCACTTGAAAAATTACAGAAAAACTATCACAAAACAAAATATATAACCATACAGATGTAAAACAAAATGAGGAAATCTCTATTCTGCTATGGAGCGATACTGAAAATACACTGCTAAGTGAAAAAAAAGTAATATACACAGGCATGCATAGTAAACTAACTTTTTGTAAGAAAAAGAATATATATACTTGTATTTTCAGAAGTAAACAATTGAAGGATAAAAACAAAAGGACAAAGATCTAAATTTAACCCCTATACTAAAACTATACCTTATACACTAAGTTACACAAACATATACATACATATAACCACATAAAAACCATAAATCTTCATAGTTTGGCAACATTTTCTAAATATGACATCAAGGGCATGGACAAAAGAAAAAAATAGATAAATTGGACTTCATCAAAATTTAAACTTTCATCCTTGACATCCAACTTGGCAGTGATTTTTTGGATTTGATACCAAAAGCAAAGGCAACAAAAGCAAAAACAAAACAAGTGGGAATTCTCATGCAACTGCTGATGAAACTAAAATAATGCAGCTGATGCAGAAAACAGTTGGAAGTTCCTCAAAAACTTAAACATGGATTTGCCATATGATCCAGCAATTCTGTTTGTAGGCATATATTCAAAAGAACTGAAAGTAGAGACTCAGATATTTGAACATCATGTTCACTGCAATACTATTCACAACAGCCAAAGGGTAGAAGCAACCAAGCATCTATTAACAGAAGAATGGATAAACAAATTGGGATATATACATACAATGGAATATTTCTCAGCCATTTAAAGGAAGGAAACTCTGACACATGCTACAACATGGATGAACCTCAAGGACATCATGCTAAATAAGCCACTTGCAAAAGGACAGACATTGCATGATTCCAATTGTATAAGATTGAGAATTAGTAAATTCATAGAAACAGAAAGTAGAACAGAAGTTATCAGGGGCTGGTGGTGTGGGAAATAGGGAGTCATTGTTTAATGGGTAGAGTCTCTGTTTGGGATGATTAAAAAAAAAAAAACTCTGGAAATAAATAGTGGTGATAGTTACACAACATTGTGAATGTTCTAATGTCATTGAGATGTACACTTAAAAAGGTTAAACAGTAAACTTAATGTTATGTATCCTTTACCACATTATGGCTTCCCTGATAGTTCAGTTGGTAAAGAATCCACCTGCAATGCAGGAGACCCCGTTTCGATTCCTGGGTCAGGAAGATTCCCTGGAGAAGGGAAAGGCTACCCACTCCAGTATTCTGGCCCGGAGACTATACAGTCCACAGGGTCACAAAGATTCGGACACAACTGAACCACTTTCACTTTGATCCTTTACCACAATAAAAAATATTTTAACTCAAAAAGTCAAAACAATGTGTATTAAGCTTATATAAAGTATCACAAAGCTCGATTTTTAAACGTTAATCAACTCTAAAATAGCTAAAGGTTAAAAAAGCATAACTTTTTATATGGGTAAATCAACTGACAGAGATTTTATGATCAAAGGCATGTAGAACCACACCCCCTTTTCGAAAATTCAGTTTTGTAAATAAATGGGATTTCTAAACTAAATTACCTAAATCCTCATCTAAATCCCCATTAGCTAGGTTTTCTAGATTACTCAAAGTCTTTTCTTTTTTTTTTAATTTTTTTAATTAATTTTTTTCATTTATTTTTATTATTTGGAGGCTAATTACTTTACAATATTGTAGTGGTTTTTGCCATACATTGACATGAATCAGCCATAGATTTACATGTGTTCCCCATCCTGAACCCCCCTCCCTACTCAAGTCTTTTCCTTCTATGTTCATCTAGGTAAGCTTTTTTGGCCACTGGTCAAAGAAGCTGAGGTCATGCTTCTTTTCACTAGCAATTTGTTGATTAAAAAAGCTTGAGGTCACCAATTGTTTTTTGAGTTTTTTCCCCTGAGATATGGAGATCATCTGGATTCCCTAGTTATCCAAGCCAGCCTTTCCTCTTTTTCCTTATAAACAAATAATCAAGAATGAGCTCTATCTATAGGAAGAGTTCTGTGATGCTACATACACCAGAAAGTTCCTCATTCCTCCAGTATCAAGCAGCTCTTGGGTATTCGGGTAAATAATGTAGCTAACACTTTTTAAGTGTTGTTTGCTAAGGAGACTTAGCTTGCCCCATAGGTCCAAAAACTGTGATATATAACTGTGCTTGCCCTCCAATGCTTGTGCTTCTAACACCGCACTCATTTTGAAATTTCACATCCATACCGTTCGGAATGGGCCAGGTTATGCTGTGATAACAACTCCTACAACTAATGCTTATCATAACAAATTGATTTAACAACTCATGCAAAATGCTTTTGGAATTAAGGTAACTCTCTAAGGCAGCTGTCCTTCATGCACTGGTTCAGCATGCCAAGCTGCTTTAATCTCATCTCACCTCCCATATTAGCAAAACAGAGGCAGAAAGAATAGCACTAGGTTGCCTTCATTCACATTTCATTTGCCAAAAAAAGGGCCACATGGCTACACCTAATTTCAAGGCAATAAGGAACACAACCCTCAGAATACCTCAAAATAAGGTAGTAGCAACAGGGCTTATCACAAGGTGAAATAAGGCAATCTCTTTGTCTCCACGCATGTTACTATTTCCTCCAGTCCTTTTGTTTCGGGCTAATTTCATGGTCATGTGATCTGTGCAGTTAAACAGGGCTCCATACTCAGAAAGACACTATGCTTGATTTAAAGCTCTCCTGTCATCAACTTGATATTCTTAATAAGTTTATCTTTGAACTTGTGTTTGGTAGTGAAGTCTAGTGGGACAAAGGAAGAGGCAAGAGAGCAGAAGAGATAGATGCAAAGTGTCTACCCGCCATTCCTTTCTACTTTGCTCTTAGAGCCTTGGTGATGCCCTGTGAACACAGGGTAGCAGTGGGTCCATGATGTGTGGGAGTTTAGCGAAATGCAAAGGGACATAAAGTAAGCATGTTGTCTACAACCAGGTAAGCAAGGATAGTAACAGCCCAAGAAGTCGTATTTTCTATTTAAAATATAACTTTCTTCACAGAGGAAAGGCAATCAATTCTAAGAAACATGAATTACCAAAAAGTCTATCGGGTCTTTTCTTACTCATGTTACTTCCCTGTATTAACTAACCACTTATGATAAAAGTGACAACAGAAGGAAAGGGAAAGACAGAGGGAAGAAGTCACAGGTCCTTTACCTTTCAGTTCTGCCAAATCAAAGGTAGAGACTGTTGGCAGAATGTGCAAGTATAAGAAACTAAATAAAAACAGTTGAGTAAGTTTTACACAGTGTTTTCCCTGTTCTGGAAAGAATGAAATATACATGTATAAGCTATGAAATACCATCAATTTCACTTAAGAGTTAAATAGTCGTATATTTGCATTTAAAACTGGCATTGCAAAAAAAAAAAAAATAAAAAAATAAAACTGGCATTGCACAATATAAAGATGAAGAGTAAAATTCATGTTTAATATTGATAATGCAATAATTTCAACTGTTCTTTATTTAGAATGACATTAAAAAGTAAATAAACATGACAAGCTAAGAGAAAGATCAAAGAAGAAAGAAAAAAATTTTACGTTTTAGTAACTTTAACAGCACTTTTTCCTGCCTTCTGAACTAGGGACTTTAGATTTTTATTTCTCAATATGTCCTGCAAATTATGTAGCTGGGCCTGCACTTGTTCAGATAAACAAATATAAACATGGACTGTGTTTTAACAAAGATCGTCAACATTGACACAAAAGGTGTTCAGTTAAAAGCTGGGAATACAAAGATAATAGAATAGTCTCATGTATAAAAGAGGAGACAGTCATATAAACAAATAATAACAATATTACATGACATACGTTAAGGAAACCCTGAGGAAAGATCCTAAGAAAAAGTGTTCATCATAAAGGTAACTGAGCTGTGAAAGAATTTTTCACTTGAGAAAGGGAGTAAGAAGGAATAAGATCTGTATATACTAGACAAAATACATTTATAAAATTTTAACAAGTTTTTTAGGATGCAAAATAGCATGCATAATGATGAATACAGGAGATGAACTGGGAATGTAAATTGGTACACACATTTACATACCGAGTCAAGTTTAGACTTTAGCAAAGAGAAGCCATAGATTATAAGCAGAAGAGTGGCACAATTTCTGCTTCAGATTAACTTCTGCAGAAGAGGAAGACAGAGATGAGAGGAAAGAGAGATGCTACTAAAGTAAGTAAAAGTAATTACCAATTATTATTAAAAAGTATTAGGAGGTTATTTAGGATCTTATTACAAGCAATTTTGCTGGGATTGTGGAGAGGGAAAAGCTGTGTTGAAGGTAAATGGATTTCTTCCCAGAAGATGCTTTGGTATGGTAATAAGCACTGCAAATCTCTAAGAGAAAGATCTAATTTGCAACATTTTCCAGATTTATTTGACTAAAAAAAAATTTTTCCCAGGACAACCTATTAACATCTGAAAGAACTGTGGGGAAAGTAACACTGTTCTATGAAACAGAAGGCCAGCACTAACTGAGAAAGGCAGAGGGCAGTAGAGGACTTACAATCAGAGAAAAACAATACCAAAAGGGAGAAACAGGAAAGAAACCTGACTGAAATACTGCCAGGCTGGGTTAAAGGCCTAACTACATATATAAAACACCAGTCTACTAGTTTATACAATTTGCAGATATTTAAATTCATTCTGGGTAGGGGATTAACAGGATGAATATTTCAATAGGGTATTGGATGGCATCACCAACTCGATATGAGTGAGTTAAGCTCCGGGAGTTGGTGATGGACAGGGAAGCCTGGCGTGCTGCAGTCCATGGGGTCGCAAAAAGTCAGACACGACTGAGCGACTGAACTGAACTGAAGAGAACACAACAGTGATGATACTGATGAAAGCTAGGGATAAAACTCAAAAGAGGTTATACAAAAAGATCAGGGATAGATGAGAAAACTGAAGAAGTGAGGAAGATGTATACAGATATTAAGGAGATTTTGGTCAGAAGTAGAACCATTTCTGAACCATATGAGTAGCCGCGTCAAAGAAAGTTGAATACCACTGGAATACAGAAATTAAGGAAAAATAAAGTTAAGATGTTAGGTAACCTTCAATGTTACACTTCCAACTGCCTGATATGATATGAAGAATTATACCAAAGTATCAGTGAATACAGGGGAGTGACACAGAAGTTCCTAGATTGAAATGACAAAGTCAGGTAAGAAACAGCCAGTAGAGTACCAGTCTTAAGAGAAGTTGTAGAGGAGGACAGAAGAATAAACAGACACTAATTAGAAAAACATGGGTCTGGTTTTCTGGCTTTAAGGAAGCAGGTGTGAGGGAAAAAAGCTACATACCTCTTAAGAGGATTTAGAATAATGGTTCCCGGTTTTTTTTCTAACACATCCAAGAAATAGAATATATGTCCAATAGAAGTAAAGAGGAACACAAGAATGGGGGATGGGAAAGGCTAGCTGTGAGTGGTTTAAAAGACCTTCCAAAGCAATTATGAAATACCTTCCTAAGGAAGTGTACCTCTCATATAGCGAGAATCATTGGTTTAAAACTGGTACTATCAAAAAAATAAAATAAAACTGGTACTATCACAGAAAGCGTAAACACAATTTACAAACACAAACTAGCCATTTTTTACCTGTATGACAGAATACAAGACACTCATAACAATACCATAAGTGGCTATAAAAGTCCTGCAGCTCTTACAAAATTTTCAGTTTAAAAAAAGATTTGTTTTGAAGATACAGCATTAGCTAACATGTATATGTCTAATATGCCCATTCATTTATCTTTTCACATCTGTAAAGTTAACACAGTCTGGTAGTGTTTTCACTTTATTTATTGAGACACCTTGAGTGTATGACTTGAGTAAAATGACACAAGTGGGACTGGTTTATGACAAGAAAGAAGAGACATATTTTTTGGTTCATTGCTTGGGCACTAGGGTATGTCTTTAGCCTAAACCAGCAGTTTTCAAACTTTTTGACCTCAGGACGCATTTATACTTCAAAAAATTACTAAGAATCCAAAGGACTTTCGTTTTTGTGTATTTAGCTACTGGTACTTAATACCATCAGATATTAAAACTGAGAAATTTTTCAAATACAACAACACACTATTAACTTACTCTATAAGGCCAGTATTACCCAAATCCAGAAATTACAAGACAACTATACACCAATGTCTCTTATGAAAATAGATATAAAATCCTCAACAAATTCTAGCATACCAAATCCAGCAATGAAAGGTTATATACCAGGATAAAGTGTATTCTAACCTAGGAATACAAGTTTGGTTCAATATGAAAACCAATCAATGTAATGCACCATATTAATAAAGGACAAAAACCACACAGTTGTTTCAACTGACAGGAAAAAAGGATTTGATAAAATCTAATGTTCTTTTACAGTAAAAAAAAAAAAAAAACTCAACAAACTAGGAATAGAAAGAAACTCTTGTCAATCTGACAGAAATACCGCATGTGACATTACACTTACGGTGAAGGACTAAATGTTTTCTCCTCTAAGAACAGAAACAAGACAAGAATATCTGTTGTCTTCACTTTCTTTTAATGTTATTTATTTATTTAGGCTGTGCAGCTTGTGGAATCTTAATTCCCCAATTAGGGGTTAAACCTGGACTGTGGAAGTGAAAGCACCAAGTCCTATCTACCGGACCGCCAGGAAATTCCCTACTGTCTTTACTTCTATTCAATAGTCTACTAGCCAGGGCAATTAGGTAAGAAAAAGAAATAAAAGACATCCAGAATGGAAAGAAAGAAGTAAAGCGATCTATATTTGCAGATGACATGATCTCATATAGAAAGTGGTAAGGAATCTACAAAAAAGTAATTAGAGCTAACAAATTAGCCTAGCAAGGGTGCTATCCAGGATCAACATACAAAAATCAATTGTATTTCTATCCACTAGCAATGAAGAGTACAAAATTCCATTTACAATTGCTTCAAAAAGAATACTCAGAAATAAACTTAACAAAAGAAATACAAGGTTTTCTTCAAAAACTGACAAACAGATCCTAAAATTCACATGGAAATGCAAGGCACTAAGAACAGCCAAAGCATCTGCCTGCAATGCGGGAGACCTGGGGTTTGATCCCTGGGTCAGGAAGATCCCCTGGAGAAGGAAATGGCAAACCACTCCAGTACTCTTGTCTGGAAAATCCCATGGACAGCGGAGCCTGGTAGGCTACAGTCCATGGGGTCGCAAAGAGTCAGACACGACTGAGTGACTTCACTTCAAGAACAGCCAAAACAATGTTGAAAAAGGAAAGTAAAGTTGGAGAACTCACAACTTCAACTTCAATTTTCCAACTTCAAACTTTCTACAAAGCTACAGTAATCAAGACTGGGGGGGTGGTACTGGTATAAGCACAGACATACAAATCAATGGAGAATCCAGAATCAATTGAGAGTCCAGAAATAAACAGAGACATTTGTGGTCAACTGATTTCAACAATGATGCCAAGACCATTCAACAAGGGAAATAACAGTCTTGCCAATACATGATGCTGGGACAACTGGACAGTCGCATGAAAAAGAATGAAGTTGGACCTCTACCTCACAACACATATAAAAATTAACTAAAAATGGGTCAAAGAACTAAATGTAAAAGCTAAAACTGCAAAACTGTCAGAAGAAAATATAGGTGTAAATTTTTATAATCTTTGCTTATCTTATACATGACTCTGGAAGCACAAGAAAAAATAAATATAACTTTATCAAAACCTAAAACCTGGGTGGGTGCTTGAAAAAACACTCCAGAAAATGAACAAAATGGCAATTCCTCAAAAAATTAAACAAAGATTTACCACATAATCCAGCAATTCCACTTCTAGGTATATTTCCAAAGAACAGAAAGCAGGAACACAAACAGATATTTGTATGCCCATATTCACAGCAGCATTATTCACAAAAGCCAAAACACAGAAGCAACCAAAGTGTCTATCAACAGATGACTGGAAAAACAAAATATGGTATATACATAAAGGCAATAAAACATTATTCAGCCTTAAAAAGGAAGGAAATTCCAACACATACTAGAGCATAGAAGAACCTTGAAGACACTGTGCTAAATGAAGTAAACAAGTCACAAAAGGACAGATATTATATGACTCTAATTACATACAGTAGTCAAAGTCATAGAAACAGAAAGTAGAATGATGGCTGCTAGGGACTGAGGGGAGGAGGGAATGAAGAGTTATTGCTTAGTGGGCACAGAACAGGAAAAAGGAAAAAGTTCTGAACATGGATGGTGGTGATGATTTGTGCAACGCTGTGAATGTACCTAATATCACTGAATATACACTTAATGATTAAAATGATAACTTTTATGCATATTTTGCCACAATTCTTACATTTGAAAAAGAAAATGAATAGACAATTCACAAAAGGGAAGAACATTTTTGCATATCATTTATCTAACAAGGATCTAATATCCAGAATATATAAAAAACTCTTTATAACAATAAGACAAATAATCCAATTTTTTAAATTAGCAAAGAATTTAAATAGATATTTCTCCCAATAAAATATACAAAAAGCCAACAGACATATGAAGAGATGCTCAACATCGTTAGTCATTAAGGAACTGCAAATCAAAACCACAATGAGATACCACTTCACCAATTAGATAGCTATAATTTAAAAGATGGACAATAACAAGTGTTGGTGAGGATGGGTAGAAATTAGAACCCTCATATATTACTAGTGAAAATAAAAAATAGTGAAGCCTCTCAGGAACAGTTCAGCAGGTCCTCCATAAAGTTAAACATAAATGTATCAAAACCCTCAGCAATTCCACTCCTGGGTAGATATCCAAGAGAAATTAAAACATATATCCACACAAAAACTTATACATGAATGTTCAAAGCAACAGTATTTGTAATAGCCAAAAAGTGGAAAAAACCCAAATGTCTATCAAATGATGAATGGATAAACAATATGTGGTATCTCCATAGAATACATTCCATACAATGTAGTATTATTCAACCATCAAAAGGAATGAAGTGCTAATACACGATATATTATGGATGAACCTTGAAAACATTATGCTTCAATGAAAAAAACCAGGCACAAAAAGCCACATGTTATATGATTCTACTTATATGAAACGTCCAAAGTAGGCAATTTCAAAGACAGAAAAGCAGTTCAGCGGTTGCCAAAAGCTTGAGGGGGGTGGGGGGTGGGGTGGGCGGAGTGCAGGGTGATTGCTAAAGGGCACAGGGTTTCTTGGAGGAAGATGAAAATGTTCTGTAATTAAATAATGGTGATGGTTACATAAGCTTATGAACATACACTGAAAACTGCATGCTTTTTTTTTTGGGCCACACCTCGTGGAATGAGGGATCTTAGTTCCCCAACCAGGAATCAAACCTGTGTTCCCTCCATTGGAAGCATGAAATCTTAACTGCTGGACCACTAGGGAAGTCCCTGAACTGCATGTTTTAAAAGAGTGAGTTTTATGGTACTGAAAACTATATCTCAAAGCAAAAGCAAAAAAAATATATACGATTACACATTCCAATAGCCATCAAAGCAATAATGTTTTCACATGTATCTATCATTCTACATTCCAGGTGAGAAAATGAAAAGGGAAAAATCTTCTTAACATTACTATGAAAACAATTATGACTCAGAAACCCCAAAAAGATTCCCCACACATAGTCTGAATATCACTGACCTAAACTAACACTCAGCACAAGATTGAGCTTAAATAGTTAATGACCAATCAATTTTAATGATTAAATTATTTAAACTACAATGTACAGCTAAGACTAACAAAATGCAATTAAATTTCATCATCATGTATAATTCATACTCTATGTTCTTACAAGATAGTTTTTGACAACCTATGTGACTATTTTGAACTTAACACTCTCTGCATACTAAATGTTGACAGCCTAAGCTTGAGGTGCAACACAGCATAATGGTTAAGAGCTCTAACTCTAGACTTAGACACCAGAGTTCAATTCCTGGCTCAGCAGCAAACTAGCTCTGAGATCTCATCCAAGCTATTTAGTCTTTCTGCAGCTACCTTCCTCACCTATAAATGCTGATAATTTATAAGCTGTTGTGAGGACTGAGTTAATAGTCTTAAAGATTTTTGGAAAGAAATTAACAAATAGTAACTATGCAGTAAGTTACTTATTATCATTGTAAATCAAATACCCATTTAAAACTACCAGACTATTGTGTGTCTGCCTCTTGAGAAATCTGTATGCAGGTCAAGAAGCAACAGTTAGAACCAGACATGGAACACCAGACTGGTTCAAAATTAGGAAAGGAGTATGTCAAGGCTGTAGTATTGTCACCCTGCTTATTTACTTTATATGGAGAGTACATCAAGCAAAATGCCGGGCTGTTTGAAGCACAAGCTGGAATCAAGATTGCTGAGAGAAATATCAATAAATTCTGATATGCAGATGATACCACCCTTATGGCAGAAAGCTAAGAGGAACTAAAGAGCCTCTTGATGAAAGTGAAAGAGAAGAGTGAAAAAGCTGGCTTAAAACTCAACATCCAAAAAACAAAGATCATGGCACCTGGTCCCATTACTTCATGGCAAATAGGTGGGGAAACAGTGGAAACAGTGACAGACTTTATTTTGGGCTCCAAAATCACTGCAGATGGAGACTGCAGCCATGAAATTAAAAGACACTTGCTCCTTGAAAGAAAAGCTATGACCAACCTAGACAGCATATTAAAAAGCAGAGAGAGACATTACTTTGCCAACAGAGATCCATATAGTTAAAGCTGTTTTTCCAGTAGTCATGTATGGATGTGAGCTAGACCATAAAGAAAGTTGAGTGCCAAAAAATTGATGCTTTTGAACTGTGGTGTTGAAGAAGACTCTTGAGACTCCCTTGGACAGCGAGGAGATCAAACCAGTCAATCATAAACTAAAGGAAATCAGTCCTGAATATTCATTGGAAGGACTGATGCTTAAACTCCAATACTTTGGCCACCTGATGGAAAGAACTGACTCATTAGAAAAGACCCTGATGCCGGGAAATAGCGAAGGCAGGAGAAAGGGATGACAGAGGATGAGATGGTTGGATGGCATCGCCAACTCGATGGACATGAGTTTGAGCAAGCTCCAGGAGCTGTGATGGACAGGGAAGCCTGGCGTGCTGCAGTCCATGGGGTCGCAAAGAGTTGGACATGACTGAGCGACTGAACTGATTATATGATTGAATTCCCTGAAGCAAGAGACTATCTTCAATAAGTTTATACCTCTAAAATGTAGCAATGTCTAGCATAAAGTACAAACGCAAATGTTTGATGATTAAATGATGAATGAATGAGCAACCTCAGGCAGTTCCTCCTACAAAACTGGGAGAACTCTTGACACATCTGAGAAGCAACATGGCGTATGTAATAAGAAGAGTACACAGAGTTGCTTTCAATCTTTCTAACTCTATGATCTTAAGCAAATTAACCAACATCTGACTCAGAGATTCCTCATTTATAAAACAAATTTCATAGGGGTGTTACACTGAACAAGTGAAAAAAATACATGGACATATCTAGCACAATGCCTGAAATAAAACAGGTATAAACTTAGTTTAGTGTAAAAATATTCTATTTACTTAGTTCAGCAAAGCAATCTTAATTCCTCGAAAAATAAGAAGAGAAAAAGTCTACATATCCTGCCTTACTACAGTATCCCTTCCCCTTCTCTGTTAGTCTTTCTAGAATTGTTCTTTTTTAGAACATATTTCTATCTGCAGTAACAACTTAATTCAACCATTTGCTGTTTACATTAGGAAGTAATACATCTCACTGAATTTGTTTTATCAAAATGGTCTTTTTTTAAAAAAAAAGGATAAAATTTACTGACATCAGCATTCATAGGTAAGTCTTATTTATAGCTTTTCTGACACCAGAAACTTTCTGCAGAAATAAAATTCATAACTTTTCCTACCCAAAGATCCTGATTTGACATTATATAAAGAATACAACATAATTAATCCTTATTATGCATGTCAAGGTTAACTTTGAGGTCAAAAAGTTCTCCAATTACTCTTACTAAAATGACTTTACTCAAAACTAAAAAAAATTCTCTTTAAACAGTTTTTTATTAATCAGAGACATTTATAATTACAAATATAAATATTTATTTAAAAAGGTCTCAAATTATAATGTAGACACTGTTCTGTTCCAGTTACATTAGTTAAAATTAAATGTAATGTTAGAAGTGACTTACAATACTGAACTAAACTTATGTTCATGATAACATCTTGTTAGTTTATCTGTTACTAACAACCTAGGGCAATGAACAGATTTTAATTTCTTTTTTGTATTTAGATTTTGCTAGACTTAAAACATTAAATGTTAATAACTTTTCACTTCCTGTTCTGTATTATTTCAAGGAAGCTTGTTTTTTCATTAAATATCATCTTTTTAAAGCCTAAAACAACTTAAAATTCCTATCTGCCCCAAAGTATACGGTTTTTAAGATGCACTCTAAAATTTGTTTATAAAAGGATCATAGTACATTAGATACTAGTAAATTCATTGTCTTAAGCAGTTTTCTAAATGAATCAATATTTCATAATTTTACAAGTTGTGACTAATCAATATTAGGATACAGTGTAGTGCAACAATATCTAAGGATACATATATACAAGGGTTCTGAGCCTAAAGAAAATTTCAGCATACATTTTACTCACATACAGAACATGCTGATAGTAACCAAAAAAAAAAAAAAAAACCAACTTAAAAAAAAACTATCCCACAATTCACCACCCTGATATAGCATTATGTCTAAATTATCATATCCAGGTGCGATTACCCAATTTTAATAACTAATAGTTCTCATCACTTTAAAACAGAAACAGGGTTATGTTCTGCTTCACCCAGTGTTACACATTTCGGGACTACAAGACTTGGGGGCGGGGGCGGGGGGGGACGCCGATCTTTGGAAACAAAAGGTAACCTGATCCATTCCAGCTAATTACTAAATGCATGCCAACAATACAAAATTCGAATTGCATTTCTGGACACTAAGAAGATCACAAAGGGAGCAGAATGTCAAATGTGTAAGGAACTACTTTTGTATTAAAAATATATCAAAACGAAGAAACATGGTACACCGAAACTAAGATCTCGCGCAAGGTACAAAATTCATCTGATTAAAAATTTGACCATCTAAAAAGAATTTAATCAATGTTGTTAACAGTAATTCATCGCATCCACATACGACTTGAAATCCCGATGAAGTCTTTCTTTCAGGTCTAAATATCTCATTATTTTGCAATCCGGATACCAAAAGGACCTGAAATCTCTCGCGGAGGCGTACAACACACTCGGCGAGTGCTGTCTGTTTACAAATACGAATCTCACAGTTTCCCACGTCAAAAGCGTTCATTACCACCGTTCGACTGGGGGGCGGGGAAGAGAGAAGGCGGGCGAGCAAGAAACGAAATCCTCACAGACACCTCTGCCTTCTCTCCTCCCGACAAGGGCGATCCCGGGATAAATATTTATTATGTATTATATGCGTGTGTGTGTCTATAAGTTATATACGTAGTCTATATCAAAGCCAGGGTGAAAGAAAAGGCACACAGGACAGGGAATCCTACTGGACCCCAGAGAATATTCACTCCTATCCCGTTAACTCAAAATCCGCCGCCTGGGTCTACAGGTTTCGGCTCGGGGCCGAGAGCCCCAACCTCACCGTGGAGTTCGGTCCCAAAGCGCCCCGGTGCCCTGCTCAGGAAGCCCAGGCCGCCGCCCCTACCTCCCTCATCTCCGCCTTCCCCTGGGACACCCGATGCCCAATCCAGCAAAGAAAGAAGTGTCAGGCCCCAAGAGGGCGGCTGATACGCGCTCGGGCCGGGACCGCGACACCTGCGAGGCGCGGCACCTGAGGGCGAAGAGGGGGCCGCCCGGCCTGCCTCGAGCACACCCCCTCGGGCGCCGGGTGCTACGCCGCAGCCGGAACCTCCGTACCTGCGAGGCCCGCGAGCTACAGGCGCGCGCGGCGCCTCCTCATCTCAGTGGCTCCCGCTCCCCCTCCGCCTCCCGCTGCCGCCGTCACCGCCGCCGCCGCTGGAGGCCAGGACACGACGAGCTCAGGGCTCCACCGCCATGTCCGCCGCGCCGCGAACTGCATTGTGGGGGGGAAGGGATGGGGAGGGGGAGGAGAGAGGGGGAGAGAAAGAGGAGGACCCGCTGAGGGGAGGGGGCCGAGGGAGAAAGGGAGCCAGGGGAGGGGGGGAGGGGACAGAGGGACAGAGCCCTGAATGGAGTCCTGACCCGGGCGGGGGTAGGGAACAAACGCACAGGAGACCCTGGGTAGGAGGCGCGGAGGAAAGGGTTTGGGGGTGCCCCTTCCTTTCGTTCTAGGGGCCCCAGGGCACTGGTTAAACCGGGGCGGGAGGTAGTAAACATCAATGGGAGAAGGGCTACATTCAGGGGCTTGTGGTGAAGACGGGAAACAATGGTGAGGGGGCCGAGGTGGGAGGATAGCTCACTCACACTCACGCTGTGGGAAGGGGCGAGCGCGCGAGGACACTCGTTAGCCCGCGAGGAGGGGGCGGGGGCGGGGCCCCTCTAGCGTTGGGGGAGGGCTGAAGTCACCGAGGGCTGGCGGGGAGAGGCGGGCGGGGCCGCCGAGCGGGGGGTCGCTAAGTCTAGCTCCCTGCCGGGGCCCCACGGGAGAGCGGCGGGAGGACCCCTTATTTGCCTGCGGAGGCCGGGGTCGCGGGCACTGCCGCCCTGCTTAGGTCTGGTTCCTGGGTTGTGGACTTCCCCGCGGAGGCCCCCAAGCGTGAAGAGGGCCCGAAAGCCAACCCCCAGGGGTCGGAAACCCCGGCATTGGACGTGCACCTCCGGCCTGTGTGCGGACCTGGCCCGGCCCGGGCCTCCGCGGACCCGTGGCTTGTAGCCCGGGCTTGTGACCACCAGCGAGTAGGCAGACAGAGGAATCAAATCCTCTGGGTCTCCCCTACCATTCCCCGTCTATTCACCTTTGTCACCAACCCACCAAGCTGAAATCCTTTTCTTTTAAAATGCAGCCAATTTCTGGAGTTAGGAGCGCAAGAGAAATCTTAAGAGTATCCCCCCGGCTCCGCGCGCCGCCCGGAAAAAGATTTTAGAAATCACTTATTTAGTTTTACGTGGGTTTGGCGTCAACTACCATCCATGAGCCTCCTCCCCCTTTTGCTTTTAATATAGGCTCCTCCATGTAGTTATTTAAAGTCCCGATAGGAAAGGATTTATGGTTTGGTTGATTTTTTTAGTCGTGTCCGACTCTTTGCAACACTTTGGACTGTAGCCCACCAGGCTCCTCTGTCCATGGGATTGTTCAGGCAAGAATCCTGGAATGGGTTGCCATATCCTCCTTCAGAGGATCTTCCCCACGGAGGGATTGAACCCGTGTCTCCTGTGTCTCCTGCATGGCAGGTGGATTCTTCACCCGCTGAACCATCTGGGAAGCCCAGGTCCTAATTTTTTTAAGGTCCCAGCCTTGGAGATTATTCAGCCAACCTCTAACCTCAAAGCTGGACAAATCACACAACTATAGTCCTTGCAGGTGACACATGCTAAGGCAGGAAAAGTATATGATAGGGTGGACGTGAGGGAAGATGCAAAATCTTAAGTCTTTACAAGATGTCATTTATTTGCTAAGTCGTGTCGGACTATCTTGTGACCCTGTGAACAGTAGCCCACCAGGCTCTGTCCATGAGATTTCCCAGGCAAGAATCCTGGAGTGGGTGGTTATTTCCTTCTCCAGGGGATCTCCCACCACCCAGAGATGGACTGGCATCTCCTGCATTGACAGGCACATTCTTTACCCCTGAGCTGGGATACTGCCTGATAAAATTTCTCATGATGTGACTCAGAGGCTGGAACCTATAAAAGTTTACAGACAGGGCCTTCCTCTCTGTAGGATCCATCTTCTTTGCACTCCCAAACTGGTTACTTCTTATTTATCTTTTTATATGTATATGAATCTGAAGTTTGATGAGAAGGGACCACTAAGTGCTAGTCATTGAGCTAGAGATTTCATGTTTTTCCATTTAATTCTCATAACAGAGAATTCGCTCTGCTGATGAATGGTTAGAACTCTGAGCTTCCAATGCAGGGGATTAATGTGTGATCCCTGGTCAGGGAACTAGGATCCCACAAGTGGCACAGCACCCCACCCCCGCAAAAAAATTAGAACAATCCCATGAGGTCCGTGATATTACTTCCATTTATAAATGAGAAAACTAGAGCTCTGAGAATTAAGTATTAATACACTTTACCCCCCCACCCCCCATTTCATGCCAGGGTGTACAGGTGTAGTGCACAGAGTAAGTGTGTTACTTGCTCAGTCCTACTCCGCAATCTCATGGACTGCAACCTTCCAGACTCTTCTGAAAATGAAATTCTCCAAGCAAGAATACTGGAGTGGGTTGCCATTTCAAGTTAAAAGAGCCCTACCCAGCTTCAACACTTACCAGTTGTTTGATTTTAGCCAAATACATTCTGAGTTTCTTTATATGTGAGTTTTCAACAACAAAATAGCTACTTCACAGAGATGTAAGGAAAATAGCAGATCCCAAATTTAAAACCTGTAGAGGTATTAAGATGATACTAACATGTCCTTCTCTTTGGTGAGTGATATCAAGGTCCCTGGAGCAAGTTCAATGGAATAAAATTTCCCGATTACTTAATAAAAGCAAAACACAGAGTTACAAAGCCAAGCCAGATTCCTACCTCCAAAAAAGTTCACCATTGAGCAAGGAAGTTTACTACTGCACTACAAAAAAGGCAACAGGTCTTATCAAGAGCTGGGCTAATACAGAGGAGTGCATGATAAATCCCACTTGGGTGAAGTTTTAATGGAAAAGGTAGAAGCTGAACCCTGGAAGTTTGCTTATTATGTGCTGGACACATGTCTGTGATCCTGAGAACATTGTTTTGTCTGGAGTGGGCAGAAAATAATGATTCTGAAAACAAAGGTGGGGGCCAGACTGAGAATCCCAGTGCCTCTCTGCTCTTATCCCTTCCAGATAACTCTCTTCTACCACTTTTCCTATTACTCAAAATCCAGTTTAACTCCTACCTCCTTTATCAAATCATCTTCATCACCACCACCCCAATAGGTCAGTGAATGAGATTCCTCCATTCTCTGAATCTCTACACATTACTTTTATGAGTCTGACTCCAGTAAGTTATAAACTTGAGTGCAAATACTTAACATTTGTATTCCTTATAATGCCTACATGCTTGTTGAAGGAAAACTCCGGCAACTAGACTCCTATTATCATCACAATAAAACACATATAACACAGGTATTTCTATGTGAAAAATGAGGGAAGTTAAGGTATAAGAGACTTCATTAGTGGCCAGGGTCACATAGGAAGTCACAGGCAGTTCTAGAATACCAGTTCTGTGTTCTTTCCTTTGAATCACCCATTTAATGAGAAATTAAATGGTAAATATCTGACTGCTCTGTATAAATACTCTGAGGACTTACATCTGATACTTGCAAGAAAGACTTCATGCTTGTGGTTAAGTCTCCAGTTCGGAAGTTCTGGGAGTTCAGTTTCACCCAAACGCAGATGAAAATTACTTACAGTAAAAGTCATATTTCATCATAAGTAATTAGAAATATAATTGCCCAGTGGATCAATATTCATACTCTATTATCTTCCTAGGTGATCAGTTCAGTTCAGTTCAGTCACTCAGTCATGTCCAACTCTTCATGACTACATGGACTGCAGCATGCCAGGCTTCCCTGTGTATTACCAACTCCTGGAGCTTACTCAGACTCCTGTCCATCGAGTTGGTGATGCTGTCCAACCATCTTATCCTCTGTCGTCACCTTCTCCTCCTGCCTTCAATCTTTCCCAGCATTGGGATCTTTTCTAATAAGTCAGTTCTTCAAATAAATCAGGTGGCCAAAGTTTGAGTTTCAGCTTCAGCATCAGTCTTTCCAATGAATATTCAGGACTGATTTCCTATAAGATTAACTGGTTTGATCTCTTTGCAGTACAAGGGACTCTCAAGAGTCTTCTCCAACACCACAGTTCAAAAGCATCAATTCTGCAGTCAGCTTTCTTTATGGTCCAACTCTCACATCAATACATGACTACTGGAAAAACCATAGCTCTGACTAGATGGACCTTTGTTGGCAAAGGAATGTCTCTGCTTTTTAATATGCTGTCTAGGTTTCTCATAACTTTTCTTCCAAGGAGCAAGCATCTTTTAATTTCATGGCTGCAATCACCATCTGCAGTGATTTTGGAGCCCCCAAAAATAAAGTCTGTCAACGTTTCCCCAACTATTTGCCGTAAAGTGATGGGATCGGAATGTTGAGTATTAAGCCAGCTTTTTCACTATCCTCTTTCACCTTGATCAAGAGGCTCTTTAGTTCTTTGGTTTCTGCGACAAGGGTGGTGTCATCTGCATATCTGAGGTTACTGATATTTCTCCCGGCAATCATGATTACAGCTTGTGCTTCATCCAGTCCAGCATTTCTCATGATGTACTCTGCATAGAAGTTAAATAAACAGTGACAATATACAGCCTTGACATACTCCTTTCCCTATTTGGAACCAGTCTCTTGTTTCATGTCAGGTTCTAACGTTGCTTCTTGACCTGCATACAGATCTCTCACGAGGCAGGTCAGGTGGTCTGCTATTCCCATCTCTCTAAGAATTTTCCATTTTGTTGTGATCCACATAGTCAAAGGCTTTGGCATAGTCTATAAAGAAGAAGTATATGTTTTTCTGGAACACTCTTGCTTTTTCAATGATCCGAGAGATGTTGCCTATGTGATTGCTGGTTCCTCTGCCTTTTCTAAATACAGCTTGAATGTCTGGAAGTTCTCGGTTCATGTACTGTTGAAGCTTGGCTTGGAGAATTTTGAGCATTACTTTCCTAGCATGTGAGATGAGTGCAATGGTGTGGTAGTTTGAACATTCTTTAGCATTGCCTTTCTTTGGGATTGAGATGAAAACTGACTTTTTCCAGTCCTGTGGCCACTGCTGAGTTTTCCAAATGTGCCGGCATATTGAGTGCAGCATTTTCACAACATCATCTTTTAGGATTTGAAATAACTCAACTGGAATTCCATCACCTCCTCCAGCTTTGTTTGTAGTGATGCTTCCTAAGGCCCACTTGACTTCACATTCCAGGATGTCTGGCTCTAGGTGAGTGATCACACCATCATGGTTATCTGGGTCATGAAGATCTTTTTTGTATCGTTCTTCTGTGTATTCTTGTATCCTAGGTGACAGGAAAACCCAATCCAAAAATCATCATTTTGAGTGAAAAGGTGATTTGATGAGTAAATTATATCAGAACAAAAAAGGTTCCTTAGAGATAAGTGTGCTAAAACCAAGATCTACTGGTAAATCATAAAGAGAACAAATCATAACAGGCCATGCATGTATGTTATTTAAAAAAAAACAGGTTTTATCCTGTAGTTAATGGAAACTTACTGAACATTCATAAGTAAGAGAAAGATACAATCAGATCTGCTAAAGTTTTTTTCTAAGACTCCTTTTCTTTCTCCCAAATAACCTGATTTCTTCAAGGAGAGAAACTTCAGTGCTTGGTAATCTTTTATAGACTCTGGATGATGATACTCTCCAGTCAAAAAGAGTCCCGTGATGTGGTCCTAATATGTCTTCTTCACCTGTGTATTCCAGCACCCAGAACAATTCTGATACTCAGAAAGTACCTAGAAATCGCTTGCTAACACTCTTAAGTCGTCTGTAAAGCAGAAGGTAGGTTCAAAGTTTAAAATTTTGTGATTCTTAAAAACAGCATGCAATACCAGAGCCTCTAATGCTCACCTCAAAGACAGTGTAAAGAATTGATTTCTTTTTATCTTTTTGCATTCTTGGAATTAAATAAGCTAAAATATGTTAAAATACCTATCCTAGTAAACATTCAACAAAAATTAGTTCCCTCTATCCTTAAAGTCAAGTTTCTTCTCATCTGCCCCAGACTCACACTAGCACATGTGACTACTTGCTATCCATTAATTCCATTTAATTTGTTCTGAAGATTCAATGTGTGGAATTTTTAACTATAGCCACACCCTTTAGTGTACTTGCTTGAAGTGTGTTAAAATGGTCTGTTTCTTTTTTTTTTTTTCAGGGTGGCTTTCTTCTTTAATGTAAATAAGAAATGAGAATTAGAAAAGACACTGGAGTTCATATAGTTGTATATACCAGATACTTATGTACAGGCCAAGAGATGATGCTGTAATTGTAACCTAGGACCATATCATAAGGGCCATGTGTGCCATTTTAAAGGGCAGCCTTTTTACAATGAAAGTTAAAATGAATTTAATATCACAGAACATTTGCAAGCAAGGCAGAGAGATCATCAGATCTATGTCCTCCAGCAAAATTTACTTACATGCTATGCAGCTCAGGTCCCAGGCATAGAAACTGTTGGTTGATTTTTTATTTTTTTTACTATATAGGTATTGTATTTTGTATTTTCTTTACTATATGGGTATTGTAAGTTGTATTTTATCAACAGGATGCCACAAAGGACCATGATAAAACCAGAGTGAAACAGCTAGATCCAAGATGGTGGATAAAGTAAGCTAAAGGTCACTGCTTTCCTTGTCTTGATTTATCTCTTTGTTTCCATACCAACCCCTGAAAGCTGAAATACACTTGCCCTGATTTATCTCTGTGTTTGTGTCAAGTTACCTCCTAGTATTGGCAGAGATGCCTTGCAGCTGTACCATAAGAGATAAGTGCTGTGAGAAATATACAATGGTCAACCACCCCCAACCAGCTCTGACTTGATCACAGGAATGTTACAGCTCAGATGAAACCCAGAGGTATCTGAAAATTACCTTTGCTTCATTACCTTGCTAAGGTCTCCACCCAAAGTGGGGGTTTGTACTCTGCTAGGCACAGCTGGTGCTGCATGCAAAGGAACACGATAGACTGTGCATGCCCTGGCTGCCCGTGAAAATCGCTGCTCCTTTCCTAGAGCCCTGTTGACTTGTTCACTTAAAAAGTGCTTTTAGAGCATGAACTCCCCTTCTCCTTCTCTGGCCATTGGATAAAAGCCTGGCCTGCGTGTACCAAACTCAGTTTCATTATTGGCAGTGCAAAACTGATTGAAAAAGACCCCCCTGACAGCCAGGGGATCTTCAATTCAGCTGGGGCCCCAAGAGGGGGCCTTGCTTCTAACTCAGCAACACAACCTCGGTTTGAATATTTGTGCTTAATACAGAGCTCATTTCTTCCCATGTTTATCTATGCTATATGTTAGAAATTCTTCCTTTACTGAGGTGAAATCTTCCTACTATAATGTTTTTTGTAAGTTCTTACCTCAAGAGTAACACCAGGCCTCTTTTTCTTCATATATAAAAACAAGGATGTGAACTAGATGAACTAAAGCTGAATAGGAGTCTAAAGGTCTATAATTCTGATATAAACTCCCTTTAAGTGAGCTATTTTACTTCCTCTAAACCATATCTTTTCCCCTTTTCCTTCAAAACAAAAATGAGATCCAACTTCCATTCTAACGATCTCCCTATGACCAATTCTAGTGTGTTAGCTGACTTTTTTTTTCCTGGGCTCCAAAATCACTGCAGATGGTGACTGCAGCCACGAAATTAAAAAACGCTTACTCCTTGGAAGGAAAGTTAAGACCAACCTAGATAGCATATTAAAAAGCAGAGACCTTACTTTGTCAACAAAGGTCCGTCTAGTCAAGGCTATGGTTTTTCCAGTGGTCATGTATGGATGTGAGAGTTGGACTATAAAGGAAGCTGAGCACCGAAGAATTGATGCTTTTGAACTGTGGTGTTGGAGAAGACTCTTGAGAGTCCCTTAGTCCCTTAGATCCAACCAGTCCATCCTAAAGGAGATCAGTCCTGGGTGCTCATTGGAAGAACTGATGTTGAAGCTGAAACTCCAATACTTTGGCCACCTGATGCGAAGAGCTGACTCATTGGAAAAGACCCTGAAAGATTGAGGGTAGGAGGAGAAGGGGACGACAGAGGATGAGATGGCTGGATGGCATCACCGACTCAATGGGCGTGGGTTTGGGTGGACTCTGGGAGTTGGTGATGGACAGGAGGACTGACTTGCTGCAGTTCATGGGGTCACAAAGAGTCGGACACGACTGAGCGACTGAACTGAACTGAGGATAATCTATACTCTGATTCATCTTTGAATCCTCTAAAATGTCAAGCGTTCTTTCCAGAAATAAATCCCAGATAATATATGATCAAGTGATTTTCAATGAAAGTGCTAAGACTATTCAAAGGCAAAAAGTCTTTTTGCCTGGGAAAATAGTACATGGATAGTCATATTGCAAAAGAATGAAGTGAGACCTTTACCTAATATCATATAAAAAAATTAACTCAAAATGGATCTGAGACCTAAGTGTAAGACCTAAAATAATAAAACTCTTAGACAGAAATATAAGGCAAAAACTTCACAACATTGGATTTGGCAATGACTTCTTAGATATGACACCAAAGGCTCAGGCAAAAAAAGAAAATATGGACAAACTGGACTTCAAGAAAATTAAATACTTGTGCATCAGAAGACAGTATCAATGGAGTGAAAAGGCAACCCACAGAATGGGCAAAAACATTTCAAATCATATGTCTGATGTCTACAGTATAGAGTGAAGTAAAACTCAACAACAAAAAAACAAACAACCTGATTCAAAATGGGCGAAGAACCTGATACACATTTCTCTGTAGAAAATATACAAATGACCAATATGCACATGAAAAGATGCTCAGCATTGCCAGTTGTTAAAGAAATGCAAATCAAACCTACGAGATATCATTGTATGTCACTCTCATTAGTATGGATACCCCCATAAAACAAACAAATAAACAAAAAAAAAAACTAGAAAATAGTGTTTGTGAGGATGTAGAGAAATTAGAACCCTTGTGCAATGCTGGTTGGAATACAAAATGATACAGCTGCTGTGGAAAACAGTAAGTGGTTCCTCAAAAAAATTAAACATAGAATTATAATACCATATAACCCAGCAATTATATTTCTGGGCATATACTCAAAAGACTTGAAAACTAAGTCTTGAAGGGATATTTGTACACCCATATTCTTAGCAACATTATCCACACAATAGCCAAAAAGTGAAAGCAATGCAAATATCCATTGATGAATGAATGGATAAGCAAAATGTGGTATATACATACGATGGCATACTATTCAGCCTTAAAAAGAAAGGAAATTCTGCATATGTTACAACACAGGTGAACTTCCGATGACACTGTGCCAAATGAAATAAACCAGTTACAAAAAAAAAACAAATACTGTGTGATTCTATATACTTAGAGTAGTCAAAATCATAGACAGAAGGTAGGAAGGTGGTTACCAGGGGCTGGGGGAGGGGAGAATGAAGAATTATTGTTTAATAAGTGTAGAGTTTCACTTTTACAAGATTAGAAGAGTGGCAGAGATGAATGGTGGTGATGGTTGCACATTATGAATGCATTTAATGCTAACTGAATTGTACACTTTAAAATGGTAAAGATAATAAATTTTATGTTATGTGTACTTTACCAGAACTTTAAAAAGTTGTAAAAAAAAAAAAAAAAAAAGACATGCTCTGATGAGTTCTGGAACTGCAAATCTCTCTTCCCTCAAGGAGCTCTCAGAAACATAAACAAATACTAATAGAATGTGATAATTACCATGATAAGTGTATGTATAAACATTATGAAAACACAAATAAGGGATAACTAATTTTGTCTGGGAGAGAATAATTTGTTAGGGAAGAATGATCAAGAAAACTTTGGAAAATAAATATTCTTGAAGTATCTTTGAAGGGTGAGTGAAATAGCCATCTAAAGGAGAGGAAGAGCATTCAAGATGTAGAGAAGAAAAAGGGCAGGGCGTGCTACAGGAATCTGCAACTAGTTGGCACAGTGGAGGGCAGGGTACAGGAGGTGATACTGGAGCGCCAGATCATGAGGCCTGCGGTACCAGGCTAGGCACCTGGCCGTACCTGAAAGGTAGTCCTTAAAGAGTTTCAACCAAGAGAATGATGTAGTCATACTTGGATATTAGAAAAGATTAATTAGCAGTGCATAGGTAAGAATAGAGGAGCCAAAAAAAAAAAAAGAGGAGCCAAAACTGAAGGCAGGGAAAACAGTTAAGGATTGTTGTAGAAAATCAGGTGAGAGATTATGAAAGCTTGAAATAAGCAGAAGAAGTAGGACAGAAAAAAGGGACAGATCAGAAAGATGTAACACGTGTACAGTGTTAGAGTAATAAGACCTAAATGGTTTATTAAATGTGTTGTTCATGGTACAGATAAAAGTTCTCATGTAGAAGAGATTGTTCTTGTTCAGGGAGGTTTCACTATCACCAGCTCTGAACAACCAGTAGCAACTTCTGGTATACAGTTTAGAAAGTGAGCCTAAAAACTCAGTCTAGGTACAATAAGAAAGAGTGATGGGGACTTCCCTGGTGGTCCAGTGGCTAGGTCCAGGGGGCCTGGGTTTGATCCCTGATCAGGGAACTAGGTCCCACATGCCACAACTGAGAGTTCACATGCCACACTAAAGATCCTGTGCCCAGCACAGCCTAATAAATAGAATGACTTTTTTAAAATGATGAATTAAGAATGTCTGCTGAATGGGAAAACACTAGCGCATGACAGATATTTAACATTCCACTCTCAGGCAGAGGAAACATTAAGATACACTGAGTGTTTTAAAGAATACATATGGTGTGTTTCCATTTTTTTAAATTCAAGAACAGACAAAATTAATTTTTGTTGATGGAAGTCAAAATGGTTGTTATCTCTGCATGAGGATGTAGACATGGACCAGAAAGGGGCACAGAGGAGCCTATTAGAGTGCTAGAAATCTTCTAGATCTTGATCTGGGTGGTGGTCACACACGTGTATACATCTGTGAGCAACCAATAAGTGGTACACCTAAGTTTTGTACTTCTTACTATATGAATTGTATATATCAATTTTAAAAAAAAGTAAATATGTGTTTAAGGAATGGCAAATAGTTGGATGTTGTATATGGTAAGGAAGAAAGAAAAAGGTTAGCAGATTACTGGGAGATAAAGTTGGAGAAATAATAGGATGGCAATAGACAGTGAAGGGTTTGGGAAACCATTTTAGAGTGGGTTTCCCCGGTGGCTCAGCAGTAAAAGAATCTGCCTGCAATGCAAGAGTCATGGGCTTCATCCCTGGGTCAAGAAGACCCCCTGGAGGAGGGCATGGCAACCCACTCCAGTATTCTTGCCTGGAGAATCCCATGGACGGAGGAGTCTGATGGGCTACAGTCCATGGGTCTGACACGACTGAATCGACTGGGCACACACATTAAAGAGCTTGACTTGTTCCTACAGCTTTTGGCGAGTATATAAAGCTCTGGATAGTCCCATATCTCTGTTTTGGCTGTGCAGAGTCTCCTTTGGAGAGAAAAAGGTGAAGAACAGTTTCGTTGACCCAGCTTGGATCTCAGACCCAGTATCCTCTTGGTTTATCAATTTTATATCCATCCTTGGAAATCATAAAAGGGAGGGGAATCCAGTTACCTCTCAAAGTACCTGGCAAGTGACTTTAATTCAAACTTTGAATATTTTTTATTACAGACCTCACATAACCACATTGCAAAGTCTCAAACCTAAAGAAAGGGGGCATGAACTGTGGATAATTCTACTACAGTAGTATTAGCATTTTCATATAGTGGATTTCATAACAGTCTTTCTTCTTTAAAAAACAAACAAAAAAAACACAGCTCTTCAAGATAAGACAGCTGGCCTCTGCTGATAGCCCAATACCAGAGACTAGGTCAAATATGGAAAAGCATAACCAAAAGTTGTCTCTGAATGTATTTTGGCTGGAGCAAGGCAGAATCTAGAAGTAAACCAGGTCAGAAATACATGTCTACAACGAAAAAACAAAGGGCTAGAGTGCAAAGGTGGAAAGGTTCAAGTGTTAGCCACTATATGTGTACAGAAGCTCCTTTAACTGGGTGCCTACAGTTTTTGTGAGCTGTATGTAGTTGCTTACAGTGTTGGACTGGATAATTGTAATCTTAATAACTTTGTCTTATTTTCATTTAACCTTAAATCATATGCATTTTTCATTTTGCTATATAGTCTTCATAACTATTTGCACTTTCAGAGGTTAAGTTTTATTTTTCATAGGATAAAAATTAAAAATAATTTTTTTTTCATGTATTTTTATTTGTTGGAGGCTAATTACTTTACAATATTGTAGTGGTTTTTGCCATACATTGACATGAATCAGCCATGAATTTACATGTGTTCCCCATCCTGATCCCCCCTCCCGCCTCCCTCCCCATCCCATCCCTCTGGGTCTTCCCAGTGCACCAGCCCTGAGCTCTTGTCTCATGCATCCAACCTGGGCTGGTGATCTGTTTCACCCTTGAAAAAATAAATTTTTAAAGTAAAAGTTTTATTTTATTCCTTTTAACAATTTTGCTGTATTTCCTTTAATGTGTATCTTACAACTCCTAAATCTCTTCTAAAATTATTTTCTAATAAATGACTTTTATGTTTGTAAATATTGGGTTGAGTGAAAAGTTAAAATTTCATCCCAATGAACTTTTTGGCCAACCCAATATTTAGTTCCCTGTTTTCTTAAACTGCTAAAATGAAATTATTATTTTTTTCTGATTATAATAGAATTATATGCTCTTTTCAGAAAATCTAGAAATTTTAGGAAAACATAAAGAAGAAAATGGAAAAGGAAATGGCAACCCACTCCAGTACTCTGGCCTGGGAGAATTCCAGAGACAGAGGAGGATTGAGGTCTACAGTCCATGGGGTCACAAAGAGTCAGTCACGACTGAGTGACTGAGCATACAAAGAAGAAAATAACAATATCAATAGACCATACCCCACTATCCTAAGATAATCAGTCTAAACAACTTTTGGGCTTATTTCTTTTCAGCCTTTTTTTTTTTAATGCATTTTAACAGTTGAGATCACATGTTGCACATAATATATTTTTTGTTTAATGTTTTGTCATTGTTGTTCAGTTGCTAAGTTGTGTCTGATTCTTTGTGACCCCATGGACTGCAGCATGCTAGGCTTCCCTGTCCTTCACTATCTCCTGGAGCTTGTTGAAACTTAAGTCCACTGAGTCAGTGATGCCATCCAGCTATCTCATCCTCTGTCACCCTTTCTCCTCCTGCCCTCAGACTTTCCCAGCATCAGGCTCTTTTCCAGTGAGTCAGTTCTTTGCATCAGGTGGCCAAAGTATTGGAGCTTCAGCTTCAGCATCAGTCCTTCCAAGGACTGTTCAGGATTGATTTCCTTTAGGATTGACTGGTTTTATCATAAGTATTTCTCCACATCGTTAAGAATTCTTTGTAAATTCAGTTTTAGCAGCTGTAAAATTTTATATAAAAGAAGGTGTCCTGGTTTGCTTAACCAGTCCCTTATTGTTAGGTGTTTAAGTTACTTTTAATTTTTTTCTATTCTAAATAATGCTTTTTGCCTTAAATGTATACTACTGAAGCGACTTAGCAGCAGCAGCAGCAGCATAAAGCACTATAATATTATTTCCTCAGGGCTTCCCTGGTGGATCAGTGGTTAAGAGTCGGCCTGCCAATCCAGGAAACACAGGTTCAGTCCCTGGACCAGGAAGATCCCACATGCAACGAAGCAGCTACTAAAGCTCCATTGCTACAATTACTGAAGCCCAGGCACCCTAGAGCCGGTTCTCCGCAACAAGAGAAGCCACAACAATGAGAAGCCGGTGCACTGCAACTAGAGAGGAGCCTCTGCTTGCTGCAACTAGAGAAAAGACCACACAGCAATGAAGATCCAGCACAGGCAAAAATAAATAAAATTAAAAAATAAAAAAGATATTTCCTCAGAGAGAATTCTAAGATGGAGGATTTCTACATCAAGTAGTGTGACAATTTTAAAGCTTCCTGATGTGTATTACCAAATTAATTTAAAAGATCTATCCTAAATTCTACTTCCCTACTACGTGGGAGAGAAAGCTTTAAAAATGACAGGTTTCTCAGAATCTCTGAATAAAGGCTATAGTATCCACAAACACAATTTCCTTAAAAAAAAGTACTGACTAAAAACACAGGAGTGCCAGATTTGGGGAGGGGGGGACTTGTCACACTTTAGTTACCTTGATGTCCCCCTGGAGTCTGAAAACACACTTTCTAAATAGTCAAGTACCCCCACCTTACAAGCCAACAATATTTTAGACAGCGATTACCTAAAGGTTAGGCAACATCAATGAAACATCTTGCTGTGTCTCCAAAGTTCCCCAGAGGATATGACCCAAGATCACTTACAGTTTTGGAGGGGAGACTGTCAAAGAGGTCCCTGGAGGGATTAGCAGTTCAAGCAGATCCTATATGCAGCTCTGAAGTTTTCTTGTTTAGACAACCCTTGGTCCAGTTCCAGAATCCTTGCCCAGCCTTAGATCTCTCCCTACACTCCTCCCAGGGTCCTCCAGACACCTATAACCTTGAGAGAAATCTTGAGATTCCACTTTGTCTCTCTGAGCCAATACGCTTGCTTACTCTAGTTCCCTTCTACCAATTCTCACTCCATTTTTCCGCTCTTGATCTTCCTGATCTTTTCCTTCTCTCTCCTCACTCTCCTGAGTCTTAAATTTCTCTCTAAACTTCTCTATTAATGCTCTCCCTCTCCCTCTCTGTCCTTGTTTTCTCAAACTTTCAGCCCTTTCCTCCTCTTCAACAGGGACACAGCTGACCTTAACTAGGAGCCGCCTCTCACTATTTTGTCCCCAGATTTCTCTCCCTCTGACTGTTCTGTTCTCTCCAAATGGCACACACAGTCTCAGTTTTGCAGGAGTTTCTCCCAGCCTCTTTCACACCTAAGACAGCTTTCTTTCACCTTGTTACCAAGGAATACTCTTTGAAGAGCACTGTTATCCCTCTAACCGAAAGATGACCTCCTTCTGCTACTTATACTTATCATTGTTGTTGTTGAGTCACTCAGTCATGTCTGACTCTGTGTGACCCCATGGACTGCAGCACACCAGGCTTCCCTGTCCTTCACTATCTCCTGGAGTTTGCTCAAACTCATGTCCATTGAGTCAATGATGCCATCCAACCCATTTCATCTTCTGTCGCCCCCTTCTCCTCCTGCCCTTAATCTTTCCCAGCATCAGGGTCTTTTACAATGAGTGGGCTCTTTGCATCAGATGGCCAAAGTATTGGAATTTCAGCATCATTGTCAGTCCTTCCAATGAATATTCAGGGATGATTTCCTCAGTTCAGTTCAGTTGCTCAGTCATGTCCGACTCTTTGTGACCCCATGGACTGCAGCATGCCAGGCTTCCCTGTCCATCACCAACTCCCAGAGTTTACCCTAATTCATGCCCATTGAATTGGTGATGCCATCCAACCATCTCATCCTCTGTCATCCCCTTCTCCTCCTGTCTTCAATCTTTCCCAGTATCAGAGTCTTTTCAAATGAGTCAGCTCTTCACATCAGGTGGCCAAAATATTGGAGTTTCAGCTTCAGCACCAGTCCTTCCAATGAACACTCAGGACTGATCTCCTTTAGGATGGACTGGTTGGATCTCCTTGCAGTCCAGGGGACTCTCAAGAGTCTTCTCCAACACCATGGTTCAAAAGCATCAATTCTTCAGGACTCAGTTTTCTTTATAGTCCAACTGTCACATCCATACATGACTACTGGAAAAACCGTAGCCTTAGGATTGACTAGTTTGATCTCCCTGTAGTCCAGGGGACTCTCAAGAGTCTTCTCCAACACCACAGTTCGAAAGCATCAATTCTTCAGCACTCAGCCTTCTTTATGGTCCAATGCTCACATCTGTACATGACTACTGAAAAAACCATAGCTTTGACTATAAAGTCCAAGAAGGAATCAGTTACATTATGCCCATATTTTCCTCTATTCAAATTAGGATACATGAGAGTGCAAGTTTATAAGCATACTTATAGTTGCAACAAGATAGGATAATTGAAATCTGAGCTGTCCTCAAAAAATCTGGGACATAATGTTGCTATAAATTCCACCTCTCCAGAACCCAGCTCTCCAGCAGTTTCACACACATGGAGAAGTCTGAACATCCTTGGAGTTGTCAGGAAGTTAGTGTTCTATATATTACACTCAGACTAAAAAGAAGTGTTCTCTTTTTTGTCCACTCTGGAAGACAGAGTTTTGACTACATGTCAACTTAGGTCTAACCTTCCAGATTGCTATTTATAGGACATACACAGAGGGAGTCTTTAACTGGAGATTTTACAAAGGTCACAAAAGGGTTCACTGAGAAAGACCAAGTCCTTGCTCTGAAATGGAAATGTATGGTTTATTGCCCGTTGACTTACAGATTAATCTATTTAATGATCTTCAAAGCTGCTTTAGTAGGTCCTGGTTTAAACTTCAGTTCTTCCTTTCTAAGAAAATTAGGGGAAACTATTAACCAAAGTGAACTCCTCAGGTCCAGTTTAGACTTTCCTTTTGGCACTATCCAAATTTTATAAATTCTCTTCTGCCTGGAGCCCTTAATCTAAATCTCCATAACTGTATTGGCTCAAGGTTCACTTTAAGTACAGTCTTAATGGATCATATTCCTGAGGAAGTTTGCTTCCTCCAATAAGCCTGCAAAATTCTCTCTTATTATTCTTGACTGTCCCCTGAAATGTTACTCTTTGTGAATTAATATGGCTCTGCCTAGCTTTAGATAAAATCCTAACTTTCTGTCATGTGTCTTGTCTGTGTTGCATTTTCTGTGCACTTTTGTCCTCCCCTACAGTGAAGGGGGTATTTTAAACATTTTTGTTTCCAGAGAGAGCAACTTGCTGGTTGGAGGATCCAAGTTTAAAATGGACCCCCAGAGAAACATGTATGGCTTGAGGCATCCTGTGTAATTCAATAAATATCCACCCTACCCCCAATCCATATCTGCTGGCTAAAGTCAGAGAGGGGAAGGAGTTATGTTCAAGCAATTCTATGTACAGTCTTGGGCAAACTGCACATGCTCGAGAGTTCACACACTTTCCTCCCAGAAGTGACCTTCAACTCTTACTTTACAAGCTCTTCCAACTAGTTTGGATATCTAGTTTCCATAATTATAGCAGATCAAAATCATCAACTAGTGGGTGAGAGTTGGGGGTGCAGAATAGGTTAGTGGTGAAGAGTACAGATTCTGGTGTCGAACTACAGGCTTGAATTTTGGCTCTGCCACTTCCCTAGCTGTATGACTTTGATTGAGGTACTTCACCTTTTTCTGCCTCGGTTTCCTCATCTGTAAAACAGGAATAATAATAGTACCTATGTCACACAATTTTCATAAGGTTTGTATACATAAAGTGACTGCAGCAGTAGGTACTATATGAGTATCAAGTAGAGTGGGTACACTGGTAATAGTTCTTATGAAAAGTAAAAGAAGTAACTTTAAAAAAGTGTCAGGCATAGACCTTGGAACATAGAAGATTTCTAGTGCCCCTTTTCCTTTGTTAAACATGCCTTAGGCTTGCATCCTACTAAGCCTTTGCAACATGGTACTTCCTTGGCATGATAAACTCTATTGCCTTTCTTTGCTAGCAAACTGTTCATTCTTCTTCACACAACTTAAATGCATTCTGCCCTCTGTAGTTTCCCTTGTCTTTTTTTTTTTGCTTCTTTGGAGAGAATGAGTCACTATCTCTTCTTCAGCACCTACTGCTATCACCCTGCTTGATCATATTGTATTGTAATTACTTATTTATTGATCTTCTCCCTCACCAGACTTTATGGTCCTCCTCCATGGCTGGAGCCACATCTTATTTTCACAGCCTCTATCGCAGTTCTGTCCCTCAATAAATGTTTTGATGAATGGAGAAATAATAACAGCCAACACACAGTGCTTAGTTCTAGGCTCTGTTCCAATGCTTTACAAATATTAACTTTAATCTTGACAACAGTCATATGAAGTATTATTATCATCTCTAACTTACAGATAAGAATAAATGACTCAAAAGAGTTTATGTAATTTGTCTAGGTCACCTCTGCTACTAATTGTCAAAGCCAGGATACTAATCTAAGTAGTTGGTATCAGAAACCAGGCTTTTAACTCACCCAGTACAATGTCTTCTAGAGAACAAGAGAACAAATAATTGCTCGCAAACTTGGCTTTCCCAAAGGTCTCACTTTCTCAGGCAAATGAGACGTTCATCTAGCAAATATTTACACAGTGCTTTCTATGTGTACACCATCATGTTGAGCACCGATCTCTGATTGCTCCCTCCTTTCTCCTACCACCCCTCAACCTAATCCCTACTACCTGCCCCAGAACTCCACTGTTCTATGAGCTTCTTTCAGTTTCTTGAATTTCTTGTACTCTCTGTGTTTCAGCTTTGGAACCACAACTTCAGTTTGCCCTGTTAACTCACGCTTATCCTTCAGTTCTGTTTGTGTACATGCATGTGTGCATACTTAGCTGTGTCCCACTATTTGGGACCCTCTGGACTGTAGCCCGCCAGGCTCCTCTGTTCATGGGATTTACCAGGCAAGAATACTGCAGTGGGGTGCCATTTCCTCCTCCAGCGGATCTTCCCAACTCAGGGACTGAACTCGCATCTTCTGCCTTGGCAGGCAGATTCTTTACCACTGAACCACCTTCTTTCTGCAAACCTTATGTTATCCCCAGCATCCCCCCACCCCCACCTCAAGTAAGTTACATGCCCTTGCTCTGAGCTCTCCACAGCTCTCTGCATTTTCTTTATCATAGCGTTTGTATACTTACTATTCTTGCCCCTTTACTCATCTGCCTTCTGCACTAGACTAGAAGCTTTGTGAGACCAAGGACTGAGTCTTATCTGGGTTATCACTGAATATGCAGTACTCAACCTGATGTCCAGCACATAGTAGGTGTTTGATAAATATTTGTCAAATGACCAATTTAAGGATGACCATGACAAAATCTCTATCCTTACGAAGTTTACTTGGGGGAAAAAAAGGTCTAGTGGGGATACAGAAAATGAAAAGAATATATTATAATAGAGACGCAGAGGGAAAGATTTCTGACTCAATCTGGAGTAAAGCGGAAAGGGGACAGTTCAGCAGAGTCTTAAAGGAATAGTGAGAGTTTATGAAAAGGAAAGAAATAGGTCATAAGCAAGAACTATACTATAAACTGTTTGGTTGCCTAAGTGGCTAAGCCATTTTTTCTGTGTTTCTGAAAAGAATACTAAACTTAACTTAGTTCTACAATTGCTTGGTCTAATGTGAGTTTGGAGACAATATGCCATAACATAAAAGGCAATATGACGAGATACTTTTACTCTTTAAGTGGCTGTTCTGTGAATCCCCATGAAAATCTCTTCTTACCTTTATCATCATATTTATGTCATTAGCAGAGTGGTTCTACCCACGTGATGAGCTATTTAAGGCCTGGGGTTAAAGTCCTTTAAAAGTCTGATTCAGTTCTGTATATCCCTAGTACCAGAACAAAGCCGTTCCAGCAAGAAGGTCTGTGAATACTCCAACATGACTATGAAGTCTTAGATGAGCTGACCTCCAGCAGTCTCTCAGCTTTGTCTCATGTCCCATACTACATGTTCCAGTCAACATATACCTTTCAGTTCCCTGAATAACACTGGGCTCTTAAGGCCTGTGGACCTCCCCACATTCCAATGCCACTCCCACTGTCTCTTCACATTCATTTTCCCAGTTCATTGTCCAGCTAACTCCTACTCATCCTTGAAGCTTCAACTTAAACATCACTCCTGAAGAAAGCCTTCCCTGGCCCAGAGACAAGTTTAGACCTTCCTGTTATATGGTATTATAATATGGTAAATTTCTCACCAGTGTCATTTATCACACTTGTAAATACTTATTGTCTCTCCAGTGGAGCAGAAGTTTCATAATTCAGCACCTGGAACAGAATATAAGATAACAGGTGCTCCAAAAAACCCTTTTGAATAAGTTACTGAATAAATGAATAAAGTGCTATAATTCATTTTTAATATGATTTTTTAGTGGCCTGGGCTTCCCTGGTGGTTAAGCTGGTAAAGAATCCGCCTGCAATGTGGGAGACCTGGGTTCCATCCCTGGGTTAGGAAGGTCCCCTGGAGAAGGGAGCAGCTACCCACTCCAGTATTTTGGCTGGAGAATTCCATGGACTGTATAGAATTCCATGGGGTTGCAGAGAGTCAGACATGACTGAGCAACTTTTGCTTCAGTTTAATGGCTTAGCTTTCGGGAGGCTCTATGATAGATCAGAACTGATCAAATTAGCAAATAACCCTTTAGTATTATAAACATTTCCAATGCACCATTAAGAATCAGGGTTTTTGCTCTGCCGAGCAAACAGTTGAAGAACAGTGTCTTAACCAAGACAATTTACAGGGACCTCTATGCACACCACCTTTTTTTCCTCTGCTCTTGAATCATTTCTAGTAATCCCTTCCTTGCTATCAAAATCTCCTGAGCTTGTTTTCCTAAACCAGATTTCAACTCATCTCTTGCTCCAAGTTTTCCTTCCTGGTTCTTCAAAGGCTCATCTGATTCCAGCCAGCCAGAGGATTCCCGTTTCCTCAACAGCCTTGCCCAGAGCATCAGAATATTATTGCTTCTGGCCCCAAGCCATCCTACTCAGCACCTCTCCAGCTCCTACCAAGCCTTTCTCAAAAGCTCTGGCACAAGATAAGGGTGTGGAAGAGTCAAAGGAAAAGAGTTTCTGCTGTCAATGAGCTCCCAGTCTATCAAGGAGACAAAGTGTTAGTTGCTCAGTTGTGTCCAACTCTTTTTGATCCCTTGAACTGTAGCCCACGAGGTTGCTCTATCCATGGGATTTTCCAGGCAAGCATACTGGAGTAGGTTGCCTTTCCCTTTGGCAGGGTATCTTCTGGACCCAGGGACTGAACCCAGGTGTCCTGCATTGCAGGCAGATTCCTTACCATCTGAGCCACAGACGAGACTATCGAGGAGACAAAAGATAAACACAAAAAGCAAAACAACCATAGCATACTGTATTTGCTTAAATGCCAAATAATGTGAATGTACAGAGAGCATTTGTGAGATACTTCAGAGGAGTCATCATTCTTGAATCTTCCTTCTTACTTACCACACATCTGACAATATTCCAAATATTGTTTCTTTTATTTCCTTCTTCTGGGATAGCTTCTTCTAAGATAGGTCTTCCATTTTCCCCTTTCTCGCTTTTCCCACCACCATCGCCTTGGTTTGGACCCTGTATACTCTCCTCTAGATTATGGTAAGAGCCTTCCAGTTTAATCTCTTTGCTTCTATTCTCAACCCCCATTCAATTCATTCTCTATTGTAGCCAGAGTCATAATCTTTTTTTCCCATATCTATGATTATTTTTTTGTTGTTGATGTGTAGCTGATATACAATATTATATAAGTTACAAGTTACAATATAGTGATTCACAAAGTTTGTACCCCATTTATAGTTATTATAAAATATTGGCTATATTCCCTATGTTGTACAATATACCTATATAACTTATTTTGTATGTAATAGTTTGTACCTTTTAATCCCCTATCCCTATATTGTCCCACCCCCTTCCTTCTCCCCACCAATAATCACTAGTTTGTCCTCTATATCTGTGAGTCTGTTTCTTTTTGCTATATTCACTAGTTTATTGTATTTTTAGATTCCACCTAGAAGTGATATCACACAATATTTGCATTTTTCTATCTGACTTATTTCACTACCATAATGCTCTCCAAGTCCATTCATGTTGTTGCAAATAGCAAAATTTTCATTATTTTTTATGGCTAAATAGTATTCTGTTGTGGGCATCCCAGTGGCTCAGTGGTAAAGAATCCGCCTGCAGTGCGGGAGCTGCAGGAGACACAGGAATAGCCCCTGGAGAAGGAACTAACAATACTCCAGTATTCTTGTCTGGAAAATCCCTTGGACAAAGGAGCCTGGTAGACTACAGTTCATGGGATCGCAAAGAGTCGGATACATGTTTGAACGACTGAAAAATAACACAAGAATAAATATTCTGTTCTATATACATACACCACATCTTGTTTATCCACTCATCTGTTGATGGGCATTTAGTTTACTGCCATGTCTTGGCAACTGTAAATAATGCTCCCATGAACATTGATGTGCATGTATCCTTTCAAATTAGTATTTTTGTTTCTTTCGAATGTATACCCAGGAGTGCAATTGCTGGATCATATGATAGTTCTAACTAGTGTTTTGAGAAACCTCTATACTCTTTTTCCACAGTGGTTACACCAATCTAATTCCCACCAACAGTGTACGACTGTTCCCTTTTCTCTATGTCCTCACCAATATTTGGTATCTATATTCTTTTTAATAATAGCCATTCTAACAGATGTGAGGTGATATCTCAGTGTGGTCTTGATTTGCATTTCCCTGATGATAGTGATTCTAAGCATCCTTTCATGTTCCTGTTGGCCACCTGCAAGTCCTCTTTGGAGAAATGTCTATTCAGTTCTCCTGCTCTCTCTCTTTTTTTTTTTTTTTTTTGCCCATTTTTTAATTGGATTGGGATATTTTTTGTATGTTGAGTTGTATGAGCTGTCTATATAGTTTGGATATTAACCCCTTAGTGGTCATATCATTTGCAAATATTTCCTCCTGTTCAGTTAGTTATCTTCATTTTGTTTATGGTTTTCTTTGCTGTGCAAAAGGTTTTAAGTTTTAATTAGATCCTATTTGGGTTTTTTTTGCTTTTATTTCCTTTGCTATTGGAGACCAATCCAAAAAAAATATTGCTATAATTTATGTCAAAGAATGCTCTGCCTATGTTTTTCCCTAGAAGTTTTATGGTTTCCAGTCTTACATTTAGGTCTTTAATCCATTTTTAGCTTATTTTTGGGTATGGTGTTAGAGAATGGTCTTATTTCACTCTTTTACATGTAGCTGTCCAGTTTCCTCAGGACCACTTAATGAAGAGATTTTCTTTTCTCCATTGCATATTCTTGCCTTCTTTGTCATAGAGTAATTGACTATAAGTTCATGGGCTTATTTCTGGGCCCTCTATTCTGTTCCATTGATCAATGTGTCTGTGTTGTGCTAGTACCATACTGTTTTGGTTATATAGCTTTGTGATGGAGTCTGAACTCAGAGAGTGTGATTCTACCAGCTCTGTTATTCCCTTTCAAGATTGTTTTGGCTATTCGGGGTCTTTTGTATTTCCATACAAATTTTTTAATTATTTGTTCTAATTCTGTGAAATTTGCTATTGGTATTTTGACAGGGATTACAGTGAAGCTGTAGATTGCCTTGGGTAGTATGGCAATTTTAACGGTATTAATTCTTCCAATCCAAGAACTAAATATATCTTTCCATTTGTTTATATCATCTTCACTTCTTTCATTAGCATCTTATAGTTTTCTGAGTACAGGTCTTTTACCTTTTTATGTAGATTTATTTCTATGTATCTTATTCTTTTTGATGAGATGGTAAATGAGGTAGTTTCCTTAATTTCTTTTTCTGATAGTTCATTGTTAGTGTATAGAAATGCAACAGTTTTCTGTATATTTATTTTGCATCCTGTAACTTTCCTGAATACACTGATGAGCTCTAATAGTTTTCTGGTGGTATCTTTAGGATTTTTTTATGTATAGTATCATGTAATTTGCAAGCAGTGACAGTTTTACTTTTTCCTTTTCAATTTGAATTCCTTTTATTTCTTTTTATTGTCTGATATGTAGGCTAGGACTTCCAAAACTCTGTTGAATAAAAGTGGCATGAGTGGGCATCCTTGTCTTGTTCCTGATCGTAAAGGAAGAGGGTAATTCCTTATCACAGTTGTTCATTTTGACATTGAACTATATATTTCATTTTTAATGAAATATTTCAAATATGCCAAAAAAAATAGAAAAACAAAGTAGCAAATACTTGTATTCCCATGGCCCATTTAAGAAATAAAATATTGAATCCCCTACATACTCCTCAGTTGCCTACTTCTCTCTTCTCATCCCCTAGCATCTCAAGGTATTTACCACGTGATTTGGGGGTTTTCACTCCTCTACATTTCCAGTGCATATTTGTGCCCAAGAATAACCTATACTATTATTTTTCATTTTAACTGTCCAATTTGAAACAATTTCAAGTTAAATTTATATTGAATGGAATAGAAAATTATATATATTAAACTTCCTTAATATTAACATACTGCACAATCTCAGTTCAGTTCAGTTCAGTAGCTCACTTGTGTCTGACTCTTTGCAACCCCATGGACTGCAGCACGCCAGGCCTCCCTCTCCATCACCAACTCCTGGAGTTTACCCAAACTCATGTCCATTGAGTCAGTGATGCCATCCAACTATCTCATTCTCTGTCATCCCCTTCTCCTCCCGCCTTCAATCTTTCCCAGCATCAGGATCTTTTCCAATGAGTCAGTTCTTCGCATCAGGTGGCCAAAGTATTGGAGTTTCAGCTTCAGCATCAGTCCTTCCAATGAATATTCAGGACTGACTTCCTTTAGGATGGACTGGTTGGATCTCCTTCCAGTCCAAGGGACTCTCAAGAGTCTTCCCCAACACCACAGTTCAAAAGCATCAATTCTTTGGTGCTCAGCTTTCTTTATAGTCCAAATCTCACATCCATACATGACTACTGGAAAAACTATAGTCTTGACTAGACAGACCTTTGTTGGCAAAGGAATGTCTCTGCTTTTTAATATGCTGTCTAGGTTGGTCATAACTTTCCTTCCAAGGAGTAAGCATCTTTTAATTTCTTGGCTGCAGTCACCATCTACAGTGATTTTGGAGCCCCCCAAAATAAAGTCAGCCACTGTTTCCCCATCTATTTGCCATGAAGTGATGAGACTGGATGCCATGATCTTAGTTTTCTGAATGTTGAGCTTTAAGCCAAATTTTTCACTCTCCTCTTTCACTTTCATCAAGTGGCTCTTCAGCTCTTCTTCACTTTCTGCCATAAGGGTGGTGTCATCTGCATATCTGAGGTTATTGATATTTCTCCCAGCAATCTTGATTCCAGTTAGTGCTTCATCCAGTCCAGCATTAGTTACAATTATCAAAGCTAAGGGCTTCCCTTGTGGCTCAGCTGGTAAAGAATCCGCCTGCAATGCAGGAGACCTGGATTCAATCCCTGGGTTGGGAGGACCCCCTGGAGAAGGGAAAGGCTACCCATTTCAGCATTCTGACCTGGAGAATTCCATAGACTGTATAGTCCATGGGGTTGCAAAGAGTCGGACACAACTGAGTGACTTTCACTTCACTTCACTCCAAGACATTAACATGAATGCAATCCTATTAATTAAACCAAACTCTGTATTCAGACTTCCTCAGGTTTTCCATTATGTCCTCTTTCAATTCTAGAATCCAGTCTAGGACCCCATGGCATTCATTGAGTTACTGAGTCTCCTTAGTATCCTTCCATCTGTAACAGTTCCTTAGCCTTCCCTCTTCCATCGTGATCTTGACACTTTGAATGAGTACTTGACAGGTATTTGGTAGAATGTTCCTCAATTTCTTTGTCCAGGGTTTTCTTATGATTTGATTAAGTCTATGGATTTTGGGGGAAAGTATCACAGAAGCTATGTGCCCTTTTCAATGCATCTGCTCAGTCATACACAACACTGATACAACTTATTATTTATAATATTTATCTTGATAGCTTGATTACGGTGGGGCTGCCAGGTTTCTCCATTGTGAAATTACTGTTTTTTCTTTAGTGAAAATAATATTTGGGGAGATATAATTTGAAACTATGCAAATATCCTGTTTTATCTTAAATCTTCATTTACTAATTACAGTATTTTTTTTCTTAATTACAGTATTTATTGGTAGATCTTGCCTGATACAATTAATATTATGATGTTCTAATGCTGATTTACTAATTCCCTAATTCATTCTATTTTTTAAGAAACATTTCTAAAATTTATTTTTGGCTGTGCTGGGTCTTCGTTGCTGCACAGGCTTTTCTCTAGTTGTGGTGAGCAGGGGCTACACTCCAGTTGCAGTGCGAGGGCTTCTCATTGCAGTGGCTTCTCTAGTGGAGCACGGGCTCTAGTGTGAGGGCTTCAGGAGTGGTGGCGTGTGGACTCAGTAGTTGCTGCTCCTAGACTCCAGAGTATAGGCTCAATAACCGTGGTGCATAGGCCTAGTTGCTCCCCGGCATGTGAGATCTTCCCTGATCAGGGATCAAACCTGTGTCTTCTGCACTGGCAAGTGGATTCTTTACCCCCGAGCCACCAGGGAAGCCTAATTCCTTCTATGTTTATTCATTGAAATTCTTCTGTAAGGAAGACTTTTTACTTCTTACTAATTTTTTATTTATTCATTTATTTATATCAGCAAGGACTTAGTGATGTTTATTTCATTATTTGGATTATAATCCAAACTGTGAGTATTTATTTTGTTGCTCAAATTGTTTAAGCTTTGGCCTTTGGGAACTCTTTTGGTTGACTTCAGTGTCTTTTTGACATGTTTCTGTCTTAGTACCACAAGATGCTCTAGGCTCATCTTATATTTTCCCAGCCCTGGAATCAGTCACTTCTCGAAGGAGCACTGATTCTTTTTATTAAACACTGGAAATTATTAGAAACCAAGATCTGGGTACTGGATGTGATCATTGCTACTGGGGTATCACTGCTTATAGGCCCTCTAAGCAGACAGAACTAGGAAATATTTGTATGTATACTAACTCATGTGTATATACATATTTATACTTATATATCTATTTGATATATATTTTTAAAAACAAGAATTGATACTGATAACTTGCATGTTTTTTAACTTTACATAAATAGTGTCATGTAAAATATATTTCTACAACTTGAGTTTTCCTGTTCAACATTTTTGGGGGGCCGTGCCACCAACATGCAGTGTCTTATTTCCCTGGCCAGGGAACAAGCCCACGCCCAATGCAGAGGGAGCACAAAGTTTTCACCACTGGACCACCAGGAAGTTTCCAATTTGATTATTTTTGAGATGTAATCATATTGATACATATAGTTCTGGTTTGTTCATTTTAACATTTATTTTAATAGTAGCCTTTTGTGTGATAAATCATGTGCATTTTTTCCTAAGCGTCATAGACTGTTGCCAACTGTAAGATTATTCTCAGTCATTTATAGTTGTTTATGGACTTTCCTGGTGGCTCAGGGGTAAAGAATCTCTGTGTCAGTGCAGGAGATGTGGGTTTGATCCCTGGGTCCAGAGGATCCCTTGGAGGAGGAAATGGCAACCCACTCCAGTATTCTTGCCTGGGAAATACCATGGACAGAACAGCCCAGTGAGCTACACAGCCCATGGGGTCGCAAAGAGTCTGACACGACTAAGTAAGCATGCACGCAGGCATAGCTATTTAAAGATGATATTAAAGATAGCTATTTAAAGATGAAAAAGCAAAGCTGATTGCCTACCTCACATTTTAGGCACTTTATAACTATTACATTCTTGTGGTGACTGTTTTTTGAAGAGCACAGTAGAGGAGTATTATTGAACAGCCAACCACTCTATTCTTCTATTAACAGTTCTTTATGGATTATACCTGTATATGTTGTAGCATGGTGAGTTGTCTTCTTTTAGTTTATTTCTTTATTCCAGTTTTATGTTTCTTAGTTTCTAACCTGCTTAAAAATAATTGTCCTTTGTAGTTACTTACTTCTGAGGTCATTTGATAATCTTTTAACATTCCTAAAGTTTTATTTGCTGTTTGAGAAATTTGCCATTTGCTATTTTTCAAATTCACTCTGAATTTTCTAAATTTAGACCTTATTCAGAAAATAATTAAGGTAGAACAGTAAATCTAGTACATATTATAGAAATTTAAATATAGTAAATAGAGGAAAGCAATAGAATGGAAAAGACTAGTGATCTCTGCAATAAAATTCGAGATATGAAGGGAACATTTCATGCAAGAATGGGCACCATAAAGGACAGAAACAGTAAGGACCTAACAGCAGCAGAAGAGATTAAGAAGAGGTGGCAAGAATACATAGGAGAACTATACAAAAAAGGTCTTAATGACCTAGATAACCATGATGGTAGGGTCTTCACCTAGACATTCTGGAGTGTGAAGTCAAGTAAGCCTTAGGAAGCATTCCTACAAACAAAACCAGTGAAGGCGATGGAATTTCAGCTGAGTTATTTCAAATCCTAAAAGCTGATGCTGTTTAAGTGCTGCACTCAGTATGACAGCAAATTTAGAAAACTCAGCAATGGCCACAGGAGTGGAAAATGTCAGTTTTCATTCCAATCCTAAAGAAAGGAAATGCTAAAGAATGTTCAAACTACTGTACAATTGTGCTCATTTCACATGCTAGCAAGGTTATGTTCAAAATTCTTCAAGCTAGATTTCAGCAGTACATGAATGGAGAACCTTCAGATATACAAGTTGGGTTTTTTTTTTTATTATTTTTTTTTTTATTTTTTTTTTCCAGTGGGTTTTGTCATACATTGATATGAATCAGCCATGGATTTACATGTATTCCCAATCCCGATCCCCCCTCCCACCTCCCTCTCCACCCGATTCCTCTGGGTCTTTCCCAGTGCACCAGGCCGGAGCACTTGTCTCATGCATCCCACCTGGGCTGGTGATCTGTTTCACCATAGATAGTATACATGCTGTTCTTTTGAAATATCCCACCCTCACATTCTCCCACAAAGTTCAAAAGTCTGTTCTGTATTTCTGTGTCTCTTTTTCTGTTTTGCATATAGGGTTATCGTTATCACCTTTCTAAATTCCATATATATGTGTTAGTATGCTGTAATGTTCTTTATCTTTCTGGCTTACTTCACTCTGTATAATGGGCTCCAGCTTCATCCATCTCATTAGTTGGGTTTTGAAAAGGCAGAGGAACCAGAGATCAAATTGCCAACACTGGTTGGATTCTGGAGAAAAGCAAGATTCCAGAAAAACATCTACTTCTGCTTCATTTATTACAAGAAAGACTTTGACTGTGTGAATCACAACAAACTTCAGAAAATTCTTAAAGCAGTGGGAGTACTGGACCACCTTACCTGTCTCCTTAGGAACCTGTATGCAGGTCAAGAAGCAACAGTTAGAACAGGACACGGAATGATGGACTGGTTCAAAATTGGAAAAGGAGTAGGTCAAGGCTGTATATTATCACCCTGTTTATTTAACTTATATGCAGAATACATCATGTGAAATGCTGGGCTGGATGAGTCACAAGGTGGAATCAAGATTGCCAGGAGAAATATTAACAATCTCAGGTATGCAGATGATACCACCCTTATAGAAGAAAGCGAAGAGGAACTAAAGAGCCTCTTGATGATGAAAGTGAAAAAGGAGAGTGAAAAAGCTGGCTTAAAATTCAACATTCAAAAAACCAAGATCATAATATCTGGTTCATCACTTCATGGCAAATAGAAGGGGAGGAATTAGAAGTAGTGACAGATTTAATTTCTTGGGCTCCACATGATGCAAAGAGCCAACTCATTGGAAAAGACTCTGATGCTGGTAAAGACTGAAGGCAAAAGGAGAAGGGGGTGGGCAAGCATGAGTTGGTTAGATAGCATCACTAACTCAATGGACATGAGTCTGAGCAAACTGCAGGAGTAGAGAAGGATGGGGGAGCCTGATATGCCGCTGTCCATGGGGTTGCAAAGAGTTGGACATGCTTAGCGACTGAACAACAGAAACAGTAGTTGAACATTTTCCTATTCATAGTGTAATAGTTTTATAATTTGTCACTTTATTGTTTATTCAAACATTTAACCCCTGATTCTATAACAGAATGCAGCAAGGGCGGTCCTCGGCATGCAGCCATTACTGTGCATCATTACTCCCATTGATTTAGTCAATGGTCAGTGGGGCAGTGGTCATCAGGTGGAGAGTGAGATAAGAGGTGGATCCTTGCCTTCTCCCTGAGGTCTTCCAGCCTGTTTCCTGAACTCTGGCTAGGGTTGACCTGGGAGGCTCAGGGAACAGGCTGGGAGCTGTGTCCTATGGGGCTCCAGAGCCCTCGGCAAAGCCACTCACTAGCCTTGGTCCAGGCCTTGAGGCAGCGGCGAGCTTTTTCCCCATCTCTGTCTCTGCAACATAATAGCAGTGGCAGTTGGCCTGGGTCACAGTCTGTGGGACCTGGTTCCTCATCCCCCAGTTTGGGCAGCCTGAGTCTTGAGGGCCAGTTGGGCTGGGCGCCTGGCTCCCTCAGAGATGACAGCTGGGCAGGGCCTGGGAACCTGGCCCTGAGGAAGCCGCCAACTGATCTGCCTCCTCTCAGCCAGGATCAGGAACTTGGTGGGTGAAAGTTGTGCCTTGGACCTTGCTCTTTCTTGTCATTTAGTGTTAGTTGCTCAGTTATATCTGACTCTTTGTGACCCCATGGACTGTAGCCCGCCAGGCTCCTCTCTCCATGGAATCCTCCAGGCAAGAATACTGGAGTGGGTTGCCACTTCCTTCTCCAGAAGATCTTCCCAACCCAGGAATTGAACCTAGGTCTCCTGCATTGCAGGCAGATTCTTTACCATCTGAGCCACCAGGGAAGCCCTTTCTTGTCATAACAGAGAATAACATTCGTTCGGTAGAGATTATAGGAACATCATTACCAGACCATGACCTGACTTCAAGGACAAAGGATCTGACACCAAGAAGTTTGCAACAACTAACCACATTCCTCCCTTGCCTTTCCTATAAAGGGACTTGCTGGAAGCTTTCAGGAGCTTAGGGTTTATAAGACATGAGTCACTCTTCTCCTTACAGGGTCTTGCAACAAGCCTTTCTCAGTTCTAGACTCTAATGTTTTAGTCTTTTTAAAAAAGTTATTTTTTAATTGAAGGATAATTGCTTTACAGAATTTTGTTTTCTGTCAAACCTCAACATGAATCTGCCACAGGTATACCTATGTTTTAGTATTGTTTGGCCTCACTGTGCTTTGGGCATACAGACTTGCATTTTCAGTAACAATTCTAACTATTAGTAAAATCTATTACTCTCAGTGTGGATGAGAGTAGCTGTGAGAAGCTTCAAAATGAAAAACTGGTTTCTTTAGGGGTGTGGGGTTTTATTTATCACACTGCATCATAATTAACTTTATTCTTGCCCTGGTGGCTCCATGAAAATGTAGACATGACTGATTCATTGATGAGTCCCCAGCTAACAGCCTTACATAAAGAAGATGTTCAATGAGTAGTTGTTAAGTAAATGGATGACTGGTTGGATGGATAGATGAATGGATGGATGGAGATGTAGGTAAGATCTCCTCAAACTCTGGCATCAGAAGGCTTCATAGAGGACCTGGAAACTGTCATTTTAAGGATGGGTAGGAATTGATGAAAAAGAAGGACATCTTTAACTTTCATCTTTCTCCTCACCCTCACTTTAAGTGTCCAGAAGTGAAGTGAAGTGAGTGAAAGTCACTTTTCTTCCAAGGAAAAGGAAAGTGAAAGTCGCTCAGTTGTGTCTTGACTCTTTGCAGCTGCATGAACTGTACAGTCCATGGAATTCTCCAGGCCAGAATACTGGAGTGGGTAGCCCTTCCCTTCTCCAGGGGATCTTCCCAACCCAGGGAATCTTCCCAACCCAGGGATCGAACCCAGGTCTCCCTCATTGCAGGAGGATTCTTTACCAACTTAGCTATCAGGGAAGCCCCTAAGTGTCCAGATGTTCCCACTAAAAAGAGGACCAATTGGTGTCAGTTGACAATGGCAAGGCAGAGTCAAGATAATAGGTTCATCTTGGGTCTAGATCTGTTCTAAGTTCCGTCATAATACTGCTCTACAGAGAAGAAAGTATAGGTTGAGAATTATAAAGTCTGAATTCCGGTCCCTGCTGTGCCACTTAACTCACTGTGTGACCTTGTACAAGCCATACCTCTTCTCTGAGCATCCGATTGCTAATATGTAAGATGAAAGCATTGGGTTAGAAGGGCTTAAAGATACATTCCTACTCTAAACTTCTATGAAACATCAGACTTTAGCCAACTAGGCCCCTAGTCACAGAAGCATATCAAAGCATCGCTATTCACTCTAGGGATGGAAAAGGACCATCTAGTGCTCTAGTCCATTTTCCCACAAGAACTTGAAGTCCTGCAATAACCTCCAGAAGCAGCTCTTTCAATTCAGTTCTTACATATCTTTTTTCCTAACAGCCCCCAAAAGAAAAACTACCTGCTTGCTCATTCACAAATTCAATCAGAGGAGCATAGACTGCCAAAGCTGAAAGTACTCATTATCTCCCTCATTTGGGGAAAATGAGGCCCAGAGAGTGACAAGGTCTTAACCCAAGTTCACTCAGCTAACTATAAGAAGATAATAAATTCTCTAGTGATACTGTCAAAAGAGAGATTAATCCTGGTCAAATGGTTGAATTTCACAGACGAAGAAACAATTCCTTCTTCAAGTAGTAAAAGCAAGTTACCTATAAGGAGGAATAAAATCAGACTTGTCCACAGCAGAAGTTTGTCATTCTGAGGGAAAGTGTAACCCCATGAATATTTTACCCAACTATGTTGTCAGAGAAATAAAAAAATTACAGGTGCTTTAACAATTTAAAGTTGTTAAAAACTATTATTAAAATTGAAAGAATTTAAAGAATCCAGCATCCTTCTTGAAAAAAAAAATAAAAGCTTGATGCTGAAATCCAGCAAATCAAAACATGAATGTAAATTAAAGAAGTTATTATGAAACATTGGTGATGAAGATTGCATCTATTTAAATCTAGAACTTAGCCTAAACAATTAGAGGAATTATAGTTGTAAATTAAAATGTGAATATTATAAATATTGGTAAAGTAAAAATTATTGCTGTTTAGTTGCTAAGTTGTGTCCAACTCTTTTGAAAGCATGTGGACTGTAGTTCGCCAGGCTCCTCTGTCCATGGGATTCTCCAGGCAAGAATACTGGAGTGGGTTGCCATTTCTTCCTCCAGAGGATTTTCCTGACCTAGGAACTGAACCTGCGTCTCCTACATTGGCAGGCAGATTCTTTACCACTAAGCCACCAGAGAAGCCCAGAGTAAAAATAATGAATAACAAAAATTAGGTGTAGGAGAGGAGATGGGAGAAGTATAGACTACTGATCATCTTTATGACAGATTAGACAATATTGTTTAACATTAAAATGTGTAGTTTTAAAAAATAACTCCAATTATTTTCATAATCTTTTATAACTTATTCATAAATCCATTAGTCATTTTACTTGTTAAATTAACTTCCATAAGGCTTTTTAATTAAATATTTTATTTAAAACATCTTGCTCAGTGTGAGCCCTTTAAAATGGTTTCTCTATGCCAATTATCCTGTATAAATACATATAGAGATGTTCAGAATGATTTTCACCATAAGTTAAAGATGTTATTTTGAGTGTTAGAATTAAGAGTGATCTGTTACTTTCTTCCTGGTGTTTTTTCTGTACTGCTTGAATTTTTTATAAGCATGTATTACTATTTTTAAATCATGACAAAATTACTGTTCTAAAAAACTGGAGAGGGAGTTTGGTTCTGAGGAAATACTCCCTAACTTTTAAAAAACAGATTCTGTCAATAATATCCATATTAAAAGTTATTTTCATTGAGTGCCTACATCATGCCAAGGATTTTTCATACAGTATCTTTATTGCTCACCACAACTCTAAAGGCTAGGTTACAGATGAAGCTCACAACGATAAAGCCTTTTGCCCAAAGTCACATACCTCCAAAAGATCAAAACCTCTCTGATTCTTTCCATTGAGCGAACACTTTGTGCATGATAATCAGAGTTAATTCATTGTACTTCAACTTTCTCTTTGAATTTCCACAGCCTTAGATTATTCTCTGGATACTTGATGACAAACAATGAGGCATCCTCAAAAAGACAGAGAATAAAGTTGCCCCTGAAATAAAATCCACTCTCCATAAATGAAATTAAACATCTGTAGGAAACTAACAGCCTGTGTGTAAAACTGTCAGAGAAGTTTGGAAACACTCAAAGCTCTCAGGCCAAGATGCCAAGGTGATCTGGAAGTGTTCCCTAGAAACTGACTAAAATTTAAGGAGTGGAAATCATATCAACTGTAATATATCCTGTTTGGAGAACATCTGTGTGAATAGAAAAACAAGAACGGTCAACTACGGAAACCTGAAAAGGTAAAGTCACAGGTGTCTCTCCAGGTACTACCCGGGGATAAGAAATTTTAGCTAAGCAATGTTAACAATATGATTTTCTTGACAAGACCTAGAAAACAGTCCTTTGCTGCATGTTAGACTTGCTTCAGCTACTTTTAAAGTAAGATTCCTATTTGGGGTTTGCCATAACCAACTGAAAGAGCTTCCCTGGTGGCTCAGTGGTAAAGAATCCATCTGCCAATGCAGGAGACATAGGAGACACAGGTTCGATTTCTCGGTCAGGAAGATCCCTTGGAAGAGGAAATTACAAGCCACTCCAGTATACTTTCCTGGGAAATCCCATGGACAGAGGAGCCTGGCGGGTTACAGTCCAGGCGGCTGCAAAAAGCTGAACACAACCAAGCACAGCACAGCACAGCACAGCGCACAACCAACTGAATCAGAATCTCGAAGAGAGGGCCCAGGCATGAGCGCTTAAGAAATCTCCCCAGATGCTTCTAACGTGCAATCGGGGTTGAGAAACAGCTGAAATGAGTAGAGTGTTTAAGCTTACTGATGGAGAGGTCTCTCTTGAGATTGACTCACACCCTTTCCTCTGATTCCAGACCTACCACCAGGCTACCCTCTGATACTTGGCTTCCCATTAGAAAATGCATGGATCTTCTGATGTGAGTATTCTGGTCTGTTTTGCGAATTAAATTGGCTTTGAAAATAGCACTTTCTTTTTGTGAATTAATAAATGGACTCCTGGTTTATGTATCAGTTATAGTGATCTTTGTTAATGTGGGTCTGAGATATGTCTCTAATCTGAAAGATGTAGCCCCTGTCAAGTGCCATAAACATCAAGGTCCTGAGCCTGTCAGGATGCTTGACCCTGGTAATGTACCAGTCTGTGAAAATGAATCCAGGTGACCAGCAGACCTTTCCTGGGACCAAATCATTAGCTCCACTGCAGGCCTTTTTTTCTCCAGAGCCAGGTTATAAGCTTCTTAAGAGCACAGACCCACTGGTCAGGATTCTGGTCTTTCACTGCTGTGGCCTGGGTTTTCACAGCAGAAAAAAAAAAAAAAAGCACAGACATGGCTTCTCCTTTTTCATCTCCCACCTCTGCCTAGCACAGGGCTAGGCAGTTTAAGAAACTTCCAAAAGAGATTGAGAATATCAATGAAGGAACGAACGAGTTCAGTGCATGTGGGGGTATGTCTCTCTATTGTGGAACCTTGTGTCCAATCTCTGTCCTTAGATCAGGAGGCCATTTCTCACCTCTGATTCTCTTCTTTATATTGGGAGACTTCTTGAGTCTTGGTGGAAGGTAGAGCCTTATAGAGAGTCAGAAAACACAAGATGATTGTTTCCCCAGCCTCATTTGCAACTAAGTAAGGGCTTGGGTCCTCCAATCAGACATAGTCACCCCAAACTTTGAATCCAGGGCTGGTGACCCAGAGGAGGAGGGGCCACAGAATATCCATTCTAGTGGCAAAGTGGGAGCAGCAGTGGGCATGCTGAGTTTCTGGGGGGTGGGGACCGTGGCAGCATACAGGATCCAGAGACAGCAGTTCCACTGGTCACAGCAGCAGTGCTCTCACCAGACTGGCTTGGTCATGTGGTTTGAGTTGTGGGCTGGTTACTCACCGCCTCACCTTTTACGCTGCTGTGTATTTTCCGTGCCTTTGCTGTTATTCTGCGAAATCCTCAATGCCCCTCCCACCTCCACCTTTTTAATGTGCTTTTAATAATTATTTTTCCTGCTGAAATCAATGAGTCATTTTCTGTTGCTTGCTGCTTGGAACCCTGTTATGGGCTGAATTCTGTCTGCTGTCAAACTTCCTATGTTGAAGTACCTCAGAATGTGACTATATTAGGATACAGAGCCTTTAAGGAGGTGATTAAGTTAAAACGAGTCTGTTCAGATGGGCCTAATTCAATCTAACTAGTGTCCTTCTGCGGAGAAGGCAATGGCAACCCACTCCAGTACTCTCGCCTGGAAAACCCCATGGACGGAGGAGCCTAGTAGGCTGCAGTCCATGGGGTCCTGAAGAGTCGGACACGACTGAGCAACTTCACTTTCACTTTTCACTTTCATGCATTGGAGAAGGAAATGGCAACCCACTCCAGTGTTCTTGCCTGGAGAATCCCAGGGACGGCGGAGCCTGGTGGGCTGCCATCTATGGGGTTGCACAGAGTCGGACACAACTGAAGTGACTTAGCAGCAGCAGCAGCAGTGTCCTTCTGAGAGAAGGAAATTTGGACACATGGTCACCACGGGCATATGTGGACAGAGGAACGACCGTGTGAGGATACAATGAGAAGGTGGCCACTTGTAAGCCAAGGAGAGAGGCCTCAGGAGAAACCATACCCTACAGATACCTTGATCTTGGACTTCTAGCTTCCAGAAGTGTGAGAAAACAAATTTCTGTTCTTTTTGTTTTGTTTTGTTTTGATGTGGACCATTTTTAAAGTCTGTATTGAGTTTGTTACAGTATTGCTTCTAGTTTTTTTTTTTTTTTTTTTAATGTTTTGGTTTTTTGACCGCAAGGCATGTGAGATCTTAGCTCCCCAACTAGGGATCAAACCTGTACCCTCCTGCATTGGAAAGCAAAGTCTTAACCACTGTACCACCAGGCAAGTCCCTAAATTTCTATTCATGAAGCCATTTAGTCTGCGGTGTTTTGTTAAGCAGCCCTAGCAAACTAATACAAACCCTAAATACATTTAGTGATTGATCAAATATTGTCTGGTCAGTTACAAACCAGGCATTAGAACAAGATTACTACATGTAAACAGAGCAAGATGAGAAGGAAGAGTCAAGATGGGAAGCCAAGCAGGACCCCAGGAAAGAATAGACTAGGTGGTGCAAAGCAGCAGGTAGGAAGGGAAGCCTAGAGGAATACTCTAACCCCAGTTGAAGTGTTTATATGGAACCCAACTGATCCTTTGGTGTCAAGGTATAGCACTAATAATAGTTATAATTTATTAGTGATTACTATGTACCAGGATCTTTCACATGCTTATTTCTCCACCTCATAGCAACTTTGTTATTTCAAAAGCGACTTTTATTTCTGAAAAAGAAATTGAGTTTCGGAGATGTTTGGGCAACTTGTCCCAAACCATATTGTCAATAAATGGTGGGGTCAGGAGGATGACAAATTTCAAAGTATGCCTGCTGAAGAAAAGAGGTTTGATTGTTGGCAATGTGAAGAAATTTCTAAGAAGGAATTTTCTACTATTACAACAGATCTTTTAGAAGCCCAATATACCTCCTAGGATCTCAATACACGGCCCAGCTTCAAACCTTTGATATTTCTACCAGAAACTCACATAACAGAGGGCAGCCCTCTAGAATATTTTCCACAGGAAACATCTGCCCAAATATTTCGAAGACTGTGAAGTGTCCCAAGAGGGAAGAGGGAAAGCTGAGGCCAATCATAAGTGTGGTGATAAGTCCAGGTACCAGGTGGACTGAAGCAGAGAGAAAATGCAGGCTTCCTGCTTTCTACTCCCTCTGGAAGCATGCTCTAGTAAAGTAAACTCTTTCCAAGACTCAGGTTCCCAGGTTAGTGATCTGGTTTTCTTCTAATAGGAAGTGAGCCGTCTCTCAATCAGTGAGCGGGGGAGGGGGAAATTATTGCCAATTACACTCAACATGTAGGAGGGAAGGTTCAGACATTTTGCGTCTTTACAATTAAGAGACCTCCAGTTTATTCTTAGAGTCAATCACAGCCCAGCCACAGAACACACATTCTTTCTTTGAGTGTTTACAAGAGAATCAATTAAAAAAGATTTTTAAAATCCCTTTTTGTTTAAAGCAACTGACATAATAGAAGGAAAGGATTGAGTCCCTGCCAAGAAAAGGCTTTCTGAACCTTCTTTGGCTCAAGTTGACAGCACTTTAAGGTCTTTCAATAAACCAAGTCACTGGCCCTAAATAGAAAATTGCTACCAGGAAAGAAGAATTTTTTAATGGGATGTCTTTGAGTTAAATTAGAGTCTGTAATCACCCTGAATGTATTATTCAGACTCATTGTTCTTCATATTTGTCCTTCACATGTGATTAAGGAGAAGCACTCCTCATGTGCCAGGCATTGTACTAGGACACTGAGGAGCCAGGGTATTAATTCATCCTGATTCATGCTCTCCCAGGACTTCCAGTCTGGGGAGGAGATGGACAGGTACTCACAGATGGTACAAGGGAGTGAACAAAAGAAAGGGGAAAGTGGAAAGGTCTAAGGGAAACTAAGCATGTAACACTGAGCTAGTGGGTTCTAAGTTGTAATTTGGGGCCCCTGCGTGGAAGGGACAGCACTCCAGTCTTCTCTCAGTTTTGAGCAGAAAAAATATCTGCTTTCATTTGGCGATAGAAGGGGATAGTATCAGTATTTACTAGTTGCTGTCACAAAGCAGAATCAGACATAGTTCCCTGCCTTCAAGGAACTTATGGTCTTTAGGAGAAAAGACAAGTACACACAAAATATTACAATCCAGATAAATGACAATATAATGAATCCACTAAGAAGAGACATTGTAAGTCTTCAAGGAACAGGAGAGGATGCAAGTCTCCTTGGAATAATTGGGAACAGCTCCACAAGGAGAGAGGACATATTCGAAGAACATGTAAGAATCTGCTGTGAGACGCTTCTTCCAGTTATCCAAAGGCACCATGCTATCTTGCCTTTGAACTTTTACAGATGTTGTTCCTCTATCTAAACCACTTCCCTGTTCCCTGTTCCTGACCCAGTTAACTCTACACATGTTTCTGGTAACAGTTCAGTTAACACTTCCTCCTGGAAGCCTTCCTTCACAAGCCCTTTGTCCATCCCATACCTAGACTGACTTATTGCCACGGTTTCCCGTAGAACTGTGTATATATGTTAAGGTTGGACGAGCATAGAGCTTTTGTTTATTGTGTTAGGAGCAGTGAGAAGTTCAGTATGATTAAAGCATAGGGAACACAGCTCAACCAAGAAATATTTGTGGAATGGATGAATGAATGCAAGAACTTTATTTATTTTTGACTACACAGCTTGTGGGATCTTAATTCCCTAACCAGGGATTGAACCCCAGGCCATCAGCAGTCAAAGTGCAGAGTCCTAACCACTGGACAGCCAGGGAATTCCCTTTGTCCCAGAATCCTTCCCCGGCAGCCCTCCCCCGTCCTTCCAGTCTGGGTCAAGTACTTACCACTCTGTTGTGCCTTTCTGGCATCAGGGAGTTTAGGCAGAGAGTTCTGGGGTTCTGATGTTGCTGCTCTCTGGATCAAAGTCCACCGACTGGGACCCCAGATACCAAGTTGGAGGGAACCATCAAGGTCATCTCTCTCCCACATGGAACTGATCTCCCAGCCTTCCAGTTCTTGCTTATTGCTGAAGCACTTACCCCATTGAAACCTTCATGAGGAGGGCATCAGTGTGACCCACAAACTCTTGAATCACTCCTCCTGAGGATCTGTGGACACTCCAGATCCAACTTGTCCAAAATCAAAATACTGGAGACGGTTTGGGCTTTAAAATCAGACAAACCTGGGTTTAGGCACTTTACTTGTTCGGTGGACATTGGGCAAGTTACTTCAAATCTCAGAACCTTAGTTCCCTCAACTGAGACCCCAAAGCTCTTGAATTAGAGGAGTGCTGTGTCCATGCCCATTTTAGAAAGATCTCTCCTGCAGCTGTGTGGGGGATGGGCTGGAGGGGCGAAACCAGAGACAGTTCAGAGGCTGCTGAATAGAAGTGTTTCCAATTACTTCGGCCTCAGCCTCCTCCGCAGCACACTCTCCACTGTGACCCCGGGGCCAACCTCATGCTGTTGCCTAGCAACTCACCTGCATCACCCAGGGATCTGAAGCTGGGGCCCCACAGAGGATGTGGAAATGACCAGTTTAATTACAAATTCTCAGGGGAATCATGCATCAGTTCATTCCTTAAATATTCACTGGGCTCCCACCAAGTGCCAGGCCCTGTGCTAGGTACTGGGGACTTAGAAATAAATAAAACCTAGTCTCTTTCCTCAAGTAATTCATAATGTAGCAGAATGGACAGATTTCTTCATGTATTCATGAAATATTTATAGAGTGCCCATCAACAGCAACAGTAGAATGGATAAAGTTGTAGCATATTCGTACAACTTAATAGTATGCACACAGTAAGAAGATGACAATCTACAACTATACACAAAGATATGAAATACTGATGACTGAGTGAAACCTGACGAGTGAGAAAAGCTAGATAGAAAAGAGTACATTCTGTACGATTACACTTAAAGTAGAAAAACAGGAAGAAGTAATCTATACTGCCAAAAGTCAAGATTGAGCACTTGGGAGGTAGTGACTAGAAGGGGGCATGAGCAGGGTTTCCGGAGTGACTGAAGCATGACTTCCTGGAGAAGGGGATTTCTAATCAAGTGGGAGTCTACCACGCAAGGGAGAGGAGGCAAGGCTTACAGGCATCAGAAATCAGAAGGAAGAGGCAGGAAATAAGACCGAGGGGTTACATGGGGCCCAAACTGTCAAGGGCCTGAGAATAACAATCATGATAGCTCAATGTTTGTCGTGTGACAGACATTGTTTGGCATACTTTACATGTTTACATTTATTTAATCCACCAACCACACAATGAGTAGGTGCTTTTATTTCTATTCTATAGATGAGAAAATTGAGGCACAGTGAGGTTAATTAACTTGCTTAAAATCCCACAGAATGTGACAGAACACACCAACGAAGATAATTCTGGCATGCTTGATCACTGTTCCACGCTGCCTAGGTCATTTGGTCACAGACTAAGCCACTGAAGGTATTTAAACAGTGGTGAACCAGGATCATTTTGTTGTTGTTGCTTTGGCTGACATGGGTCTTTGTTGTTGCACATGGGCTTTCTGAAGTTGTGATGTGCAGACTTCTTATTATGGTGGCTTCTCTTGCTGCAGACCGTGGTCTCTAGAGCATGGGGGCTTCAGTAGTTGTGGGTTCACCTGGGTTCAGTTGCTCCAAGCCATGTGGAATCCTCCCAGACCAGGAACTGAACCCGTGTCCCCTACATTGGGAGGTGGACTCCCAATACCTGGACCAACAGGAAAATCCCAGGATTCGATATTTGTGTGACAAGGATTATCCTAGTTGCTCTACAGATTGGCTTGGGTTGGGTTGAATGGGGCAAGAGTGGAGGCAGAGAGACCAAGGAGAAAGCTGCTCCAGGAGTCCCGGTGAGAGAAGCTGAGGCCCACATGAGGGTAGAGGCCAGGGAGAGGAGGACAATTTTTAGAAATCAATGACAAAGTCTGAGTTTTACACATACTGCTAGAAATAAGATCCAAGAGAAAGCAGAAGTTATTTTATTTTATGACTGCAAAAGCAGAGGGTTGAGTTAAATATACCACTCAGTTGTCTTTGTCTTCTTTACTTATTTATTCCCTTTTACCTCTTTCTTCTCCCAAACTCTACAGGTAAACTCTTTCATGTATTTATTGTGTAACTTTATATTGCAAATATGTGTTTTCATATTGTGTTGAACATATTTTACATTCAGCCAAATGGTACTGAGTTATGTATCTCATTCTGTAACTTACTTTTTAAAAAAATATTTATTTATTTATTTGGCTGTGTTGGGTCCTTGCTGTGGCACACAGGATCCTCACCGTGTCATGTAGGATATTTCATTGAGGCACACGGATTGTCTAGTTGTGGCACTTGGGCTTAATTGCTTAGAGGCATGTGGGATCTTATTTCCCTGACAAGGGATGGGACCCACATCTCCCATATGGCAAGGTGAGCTCTCAACCACTGGACCACCAGGGAAGTCCCTGTAACTTACTTCAATATACCACATTATATTTTTCAAGATCTATTCCTGCTGCATGTTTATTTTTAGTCTGTTGTCTTCCTAGAATTAAAGAATTAGATTGACAATACAATGCCATAGAAAGTGCTTTATCATTGAGTGGAGAGACAACAGCTATAGCGCCTGCCCCTCTACTAACATGTGGTGTGAACTTGGGCAGGTCCTTTTTCCTAGTTGAATCTTAGCTTCCTCACTTATAAAATCAGAGTTGCCTTCTACATCTAACCTTCCAGGCAACCTTCCTTACCTTATACAGAAAACTCCAGTCCAGAATGGGAATGACTTGATCAAGGTCACACAATAGTTATCAATAGTTCAATTCAATTTAGCCCACATTTATTGAGTGCCAGACATGATGCTAAGTGCTTTGGATATTTAAATAAATAAGCCCTGCTGAGTTCCTCCTCTCAGGGCCTCTAAACAGAGCTGTGTTAATTTTCCAACAGCAGGTGCAGAGATAGCCTGTGGGAACTGGTCAGATGCAGTAGAGATATTAATAGGACGGAGCCTCGGATAGAATCTAAGGCAGTAATTCCACCACCCCAGTCAGGCCCCACAACATTCCTGGCCTCAAGAAAAGGAAAGAGGTTGGGTACACAGCTTCCTATTTGTAAAAGGTTATTTATTGCTTTAGCATGTACCAACAATAACTGATCTAAAATAGACAGAATGCCCTTATCTATCTCTGTGCCTGATTACACAGCAGTAATCGTAGGATAAACAATTTTATATTCTACTTTTTAAAAATGTTTTTGTTGTTGAACAATAAAACAGCTGCTGTTGATTATTTACTCTGTCCTAGACACCAAGTACTTTACATATGTTAGTTTATTTAATCTTCATTACAATCCCATGAAGCAGGAGGTACTATTATTATCCCTATATTAAAGATAACAAAACAGAAGCCCAGGGAGTTATATTACTTGCCCTGGGTCAGTGGATTTCTAGCATTTTGAGTGCAACCCATAGCAGAAACATAGTTTACATTATACTTTAGATCACACGTACCTGTTTCACAATATTATACTAATCCTTACTGTGGGGGACACACTCAATATTTTCTGTTCGTTTTGTTTGTTTTCATGCTGTTCTGAGCCACTAAATTGATTCTATGACCTACTAATGATTTGAAACACATAGTTTGAAAAACAAGGCCCTAGGCAACACATATACCACAACCCTAACAAAATTGCACAAAATGTGAAGTTGTCATACTCCTTAATGCCCTGTATCAGGTTCCATGCTGCAGGTTAAAGACACAGGTTTGAATCAGACACAGTCTTGTACTCAAAGCATTCACAGCCTCCTCAAGGAAACAGGTGGGTAGGCAAGGACAGCCAGCAGTGGTTTTCAGTCCTGGTTGCATCTCAGAATCACCCAGAAGATTTGTTTTTAAAGCACTAATTAGTGTTGAGTCTCTATTCCCAGACTTTCTGATTCAGTTGGTCTGTGATGGGGCCTGGATATTGATATTTTTGTTTATTTAGTTTTGCTATTTAGACATGCACATATATTGATAACAGGGAACATTATGAGGGAAAAACACATTGGAAACTCTTACTTCTTGGGTTCCAGGGTTGAAACAGGAAGGAGGGAGGCAGGGCACAGCCATAGGATACGATGTAAACTAATGAGAATCAACTAGGTAAATCCATGATGGTGGAATAATTGACTTCCAGTGGACCCTGAGGCTCATTATACACTCATTGTTTAATTTTGTTTTGCTTTTAGCTAGTTTGTATTGAAATATAGTTACTTTACAATGTTGTGTTAGGTTCTACCGTATAGCAAAATGAATCAGCCATACATATACATACATCCCCTTCTTTTTGGACTTCCTGTTCAGGTCACACAGCCCATTAAATAACATTCTTTGTGCTATACAGTATGTTCCCATTAATTATCTATTTTACATGTAATATCAATAGCATATATGTATCAGTCCCAATCTCCCAGTTCCTTCCATTTCCCTGGATCTTGGTATTTCTTAAAAGCTCCACAGGTGATTCTAAGGTGCAACTGGTCTGAGGATCAGTGCGATAAAGTATAAGCACTACATTAAAGGGAAGCATAATATAGGAGCATCTAACTATCTAAAGGTATTGAGAAAAGCCTCAAAGAGAAGTTGTTTTTTGAGCTGAGTTTGTGCGCTGAATACCTTCTGTTTGGTCCTTTAAATCCACTGTCTGCCCAACACACTGAAACTGTGCAGAGTAAGTCAGTGGGTTCCTCTGCTCACTGACTTCAGCTTAAGTATGGGCCAACATCCTTGCAGGAGATTGGTGAGAGGGCAGGCACATGGTAACCCCCTGGCTACCTCCTGGTAAGTTTGCCTTGGGCTGGCTATGACCCTCCTTTGAAGGTAATTCCCCTCTCAGGATGGCTTGATGAATAGGACTCTTCAGATTCCATAATCTCTCCCCTTTCTCCCCACCATTTCAGGTCAAGGGGTATTAACAGCCCAGATAGGTTCCTGAACTATCCCCTGTCTTCCTCTATACCCCACCCACATGTTTGAAATTAGTCCCCTTGTGAATAAACCTTTGTCTAATTATCCTAATCTGAGTGTGTCATCTGTTTCCTTTTGGGACTGTCTGATAGAGCCTAGAAGCAGGATGGGAGCTTGCTCTAAGGATAAGGAAGGGGGAAAAAAAACAAACCCAAGCAGAGGGAGCAGCATGGGCAATGAAAAAGAGGCATGAAAATATTGTATTTTTGTTTAATTCCCTTTATTGGTGAAGGACATATTGCTAAATTCAATGTTCCGTTCTCAGTCCTATTCTTACTAGATTTATCAGCAGCATTTAAGCAATTTATTGCTCTCTCTTTCTTGGGACAAATATGTCACTGGCCTCCATGATATTGAGCTCTTTTGGTTCTTATTCTTCCACTGGCTAGGGCTTCCTAGGTGGTGCAGCGGTAAAGAATCTGTGTGTAATGCAGGAAGTGCGGGTTCATGTGGGTTTGATCCCTGGGTGGGGAAGATCCCCTGGAGAAGGAAATGGCACCCCACTCCAGTATTCTTGCCTGGAAAATCCCATGGACAGAGAAACCTGGAGGGCTACAGTCCAGGGGGTCTCAAAAGGGTTGGACACTACTGAGCAACTAAACAATAACTTCCTCTGGCTACTCTTTTTCAGTCTTCTCTTCTGCTTCTCTCTTATTTTCCTGATGTCTTCATCTCCCTGAAGGTGAATCTTGGAGTCCCAAGGACTATCTTTGGTTCTCTTGTCAACACTAACTCTCCATCATCATCTAGTAAGTTTCTATCTTTGACCTAGATCTCTCCTCCAAGTTCAGACTCATATATCCAACCTAACTAGAGATAGGAGTGGTGTCTGGAGCTGACCCCTCATACCAACTGTTACATTTTCAGTAATTTTTTCAGCCTCTTGTCAAACCCTCTTGAAAAGGGTGAAAGAGTCATATGATCTGAACAGGTATCAGAGTATTGAGTATTAAACATAGTCATTACTAAAAATTAAAATTATGTACATTTAAAAAATAAATTATATTAAAAATAAAAAATCACTTTCTAATTATTTCAGTATATTTTATTATTTTTTTATACTCTTGGGGTTATTTCCATCTATTCTCTTTGTATTATGGAAATACTATATAATGGTGTGCTGCTCTTGCATCCCTTCCTAACTCCATGTTCAGTGACATCAAGTTGGTAGCTTGAAATCAACCATGGTGAGAATAATATACAACAGAAATTGACAAATGCTACCCATGAGAGTTTGGTTTATTGTTTTGTTGACTGCCTAGACTTAAGAAAGTGGTGGGAAGGGCTTCCCTGGTGGCTCAGTGGGAAAGAATCTGCCTGCCAATGTAGAAGACACAGATTCGATCCATGGTCCAGGAAGATCCAACATGCTGTGCAGCAACTAAGCCCCTGCACCCCAACTATTGAGCCTGTGCTCTAGAGCCCAGAAGCTGCAACTACTGAGACCATGTGCTGCAGCTACTGAAGCCCACACAATCTAGAGCCCATGCTCCACAACAAGAGACGCTACGGCAATGAGAAGCCCGTGCACCACGACTAGAGAGCAGCCCCACTCTCTGCAACTAGAGGAAAGCCCGCACAGCAATGAAAACCCAGCACAGCTAAAAATAAAAAATAATTTTTTAAGTGATAGGAAAATATTAATAATGCAAAATAAATTTACAGTGTATTGTGTCTAGCTATTGCATTGTAAATAACTTTAACACTTGAGGAAATATTCTAGTATTGGAAAACTATTAACCCACTCAACATAGAAGCCACTTCTGTCTCTGTGGTGAATTCCAACATGTCTTTATTGTTTCACTTTCATCTCAACATTAATGCAAATGAAAATATCAGCAAACATTCATCCTAGAACTATACTCATTCAGCAGTTCAGCCATTAGTTGGCTACTAATACAAGTTTGGCAAAAATTGAATAAAATATTCTGTAAGTATAAATTGGCCATGTGGAATTTACAATAAGGAGTATTGTATATTCATTATTATTTGTGAATTATTTGCTATGCATCATTTATACCAGAAAACTTTATAACAAACTGATATGGGATACACACACACACACACACACACACACACACACACACACACACACACACACACACACACACACACACACACTTACACAGATTTTTTCCCTAGAGAGCCAGTTGTTAAACATTTACCAGCATACCACTAATAATAAGCAACTCAAACTTAACGTGTCCAAAACTGAAATTTTGATTTCCCATTCCAAACCAGTTGTCCCTGCAGAATGATGATGTCTTCATTTCAATTAATAGCAACTTCACCCTTCCAGTGCCTCTGACCAAAAACTTTTTTTTTTTTTGACCAAAAACTTTAAAATCATCTGTGATTATTTTGTTTCTCTCAAACCTTACATCCAACCTGTCAGGAAATCCTTTCGCCTCTACTTTCAAAATACATTCAGAATCTGGACTACATCCCACTGCTTCCGCTGCCATCACTTTGGCCTAAGACTCTATGTTGTCCCCCTCCCCACTGGGATGACTGCAGTAGCCTTCTGACTAGTCTCCTTATTTCAATACTGCAGTCAGACTGATTCTGTTAAAATAGAAATGTCATTCCTGTGCTTAAAACTCTTCAAGGGCTTCCCACCTCACTCAGATTCCAAGCCTATGTCTTTATAGTGGCTATTAAGTCTCTGCCCCCACTCCTATCCCATTACCTCTCTAACCTCATGCCCTGTTATTCCTCCCCTCCCTCACTCCACTGCAGCTACACTAGCCTCCTTGCTGTTCTCCAAACACATCATTTCCTGCCTCTAGGCCTTTTACTTGTTTTATCTACCTGGAATGTTACTTTTCTTCAAGTTTTCTCTCCTTTGCTCTCTTTTTTCCAATCTTTGCCCAAACCACTTTTCCAGTGACAATTCCTGATCTTTGAAATAACATTGCAATCCCTTCCCACCACCACCACATTTTCTATCCCTCTCTCTTGCTTGTCACCATCTAATGTACTGTATGTTCCATATTATAATTTTTAATTATTATCCTTTCCTGCCCCGATTAGAATGTAAGTTCAAGAATTTTTTTGTCTGTTTTGTTAACTACTATATTCCTGGCCATGAAATTAATGTCTTGTACATAGTAGGTATTCAACAATTTCTTGAACAAATGAAACATTAGTAAGTATTCTGGGATGTGCTATGCTAAGTCGCTTAGTCATGTCTGACTCTTTGCAACCCCATTGATGGGGGCCCACCAGGCTCCTCTGTCCATGGGGATTCTCCAGGTAAGAATATTGGAGTGGGTTTCCATGCCCTCCTCCAGGGGAATCTTCCCAACCCAGGGATCAAACCCAGGACTCCTGCATTGCAGGTGGATTCTTAACCAGCTGAGCTACCAGGGAAGCCCAGTGAGTATTCTAAATATCCATAAAAAGCTTCTTTGAGTTTATTATAGGGAAGAGGAGTATGGGGGATCCAGGATTGAGTCCTCTACTCCTCCAGATGCTCAGCTGAGACCATGGGTGCATTTGTCTGAGCCTGGAGGTCTCATGTTTGTGTCAATGGACTACCTAGAAACATCTGTGCTCTTTCAGAAACACCAAAAATTTATACAGTGGACTGAAAATAAAATGATAAAATATATGGATGTGTGCTAAGTTGCTTCAGTTGTGTCCAACTCTTTGCAACTCTATGAATTGTAGCCTGCCAGGCTCCTGTCCATGAATTCTCCAGGCAAGAATACTGGAGTGGGTTGCCTTGCCTTCCTCCAGGGGACCTTCCCAACCCAGGGATCAAACCTGCATCTCTTATGTCTCCTGCATGGGCAGGCAGATTCTTTACCACTAGCACCATCTGGGAAACCTAGTAAAATATATACTGTTGGCTAAAATCAACATTTCTTATTAGATTCCAGTATAGACAAGTAGTAAAAGTCAGCAGAACATTTAAGAAAAATGAGTATTTACTGAATAGCTAGCTTGTGCCGGGGTGGGGGTGGGGGGCACAAAGATGATTCGGGTATGATGGGGTGATAGACCATGGAAACAGACAACTACACAATATTATCATCAGCTCACTAACAGGAAAATGTCCTAAGTACAAAGGCAACAGAGAGGAGAGGATGATTAAGTGCAGCCACAGAGAAGGATGTTATCTGAGCTGGGTTCTGAAGCATGAACAAGAAGGAGGGAAATGCCCTGTGAGAAATTTACAAGCGAAATTTACAAATTCACCACAATTCCGCTGCCCCCCCCACCCCCTCTGCTTACTAGAAATGCCTAGGTATCTGAATTGTAACAGGAAATAGGTTGGCCAAGCTTGCAAAACTCCCAGGTTTTGTGGGGCAGAATTTGAGAACTCCTGGTGATTGGGACTTGCAAGGAAAGGCTGAGTGAAAGGGACAGATGGCAGGAAGTGAGACCAAAAGATTCACAAGGGCAGGGCAGAGAAGAGGGGACCATTTTATTACACAGGACCCATCACAGCCTCAAGACTCCCATAAGACATGGGGAAGGAGAAATATGAAGGCAGGAATACTTTATTTTTGCCTTGGCCCTTGCCTAGAGCAGCCATTTTCCTATTCTCCACACCTCCTTAAAATGTCTGCTTCTGAAGAGAGAAGCTGCCCTGGTGTACAGAAAGAGCTCATGTTCTTAATCTGAAGGCCCGGGTTTGAGTCCTGTCACCTGTATAACCTTATGCCCAGCTTCAAAACCTTTGCCTGCCATACTCTAGAGCATGAAGTCCAAGCTCCTTGGCTTGGCTCTCCAGACCCTTCTTCTTCTGGCCCCTGATGACCCCTCCAGCCTCATCTATCGTTTACCCCTTCTCACCGAACAGCCAAGTACTTCTTCTGGGTTCTGTGTCTTCGCAGACAGTTACCTCGGTTGACATCTTTCCCCTCCTCCTTCCCAAGCTGGAGAATTCCCATTCCTCTTTGAAGACATGATCCTGGTGTTAACCACCTCCATGAGGCTTTCCCTGGTGGCTAGGTTAGCAATGGTCTCAAAACCCCAGAATTTCCTCTATCACAGAGTGTGGAACACATCTGCTCTTGCCTCTTCCTATCCAGAGGACTCTTTCTGCAACACAGGACTCACTGTCTCTCCCCTGCTTAAAAAAAAGCAGCAGCAGCTTCGGGGAATTCCCTAGCGGTTCAGTTAGGGAACTGAACCGCTAGGTTAGGGCTCTTCAGCTTTCCCAGCTGAGCGCCCAGGTTCAGTCCCTGGTCAGGGAACAAAACATACCAAAACCCACAGGGCCTGAAAAAAAGCAGCTTTATTTCTTAGCTTAAGGATCATAATCTTCACTGTGGCCTGTCAGGACTGTGTGACCTCACACCTACCTGCCTCCCTGTCTTCTCTTCTTATCCTTTGCATGAAAGGCACCTAGAGCACCTCGAGCAGGACCTGGTATAGAACTGGAAGAAGCGTTTGTTGAGTGACTGTAGAAGTGCTTAGTCCATACTGCATTACATGAAAGCTCTAGTTTTCTCACACCAGCTTCTGAGCCCCTGGAGAGGGTCAGCATTCAGGACCATGCTTGGCACTTAGTGGGGCACCCTAAGGGTTTTCCAAGTTTGGAAGACACTGTGACATGGTTCCTGGAAGCCCCATCAGGGAAGACTTGGAACACCAGCTGTTGGGAATGCTGTCAGTGAAGAGCCTTTTACTGTCAGCCACGCACCACAGACACCTTGGTTCCTGTCATACCTCTTCCCAGATGGCCCCACAACCCATGAGAGATGAAGGCAGGGATATAAAGGCCTGGTCTGGTCATCTTAGCTCATCTGGGGACAACTCTGACGGGCCATTCTAGCTCCAGAGCCCCTGCAGGGTCAGCCACGACTGTCCTTGAGCCTGCATGGAGCTCTGGGCTTCTGCTCATTCCGCTTCCTTCCCGCCCTCCACAGGTGTTCATCCCAAGGGCACTCCCCCACAAACATCCTGCACTGCAAATCTCCATCTCAGAATCTGCTTCCCAGGAATCCAACCTGAAATTCGCCCTGTCTTGTCTTCTTTGTCCCATTACTTTTAGGGAATGTTCATTCATTCACCCAAAGTTCATAGGCACCATTCAAAACGTTTCACATCCATTTTTCTATTGCGATCATTCTGTCCTGTCTAGGTGCGTCAGGAAGGAAACGGATGAGAAACTGGGGCCCAGAAAGGGGAAGCGACCAGCCAAAGGGCACTAATCAGAAGGGGAGCTCCCACATGCAGTTTTTCCACTCCGTTTCCCTGCATCCTGGAACAAGAGGAAACCTCATTGAGACGAATTCGGGTCTCAGTGGTCAGAATCCTGAAACCATGGCTCTGGGGTCGGGGAAGGGGCGCGGAGCCCAGCACTCCTGCAGTACAGATGGGGAGACCGAGGTCCAGAGGCCGGCGCTCCACCGCCCGCTGGGAAGAAGGGGGCGCGTCCTGCCTGGAGGGCCGCGTGGCGCCGGGGCCGCCCCCTCCTGCCTCCCGCCCCCGCGGCGCCCGTGCCCCCTGCCCTGCCTCTGCCCTCGCCACGCCGCCTGCTCCGGAGCGAGTCATGGTGGCGGCACGGGCGGCGGCGTGGCTGCTCCTGGCTGCGGCGGCCTGCGCGCCGCGGGAGCAGGACTTCTACGACTTCAAGGCCGTCAACATCCGGGGCAAGTTGGTGTCGCTGGAGAAGTACCGAGGCTCGGTGAGTGTCCGCCCGCCGGGCCTCGGCGCCGCCCCGCCGGACCCTGGCCGGGGAGCCGGGCGCCCAGGACCCTGCCGGATGGGGCTCCGTGGGGCTCGGGGGGTTCGGTCACCCAGCCCTGGCGCCCCGCCCCCACCCAGGCATCCCCCCCGGGCGTGGCGCCCCCAGATCCTCGGCCGGGTCTGTCCCATGACTACGTGGCACAGCCCGGCGTGCGCGGTGAAACCCGAAACTCTCGCTGCTCGCGCCGATTTCCCTCCCAGCGCTTTTGGGCAGCGGGGCGCAGCCAGTCACGCACCGGTTTAAAAATTAACAGTAGCAGCCTTTGTCTCTCCCATCCCCAGTTTCCGCGACCGGAACAGAGGCCGTTAGCGATATTAAGTGCAGTGAGAACACTATGGAAATGAAAGCTCGGTGCGGAGGAAGTTATCATTTCAGAGGCACCGGTACCTTACACATCATCTTTTCGAGCAGCGGTCCCCAACCTTTTTAGCACCAGGGACTGGTTTCATTAACGACATTTTTTCAGAGGGTGTGGGTAGTTTCAGGATGATTCAAATGCCTTACATTCATTGTGAACTTTATTTCTCTTATTATTACATCAGCTCCACCTCAGGTCATCAGGCAATAGAGCCCAGAGGCTGAGGAGCCCAGTTTTAGAGAGTACATTAAGGCCCAGAGATGGAGGGTCACACAGCGCTAGAAAGCAGGAAGCCTGGCGGAGAACTGCCCATCCATCTGTGGTCTCCTCTAGGCAAACTTTTAAGATGGCAGCTCAGGTTGAGATGGAAGAGCCATCCAGTCTAATTGCTACCTCCTTAGGGAAGGGGCATCTCAGCTCAGAGAGGCCTTGAGAGAGGAAGTGTGCCTGGGTGAGTCTTTGAAATAAGAGTGAGTTTTAGCAAAACCGAGAAGAGCATTTCAGGCAAAGAGAACTGTCAGTGCCAAGTGGAACCGACTCTTTGCCACCCCATGGACTGTAGCCTGCTAAGTTTCTTTGCCCATGGAGTTCTCTAGGCCAGAATACTGGAGTGGATAGCCATTCCCTATTCCAGGGGATCGTCCCAACCCAGGGATTGAACCCAGGTCTCCTGCTTTGCAGGTGGATTCTTTACCATCTAAGCCACCAGGGAAGCAAGGCTCAGAAATAAACATCAAGAAGGGTGATGACGGGTAGTGAGGTCCTCAAGCAGTTGTGCTTGAAGGAGTATAAAGCATGACACTGAAAGATGAGGCTGAAGAGAGTAGGGAGTGATCAAAAGGGGCCTTAAACACTTTATTCAGAGACCTCAATGTTTCACTGTGTGAAACGAAGAGCCCTCCAAGTTCACTTCTCAAGGTAGACCTGGGTCTGTGTGTGGAAAGGGTATGGAGTTGGTCTCTAATGGACAGGTAGGCTCAGCCTCCAGGTTTGGATGAACCACACAAGAAAATGGCTGTTAGCAATCTTCCAGGAGCAAGGCCATCTTCAATGAAGAAAGTACTCTCTACCCCTTGTAATTCTCAATTATGCTGGGAGTCCTGGGGACAGTAGCCCTCGTCCAGGTTGCCCCCCTCCCCAAGGTATTGTGAGGTTCAAATGACATGCAGTGTGGAAACCCCTGGTAGAGTGCTCTGTGCTTGTGTTTCTTGGGCCCCAGCAGAAATCTCATCTAGAACTCAGGGCAACAGCCAGTCAGAGCAGGACCCCTTCCAATTCCGGCCTTCCCTTCCGTCTAGTGCAGCTCTTCAGAGAGCCCCAGGTTTAACACTTGACCAGCTCTACTACTCGTTAACTCATTTATTATTGAGCATCTGCTGTATACTAAGTACCATGCCAGCCCTGAGGGTACAGGGGATGCAACAGTGAACGAAGTGGCTAAGTTTCAATTTTAATAGAGCTTATATGAGGTCGAGAGGAGACATACAGGAAACACAGAACAGAGACACGAACAATATAATTTCTAGTAGTAATAGGTAGTAAGGCAAAAACAGACAAAGACTGTTTTTAGAAGTAATAAGGCAACCAGGATATGAGGAACAGAAATCCTGGAGAAAAATTATCCAGAAAGTGGTCCCAGAATTCTGAATGTTTTCGTCCTCTAGGTCATTGGTAAATCCTAAGAAGCACTGGAGTGAGAGGCCTAGAATTCAATCAGAAAGAAATTTAAAAACAAAAACAAAAAATCCACAAAGTCACCCAGCTGCTAAGAGGTAGAGTTAGAATTTGAGGCCAGGCAGTCCAGTTCCAGAGCCCATGTCTTAATCTCCAGCTTTAGAGGGAAACCAGGAACAGTCAGGCCAGGAAGCTGTAAATGATACTATGAATTAACCCAAGCTTCGTCTGCCCCTTTGGCAGTATGGTCATTCATTCACCTGCAAACAGCTACTGGCTCATTATGTGTATTTTATTATAGGTTTTTTTGTTTTTTAATTAAAAGAAAAAACACTGGCTCCCTTACAAATACTACGTGCCTGCCACAGGGAGACATGGCCATATGTGCCCTGGAAACATAGCCATGGGCAAAGTTGTATGACTTGTGTCCTCAGGCACAAACTGGGAGACAGTCCTTCAGACCAGTGTGGAGTGTAGATGAATGCGTGACACTCAGGAATTCCTTTGCCTGTGCTGTGAGGTTATGTACATGTAGGCCTGAGTATAGTGTTTGTGTGCTGCTTAGTCGCTCAGTCATGTCTGACTCTTTGCAACCCCATGAACTGTAGCCTGCCAGGCTCTTCTGTCCAGGGGGATTTTCCAGGCAAGAATATACTGGAGTGGGTTGCCATGCCCTCCTCCTGGGTATCTTCCCAATCCAGGGATCACACCCAGGTTTCCCACATTGCAGGCAGATTCTTTACCATCTGAGCCACCAGGGATATGCCCCCAGTGTGAATGGTTTATTTATTTTGCATATACATGTGAGTTTGCATCTGTACTTACATATGTATATATATAAATTAACTGTGTGTATTTGGGTGTATCTATATTTTTGAAATTCCCAGGTGGTTCAGTAGTCAAGAACCTGCCTGCCAGGGCTGGAGACAGGTTCAATCCCTGAGTTGGAAAGATCCCCTGGAAGAGGAAATGGCAACTCACTCCAGTATTCTTGCCTGGGAAAATCCCATGGACAGAGGAGACTGGTGGGCTATAGTTTGTGGGGCCACAAAGAGCTGGACGTGACTGAGCACGTACACACATCTGTGTTTTGGTCACTTTAAAGATAAGCTTTTTGGATTCAGGCATGGAAATAGAAGTAGGATTTCCCTCTTTCCAAAAATATGGGCAGACACACAAGATGTAGGTTAGAAATAAACAACCTTTAATGCTCTCAGCGCCCAGGGATCCAGCAGAGAAGAAAGAGGAAGACCTCCGACTAGTGAAGGGAGCTAAACGGATCTCATAATAGGGCATATGACGACAAACCAGCCACAGGCTGGGGCCCCAAGAAATGCATGAGGGAGTTACAGCTCAATCGTTCTCATCATCCAGCCCAGTGGTTCTCAGCTGGTGGTGATCTTTCTCCCCAGGGGACTTTCAGGAATGTCTAGAGGAGACATTTTTGATTAGTAAGACTAGACGTCTAGTGGGTAGAGGCCAAGGATGTGGCTAAACATTCTACAGTGAACAGGGAAGCCACCTCACAACACAGATTTTCTACCCCCAAATGTCAATAGTGCTGAGGTTGAGAAACCCTGCCCAGCCTGAGCATGTCCAGTGCCCTGAGCTGCCCCTGGCTCTCTATAGAGCCAACTGGTAAAATCCTGCCACTTGTATTATTAAAAGGTGGCCAGATTGATAGGACTTGGCTGCCCAGATACAGGGTAAGATTTTAAATTCTGCAATAATATGTAACCAGAAGCTGAAAAATATAGCATTGGTGCCAAAATTGTAATTGCAGTCATATAATCGAGTTCCATCAGCCAGCTTTATATTTATTACCTAAAGGCAATGAATAAATGTATTATAAGGCAATTATAAATTTAATGGTTAGTCTAGTGAGAGAAGGAAGTGGTATTTGTTTGCTGGAGGGAGAAGGGCAAAAAAGGATTGCCCCGAGGTTCTTGAGATCCTTTTATCAAGACAACCATGTCTGTCTATGTACCCATTACATAGGTGGTCATTTGTATGTGCACACTTACTCATTCACTCAGCACATACGTCCTAAGACTTTTCCATGTGTCAGCCCCAGTGAAGTGAACATAGCTCCTGCCCTCAGCAGGTTCACATTCTAGAAGGGAGACCAACAAGTATATAGGCAACTCCAATATAGAATGACGACTGCTAGTTGACTGAGCCAGAAATTAAACCCAGGTCTGCCTTTTCTGTCTCCTGTATCACCTCCTGATGGGAGTTCACCAGTATGTATGCGTCTCTCTGTAATGGTGTTCTGTGTTTGTGGGCATGTGTGATGTGTGCTAAAGTATCTTTGTGTCCTGGGCCATAGGCGGACCCATTGATGTCCATTGTGTGCTTATTCTGAGTGTTTATGTATGTGTATGCACACGTATCTGTAAGCCCCTGCATGTTTGATTTCATTTGTGCCTGTGTACATGTGTTTGTGTATATGTGAGAGCACTGTTTACATGTGTATACATTGTGTTCTTGCATATATGAGAGAAAGCTTTCATTGTTGAGGGGTCACACATGTGGGTATGTCAGGACATGTGCCTCTTCTCTGGGTTGTGTATGTGTTTGGGTTTTGTTTTTGCTGCCCAGGTGTCCCTGGTGGTAAATGTGGCTAGCGAGTGCGGCTTCACAGACCAGCACTATCGGGCCCTGCAGCAGCTACAGCGGGACCTGGGGCCCCATCACTTCAATGTGCTTGCCTTCCCCTGCAACCAGTTTGGCCAGCAGGAGCCCGACAGCAACAAGGAGATCGAGAATTTTGCCCGCCGCACATACAGTGTCTCTTTCCCCATGTTTAGCAAGATTGCAGTCACTGGCACTGGTGCCCACCCTGCCTTCAAGTTCCTGACTGGTGAGTTCTGCCTTTCCTTCACCACCCCTCAGCTGGCTGGGCAGCAGAAGCTACCGGCTGGCTGGGTGACCTGGGGCCCCTTCTAGATGCCCCCAGCTGGGTTGACGGTCTATTCTAGCACAAATCTTTGAGGATGAACTGAAGAATATTCCTGCCTAAGAATATCTCCACCCTTACTGCCTTGCAGTTTCCCCCAGAGTCACTCTGCAGGCTTCTCTGCGCTCCTGTTACCATCCACAGGGGCTCCTAGAAGGAAACTGGACTCTCAGATTTTAGCTTCAAACAGGGGACACCACATTCCTGGAGAAGGCTGGCAGGTATCTCCTGTCCTGAGTCAGAGGCAGTCAGTCTGTAGACCACAGGAGGGAAACCTTCTAAGCTAAAATACCAGCTCTTGGGAATTCCCTGGCAGTCCAGTGGTTAGGACTCAACACTTTCACTGCCTTCCAGGGCTTGGGTTCAATGCCTTGTCAGGGAACTGAGATCTCTCAAGCTGTCGGGCACGGCAAAAAAAGCCCCAAAATACCAAAAAAAAAAAAAAAGGAAAAGATCTTAGTATTTGAGAAACAGATCTCTTCCCAGAAGCCTGAGAACCACAAAATGGGGTCATTAGCCAAGCTTGTCATTAAGTCCTGTTTCCTTTCTCAGGCCTTTCCCTTCCTTTGGGGGCTCCATTTTTGCCTCCTCCCACCTCCCACTCCATATCCCTTTTGTGCTTTCATATCCCTCACTGCCCTCCCCCCTAGCCCATTCACCTGAAGAGTACATGACAAACAGCAGTGTTGCAAACCAAAGGTCCCTTACTCAGGCAATTTGAATTTTGCTCTGTGGGTCAGTCCTAATATTCTTTTCCCCCTGTGTGTTTTTATTAGTTCCTTCCCAGTTCCCATAGTTATAGATCAAACCTGGCCATGTTTTAGAAGCACCTGGGGAGCTCTTTAAAATACATTAGCCTGAGACCTACTGAAGCAGGACCCAAGAATCTGTTTAATTATAAGCACCCGCTCCACCACCACCACCATGATTCAGATGCAGCCAGTCCAAGGACTAACATATGGGAACCATTAAGATTAAATCAGGGACTTCCCTGGTGGTCCAGTGGTTAAGACTTCCCTTTCCAATGCAGGGAGCGCTTGTTCGATCCCTGGTGGGGAGAAGCTAAAAATCCACATGCCTCGTGGCCAAAAAACCAAAACATGAAACAGTGTTATAATAAATTAAGTAAATACTCCTTAAAAAAGAATTAAATCAGAGAATAGGTTATAGACTATGCAGTAGTTTGAGGTCATTAAAACTTTTTGTTTTTTTGCGGCCACACCATGCAGCGTGCAGAATCTAAGTTCCCCAACCAGGGATTGAACCCGTGTCCTCTGTAGTGAAAGCAGAATCTTAACCACTAGACTGCCAGGGAAGTCTCTGAGATCATTAATAAAGGAAGATCAGATATTGTCTTATCAGGCACTTCACAGAATTCTAAAGCAATGGTTCTCAACCTAGGCACCACATTGGAATTTCCTGGAAAACTTTTAGAAAATATTGATGCCTGAGTCTTACCCCCAGAGATTCTTCCTTAAGTGGTCTGTGGGTATGGACTGGACATCGGGATCTTTAAAAGTTCTGCAGTTCATTCTAACTAATAGAACCAGGGCTTCAGGGGAGGGATGGATACTGCTAATGGAGTTCCAGGAGACGGGACACAGAGAAGCACACTTTGCTCTCCTTCCTTTTCTCTAGAGACTTCTGGAAAGGAGCCTACCTGGAACTTCTGGAAGTACCTAGTGGCCCCAGATGGAAAGGTGGTAGGAGCTTGGGACCCAACCGTGTCGGTGGAGGAAATCAGGCCCCAGGTTACAGCGCTTGTGAGGAAGCTCATCCTGAAGAAGCGAGAAGACTTATAACCACTTTCCCTCCTCTCCCCCATCCCCTCCCCCAACCATGCATGAGTGACCAAAGCAAACTCAAATGGTGCTACAAAGGGAGAGACCACTGACTCTCCTCCACTCCTGTCCCCCCTACCCCATCACTCCTATTGGGGAAAAATTCTAGTAGCTTGATTATTTGAATCTTAGAGCAACCTCTAGGAACTCCTGACCAGTGAGAGTTCTTGACCAATGACTCACCAGCCAATAAGAACCTCTAACCCATGAAAATAGGCAAATAGAAGCATTTCAAACAATAATCTCCTACCTATAAAGCAGAGCCAATTCCTACCTCACAGGGCTGTTGTGAGGATGAGGATGAAAAGCCTATGAAAGTGCCAAGGGCAGTGCCAGCTAACCAGGAGGCATTCAATAAATGGTTTCTGCTTATGTACCAAAAAATAAATTGTGATTAATAAAAACTTGAACTCAACATGAATTTATAGCCATGAGAATCCAGGCCAAACATTTGTAGCTGTTACTGTTTTCCTATGTATTTTGTTAAATTACAAAAGTAATACAATACACTGTAAAATAATACAAGATGATACAAAATAAAAAATGAAAGTATCTCCCTCATTTTCTGTACTCTTGGTCCCTGGAGGTAAACTTTTAGCAATTTGGTACAAAGTCTTCTCAGACTTATTTTAATCAAACCAATCATTATTGCCCAATAAGAATTTACTGACCAAAATACACTTTAATTACAGGCAAAGGATATGAATAGTTAATTCACTGAAAAATAGAGATGGATAATGAAGATATGAAAAGATTTTCAGCCTCATTTAAGTTGGAAAGATTTTGTCAAATGATAATACCTGTTGTTGGTAAGGATGCAGGGAAATGGGCATTCACATAAGCTTCTCGTGGGATAACAAACTGGTACAGGTTTTTAGAGGATGACTTGTCAGTATGTTTTAAAACAAAATATCTACATGCTTTGCTCCATTATTTCTCCTTTTAAAAGACTCCCAAACTGTGCAAATATGTGTTTACAATAATATATATGTACATTGTTCATTATAGTGAAAATTTTATGCAACCTCGTGTCCATCAGTATGGTTTGGTAGCAGATTATGACACAAACCAAATGATACAGTAGTACAGTTGTTCAAATGAATTAATGTCTGTGCTGAAAGTTGTCCAAAAGTGAAAAAAGGCCAGTTATAATGAACATGTGCACACACACAAAACAACATCCAGCATACACAAGAATAATATTTTTATTAAAAATTTCAATGTTAAGTGAGAGAGAGAGGGAGAGAGGGATGTAGACAAAACTTAATTGTTGTTGTCTGTGAGGGCATGGGGTGGAATAACAGGAGTCATTTGCTTTCTTTGTTAGGTATTTTTGTAATGTTTACATTTTGTATGCAAAATATGTATTTCACTTTTATATAAATCTAAAAAAGAGTTATCTAAAAACTGAGGTGATGAGCAAAGTCACTGATCTATAATTTATTGGCCAGTGAGGATTTCATGTCCACTTCTCCCAGTCACTCTTCTAGAAGCAGGAGACTCAGATTCAAGTTCTGGTTGTGTCCTTGACTCACAGACTGAGCAAATGGTTCCCTCTCTGCTGTCTTCCGTTTTCCCATTGGACAGTGAAAGGGTTGAACTGTGCTCACAGTCCTCAAAGCCTACTTCAATATTCCTTCCCCAAAGCTGCTAGAGTAAATGAAGGCTTTCTGTGGGCTGACCACAAACCACCCTGTGGTGGCCTCCAGCCTGTCCTTGCACATGGTTCTGCATGCCCTGGCTTGGCACGTGATCATTTCTGTATATACACGGGCACACACACACACATACACAGGGAAACCCAGCTATCACAGAAATTTTTGTGATGAACATCTCAGAACCACATTCTCAATGGACGTCTCCCTGACCTCACCCTGCGTGACCTGTCAGCCGCATCTGACATTGCTGACTGTACTGCCCCTCTCCCTGACACGTTCTCTTCCCTCAGCTTTCCCGCCCCTGCCTTCTCTTGGTTTCCCCCGTCTCTCCCGGTGCTCCTTCCTTCTGGGTGTTTGTTAGTGACTCTTCCTCCGCTGCCCACTCCTTCCTGTTGGTCTTCCTCAGGCTTCTAGGCCGGTCCCTTTTCTACTTCATATGTTCTGCCACAGCCATCTCATTTTTTCTCAAGATCTTGTCCACCATCCACACCCTGATGATACCTAAATCTCTCCTTTGTATCTACGCTGGACTCATATCCACTTGCCTGTTGGGCACGACCAGAGACACCTCAATTCAGCGTCTCCAGAACTAAGCTCATCACCTCTCCCTGACACACCTGCTCCCCCTTCTCCACAGCCTTCATAAACCCCTTAAGCCCTTCCTTTCACACATCACTCACTCGCTCATTTACCACAGTCTCATTCTTTATGCAACTGCCTTCCCTTCTCTCCTCAGCAGAGTGCTTGGCCCTTAGCAGGTTAAACTTAATTGTATGGGAAGCATTTTGAGCACTGGCTCCATGCCGTCTCTGCCTGGACCCTACCTGGAAAACCACAGACAAGCCAACAGTTTCCTGCAGAAGTTTAGAGTCCAGCTGAGGATTTTGCAGTCCCGATTAGACCTTCATTCTAGGTTTTGTCAGTTTTCTGCTGTTCCCAAGCATCCTCTAATGGGCAAGGGTTCCCCTAGGAAAAATCTCACTTTAAGTTATCAACTGTTACCTCAGTCATTGGTTAAGCAATATCTGCTAACAGCTTAGTTTTAAATTAATTCCTTGGTTATCAACTAACGCTTAAATAGTTAATATTTGATTTTCTACTAATGCCTTCATTATCTTCTAACAGTTTACTTGTAAGCCAAATACTGTATGTATTAGGTTATATCTTAGCACTTCACAGTTTAGTTGGAGAAGGATTCATTTCTGACTGTGGATACAGTAAGGCCCTCTGTCTTTTGCTGAACTCTCTTTTCACCTTCAGATGATTCTCATTCACTATCAACTGGTCCAGGTTTCAGAGAAAGAGTGGACCCATCCTGACTGCTTTTTATCTCTCTGAGCTGGACTAGAGTGTGGAGGGAGGAAAGCATGTGTCAGGGGAATTTCTGTAAAATTATGGTTGGAAGGGACATTTGTCCATCAACAAATACTTCTTGGGCATTGCCTATGTGTCAAGTTCTGCATTAGGTTTTAGGGGTACATCAGTGAACAAAACACCCATGTCCCAGCTGTCATGGTGCTAAGAGAATAAAAGAAAATCCAAACATTAAACAAATAATTACACCAATTATTATACAATTATAATTATGATAAGCACCAGGAAGAAGTACAAGAAACTGTGACCATGTATAATACTGGAATGGGTGGCCATTCCCTTCCACAGGGGATCTTCCCAACCCAGGGATAGAATCCAGGTCTCCTGCATTACAGGCAGATTCTTTACCATCTGAGGCACCCCTACCTCTGCAGCTGGGCCCGTAGTAGGTGTTCAAAAGGAATATATTGACTGATTAGACTTCATTATCATCATCTACATCTATTTCTGGATGTCCTAGAGACTGTCTCAACCCCTGCCTCAGCTGGGTTCCCCCTAAAATCTCAAATCCTCCCATGAGAGAGGTGACCAATCTCAGTTAGATGGGAAAGCCTGGTCAGAAGGCCTTTCCTCTAATATCTTAGAATACGAGTGCTCCCTCTGAGCACATGACCAATTGCACCCTGCTGTTCATTCTCCAGAGGGGGTCCCAGGGCCACTGTCATCCCTGGTATTAGTAACAGTTGCATGGGACATACTTATATTTTTAAAATTACTAATTTTTCATATGATATTCAAATTTAACTAGCCATCTTGCATTTTATCTGGTAATGCTAATCCAGGGTTGAATACCACACAATAGGAAGTTGAACTATATAGCCTTCTGATCTGCCTTGTAACTCCCAATGAAAGCAGACTCAGGATTAAAGTCCAAGAATTGAGAACACAGTTAACTGGCTAGTCAATATAACAAATGACAATATCCCCTTACTAGCTGTGTAACATTGGGACAGTCACTTAATCTCCCTGAACCTGCATTGTTTCATCTAGCCAATAAAAGAAAACCAAGATTTTACCTAATAAGTGCTGGACGCAGTGTTAGACACTTCTGTGTGTGTGCTGTCTCCCCTGGAATATTCAGACAAACTTGTGTGTGAAAAAGCACTTTGTAAGTGGAAGTGGGCTGTAAAATATGAAATAGTATTAGCATTAGTGTAGTAGCTATCTGCAGCTGATTTTCTTTACTGGAAACTTGAAGGGAAAGAAGCTTCCCTGGCTTGCTCTTATTGTAGAGAAAAAACACTGTCTGGGATCTAGTGTCTAGGGCAATGATTCTTAACTAAGGGTGATTTTGCTCACCAGGGGACTTTTGACAATGTTTGCAGACAGTTTTGGTTGTCAAACTGGGTGATGGGTACTGCTGGCATCTGGTGAGTAGAACCAAGGATGCTGCTAAACATCCTATAGTACACAGGACTGTCCCCTGCAGCAAAGAATTACCTGGCTTAAAATGTCATCTGGTTGAGAAATCATGGTCTTGAGTACTGCAAAACAGAATTTATATCCCAGCTCTGCCACTTAGCAGCTGACTGACTCGTGGACTTTACTTCTCTGGGCCTCAGTGTCCTCTTCTGAGACCTTGGGGATATTAATAGCCCTGGCCTCATAGGCCTATTATGATGACTAAATGAAAATACACCCATAAAGCACTGGAGTACCTGATACCTAGTAAACATTCAGTAAATCATAGTTCTTACAGTTATTTGGGTACTGCTGTTCCCATTTAAGGGGATCCGAGGTAGCATTAGAGATAAAGAACCTGCCTGCTAATGCAGGAGATATAAGAGATGCCAGTTCAATCTCTGGGTTGGGAAGATCTCCTGGAGGAGAACATGGCAACTCACTCTAGTATTCTTGCCAGGAGAATCCATAGAGAGAGGAGCCTGTGGGCTATGGTCCATAGGGTCACAAAGAGTTGGACACAACTGAAGCAACTTAGCATGCATGCACACATATCCCCATTTAAAAGATAGGAAAGTGAGACTCAGAAAGAGGAACAGAGTTGGCTAAGGTCAAGAGAAAAGCAGTTCTACTCATGGGGTTGACAAACATCACCAAGAATCTTCTGTTGACAAAGGCTGCAGTTTTCTTGTGTGTGGACCTAACATGAGACACCAACCTTGCTCTCAGGATAGTGGAAGGAAAAGGAGAACCTTTACTGAGTGCTCACATACCTATATCTAATATCTTAAGATAGGTATTATTATTTCCATTTTTACAGATGAGACTATGTGAGAAGTCTAAAGTCTCCCTGCAAGTCAGTTGCCAAGTAGCAATTGAAATCCAGGCTTGGACTTCTCTGGCGGTCCAGCGGTTGAGTTTGCCTTTCAATATAGGGGATGTAGGTTTGATCCCTGGTTGGGAAGCTAAGGGCACACATGTCTCGTAGCCAAAAGAAAAAAAACAAAAAAAACAAAAAAAAACCAGGAGATATATTGTAGCAAATTCAATAAAGACTTAAAATTTTTTTTAAAAACTAAACTCACTGTCCTTATTAATGACCAACTTAAAAAAAAGAAATTCAGGCTGATGTGGTACCAAAGTCCTTGCCCTCTCCCTCTATTCTCTGCTTTTTAGGCTGTGGTAACACTCCAGCAGGGATGGGGAGGGTCTAGGATCAGAGACTTTGATTCTGGGAGAAAGCCAATCACTCCACAGCAGTCTTGAAGTAAATTGCAGAAGTGGCTAATCTCAGGCTGAAAAATAACTGTGAATATGAAAAATGCTTGAAAACAAATAGAGTGCTGAACTCATGTCAGAACCAAAGAAGGACACAGACAAAGGCAGGGTTTGTTTCCTTGAACTTTGGGGACTGGAAGGCCCAAGACAAATTCTCAGTCAGTCAGTCAGTTCAGTTGCTCAGTTGTGTCCAACTCTTTGCAACCCCATGGACTGCAGCACGCCAGGCTCCCTGTCCATCACCAACTCCCGGAGTTTACTCAAACTCATGTCCATTGAGTCAGTGATGCCATCCAACCATCTCATCCTCTGTCATCCCCTTCTCCTCCTGCCTTCGATCTTTCCCAGCATCAGGGTCTTTTCCAATGAGTCAGTTCTTCGCATCAGGTGGCCAAAGTATTGGAGTTTCAGCTTCAGCATCAGTCCTTTCAATGAATATTCAGGACTGATCTCCTTTAGGATGGACTGGTTGGATCTCCTGGCAGTCTAAGGGACTCTCAAGAGTCTTCTCCAACACCACAGTTCAAAAGCATCAATTCTTTGGCACTCAGCTTTCTTTACAGTCCAACTTGACTCACATCCATACATGACTACTGGAAAAACCATAGCCTTGACTAGACGGACCTTTGCTGGCAAAGTAATGTCTCTGCTTTTTAATATGCTGTCTAGGTTGGTCATAACTTTCCTTCCAAAAGAACAAGCATCTTTTAATTTCATGGCTGCAATCACTATCTGCAGTGATTTCAGAGCCCAAGAAAATAAAGTCTGCCACTGTTTCCCCAAATATTTGCCATGAAGTGATGAGACTGGATGCCATGATCTTAGTTTTCTGAATGTTGAGCTTTAAGCCAACTTTTTGACTCTCCTCTTTCACTCTCAACAAGAGGCTTTTTAGTTCTTCTTCACTTTCTGCCATAAGTGTGGTGTCATCTGCATATCTGAGGTTATTGATATTTCTCCCAGCAATCTTGATTCCAGCTTGTGCTGTATCCAGTGCAGGGTTTCTCATGATGTACTCTGCATATAAGTTAAATAAACAGGGGGAAAATATACAGCCAAATCCTAGTTTCTACCATTCCTGGCTGGGTCCTTGGGTGAGACAAACCTTGCTGAGACTCAATATCTTTATGTATAAAATACCCGTACATAGAATCATTTGTTCACTTATTAAGGGGAATTTATTAATTCTTCCTCTCCTTTTAACCTATATGGCTATGCAGATTTTGAAGGTGGCCAGCAGAAGGAACAAGAAGGAGTTGAAATCTAGCCTGAATTCTTACTTACCCAGCTTTGCCTTTGGCATAGATCTATATCAGGCCAGAGGAAGGGGTACTTTTTTTTTTTTCATTTGCACAAAAGCACATAAAAAACTAGGTGGCACAAAATAGCACCCCTGCCATTGAGAACCAGGCCTTAGACTGAGTGTGGTGAAACCAGACCTGAAGCAGGTACAGTTTCTATCCTAGAGGAGCCTATAGTCTGAAGCTGTGCTTCCTAAGTGATGTGATGGCACATGGAAGTGCTCAATGAATGGCAGACAGAACAGCAGATACTGCAAAAAAAAAAAAAAAAAAGAATGGTACTCTGAGTGTTGGTCACAGAAGGGCTTTCTGTGGGACAGGGTGGGGGTGGTCTTCAAGATGGACCTTGGAGAGTATAGAGGAATAAGATAAGCAGAAGAAGGGAACAACATAGACAAAACTTGAGAAAGAAGGCTCCTTTCCCATGTCAGATTGGCTGAAACACAGGCTTCCTATAGGAGAGAAGAGGCAGGTATATTTGGAGAGGTATGGACAGTTTCATATTTTAGAGGTCAGACTATAACCACTGGGGCGGCTTGAACAGCTCAGGTCAAGCCTTCAGAGGATCTCTCTGTTGATAAGTGTGTGATGGGAGAGAATCAAAATGCAGAGAAAAAAAGAATCATGTAACTCCGCCTCAAAAGTCAAATGAATTCTCTTCTACCTTATTCTCTCCTACTGGAAATCCTAGAGAGTGTAACAAAACAAGGGGGAAAGAAAAAGCACCAACTGTAAAGGAAAAGTAAAACTGCCTTTAAAATGCTTGTGAGGAAATTTTTTCATGTTAACATAAAAAAGTCCTAAGAAGCCTATAAAAATGCTGTAGCTAATAGGTGAATTTAACAAAATCCCAGAATACAAGGTGAATATATGAAAATAAGTTGTGTTTCTATAAATTAGGAACAAGCAATCAGAAAATCACATTTTCAAAAAATACCATTTACAATAGCATCAAAAATAAGAAAAAGGGAAAAGTTTTACAAAATGTGTACAAGACCTGTACATAGAATAGTATAAAACACCACAAAACAAAATAAATGAAGAGATATATACCATGTCCATGGATTGGGAAACTCGATATTAAGATGTTAATTCTCTTCAAATTGATCTATTGATTCAACGTAATCCTAAGCAAAATCCAAGCAGGATTTTGGGGGGTAGAAATCAATGAGTTGATACTAAAATTGATATGGAAATGCAAAGAACCCAGAAGCACTAAAACAATTTTGAAAAATAAGGACAAAGTTAGAGGACTTATGCTACCTGATTTCAAGACCCACTTAGAAAGCTACAGTAATTAAGACAGAGTGGAACTGGCATAAGGATAGATTCAGATAAGGTCAATGAAATAGAATAGAGAATCCAGAAATAAATCTATACATACATGATTAATTGAGTTTTACCAAAGGTGTTTGAGAGAAAAGATAAGGAAGTTCCCAGGTGGTCTCATGGTTAGGATTTGGTGCTTACAGTGCGGATTCCTGAGTTCTGATCAGAGAACTGTTCTGATCAGAGAACTGTGATGTGCCAAGGATGCATGCATGCTAAGTCGCTTCAGTCATGTCCAACTCTTTGTGACCCTATGGACTGTAGCCTGCCAGGCTCCTCTGTCCACGGGATTCTCCAGGCAAGAATACTGGAGTGGTTGCCATTCCCTTCTCCAGGGGATCTTCCCAACCCAGGGATCGAACCCCCGTCTCCTGCATCTCCTGCATTGGCAGGCAAGTTCTTTAACACTAGCACCACTGGGAAGCCCAAAGTTAAACATACATCTATTCTATTACCTCAAAATTCCACTTTTAGCATTCACCCAAGGTATATGAAAGCATAGGCACCTCAAAAAAGCATATATGCAAAAATTTTGTAGCAACTTTATTCACAATAGTCCCAAGCTGGAAACAACTCAAATGCCTATGAACTGTTGAATGGACAAATTGCAGTTTTTAATATAAAGAGTATATTTCCATGTACTTGGCAATAAAAAGGAAGGAACTACTATTACATGCAACAATTTCTATTTATCGCAAAGGCGTTGTGGTGAGCAAAAGAGATCAGACACAAAAGAGAACATACTGTCTGATTCCATTAAGACAAAAATTCAAAAACAGATAGAACTAATCTATAGCGAGGGCAAGCAGATTGTCTCAGGCAAGGCTAGGGTTGGGGAGGAGGGTTGATTGCACCCCAAGTGATAGTGACAGGTGACAGAAATATTCTGTATCGTGACTGCGGTGGTGGCTCCGTGAGTATAAACTCACCAAGCTGCACACTTGAAGTGTGTATATTCTATTGTTTGTATAATATACCTCAGTAAAATTGATTTTTTAAAAAAATCTCAAGAGAAACAGCATTGTATAGTAAGTAATAAAAGAAATTGGAAGGAATCTAAATGTTAAAGAAAATGGATAATAAGCCATCATATATTCAGTAACTGGGGAACTATACAGCAGCAAAAATGAATGAACCAGATTGAGCATACACATAAGTATGGACAAAGCTCGAAAACATAAGATTGAGTGAAAAAAAAAAAGACTCCAGAAGAAAACATTAATGTGATGTTATTTATTTGAGATATAATCACATGTAAAGCAATTCTATACATTGTTCAAAGATCCACACGTACATGATAAATGCTTGAATAAGAACATAGAAATGATAAACACCAAATTCAGGAGAATAGTTGCGAGTGGAAGCAATTTCTTACCAGTAGAGAGTGCATGAGTGGTTCTTGTATTATTCTTTATGTTGTTTGTGTGCTTTAAAGATTTCACAGGAAAACAAACAACAAACTAACAAAAACCTAAACCCAAAGACCACCTCCAGTTGGGAGATGGTCTAGCTGGTATCAGGAGATCTGAGCTTTGGTCCAATTTGTCCTTGGACTTCATGTTCCAACCTGGCAAAGTCACTTCTTTCAGGATGAGAGGCAGGAGCCTCACGCTGGAAAAAAAAAGGGTAAGAATCCATCGTGGGCATCAGAAGAGTGGTCGTGCCTAGAACCAGCACTCAAAGGGAATTAATGCATGTCGGCATCCTTTCTTTGCCTCTCCAATGCAGTGACCTGCAAGCTGAAGGGGAGCCCGGTAGGGGATGGGGGAGCCCTGGGGGAGGGGTGTCGGGCGGGCACAGCTGGAGGCAGTAGGGCTAGAGGAGAGGGGCTGCTCCGCGGTGTCCAGAGACCAGGGACTCGGGGTGGACCACCCAGGGAGCAGAATTGAACTCTCACCGCGGGTTGTGCCAGGGTCTTCAGCCTCCTTGTGGACTTCGGTCACTGAGCTGCGCGACCCTTGACAGCAAGGGTGTGTCTTTCCAGACCCCCGAGGACCCGGCTCCGGAGCAAGGCTGCCAGGTCTAGAGCGCATTGTTTAGAGAACCACGCACAAGAGACTTCCAGTTACTGCACGGCTGGCCTGGTGCCAGGCCTCGAGTTCTCTCATCAACTACTGCCCTAACGCAGAGAGGGAAAGTGACCAGTCGAAGGTCACACCGCAGGTGATTGAAACTTGATACTTCTATATCCTTGGGCAAGTTACTTCACCTCTCTGGGTCCAGTTTTCCTATGGGTAGAGTGGGTAAAAAGTCGTGTGTGTATGTGTGTGTGTCTGGAAGACTCCATACCAAAGTATCAGTGGATATTTCTATGTGGTGAAGTTATGGGTGATTGTTATTTTTAATTTGGTTTATCCTTAGTTTTTAATTTGTTGTTTCATAATGAATATGCATTTAGTTATTTTTATTTTTATTAAGAGAGTAACAGCACAGAATTGTAAGAACTGAAGGAGACTGTGAAAAGCACTGAGCACAATTTCTAGTTCACAGTCTGTTCTCCATAAATACGAGTTCTCCCTGCTCACTCTTCCCTCTTACACTTACCTGCCCTTCTGGTTGGAGACTCTGGCCCCCAGACCTCAGGTTGGGAAGAAGGTGTGGTGGTACAGAATTCTACTTACTAGCTGTGTAGCTTTGGATAAATCACTTGACCTCTCTGAGTCTCAGTTACCTTGTCTGCAGAATGGGAAGAAAAAACAAAGGAAGTTTTCAAGGACTATATGACATACAAGATGGGAAACTGCCTGGCATACAGTAGGTCTGCAGTAAGTGTCTGTAGGAAGGAATATGATGCACATGATAAAGGAACAAGCATTACAGTAGGTTCTAGACCGGAAGAGGTCAAAGATTCTAGCATAGATTCCAAAGAGCCCAAGGGGTCCACGGGTAGAGCTCAGCGTGGGAGAGGTCCATGAACTTGGACTGAAAAAAGGGCTTTCCTTGTTTTCACTACCGCTAAGGCACATTTAGCATTTCCTTCTATCATGCACATAAGCAACGTCACATGGTATCAGCAGAACTTGTGACTTTGTCACCAGTGATGTGTGGGTGCTCAGTTGCTTCAGTCATGTCCAACTCTTTGTAACCCTATGAACTCTAGCCTGCCAGGCTCCAACTGTCTATGAAATTCTCCAGGCACGAATACTGGAGTGGGTTGCCATGTCCTCCTCCAGGAGATCTTCCTGACCTAGGGATCGAACCCACATCTCTTGAGCATCTCCTGCTTTGCAGACAGATTCTTTATCATCTGAGCCACCAGGGAAGCCCTGTCACCAATAGAAATCATAGTTATTTTTGTATTGCATTACAGTAGCAATATCTTGAAGTCTTGTTTTTATACTCATTCACCACCTCAAGATTAACAATAGTTAATAGATAAATCTCTATATCTTACTATTTAATATGTTAAAAAAGAACAAATTCACAAAATAACTATTTTGATAATGATTCTATATAATTGGTATACTTTAATTCTGATTTACTTTTTGTAGTTAAAAACATTCTTCTGAATAGGGGACCATAGTCTTCATCAGTGCCAAAAAGGACTGTTGGCTAGACAGACATGGTACTAGTCCCTCCTGGGCCACTGGCTGCTTTGTGACATTGGGCTTGTTATCTCTCTAAGGGGCATAATCATCCCTTCCTGGCTCACTCCACAGGGTTGCTGGAGAAACTAACTCTTGGCAGGAAAGGGCTTTGGAAACTGTTGGCAGCTTCCCAATTTGCCAAAGGCCAGAGCGGACTGCTTTGTATCTCAGCTGAATCCCATGTCTTCAGAAGACCTTGCTCCTTTCCACAGGATTCCAAATCCTTCCTCTTTAATCTCTACCTGATAAAGAGGCCAAAGTGCACCTCCCTTAGAGTATGTCATTCAGTTCCCAGTTTGCAGAGATTCACAGGAGGAATTTTCTGGAGGATAAAACAATTCCTTCCAGTTTTCATATTCAATACTACCCCCTCAAAACTCCTTCCTTCTCCTTCAGATGGTGATCCCTTCCTGGCCATGGTCCCTGCATTTCCCCCCTTTCCCTGCCCTGTCCTAGATCATCTGTCTGGCTCCCATTCTATACTGTGTTTCTGGGCAGACCCAGATCTGATCTCTCTCAGGGGGCCCAGTGCCAAGGGCATGGCACACATCAGCATCTGAGGAGCTAGCCTGGATGAAGAAAAGGAACCTAAAGCACAGAGAGAAAAAAAGCAGAGCAGGGGTAGAGCTAGGGCTTGAGATCCCCTGATGCTCATTATTTATCCCATTCACATTGAAAGCAAGAGATAGAGGAACTGGGGACTCGCAAGGCATCACATCAGCTATTTCCTACTCTCCCCACTGCTGTAAGAAATCAGGAGAGCTAAAGATTTTGTAATCGTGTGCGAGTTCCTGCTCATCAGAACAATGGGAGGTGTCAGATTCAGTGGGTTTCAAACCTTTTGGACCTGACTCAAAAGGAGAAATCCTTTTTACATTGTGATCTGGACCACAGTGCATACAGACATATGTAACTGAAACATTATATGAAAGAATACTTAGCTTTACTATTTGCAGTATAGTTTTTCTATTCCATTAATTTTTTTTTCCTTAATGCTAGCTGTAACTCATCCACTGATTACATGATTCACAGGTCCTTTTCAGCCTGAGCACTCTGTGATTGACTGAATAGGAATTATTGACAACTAAAGTCCAACAGTCCCTAGTCCTGGCTCAGTGTGACTGGGCCAAACTGTGCATCTTAACTTAGAGCCTGGGTCTCCCCAGTGTACCCTGACTGGACAGACATAATCTGCAAAGGCTTCCTATAACTCCTTCAGACTGTAGGAAGGAACGTCTTCTAATCCTAATAACACTAACCTTGTGATCTGGAAGGGTTATGTGAGAGTGGTCAGGCCTATTGGCTTTGCTCCTGGGTGGGTGGAGTTACCATCTGAACATCCATCAGCCCCCTTATCCTAGGCCAGTGTGGGAGAGTGTGTGGACAGGGGAGTGTGAACACGTCAGTGCATGAGCTAGCTGCTCAGGGAAAGGAAGTTGCAGGCAAGGAAGCCAAAGGATGACAAGATGTAAAAGTTACTGAAAAAGAGGCGCAGTGGAAACCCCAGAAAAATCAAGGGCTTGGGAACAAGAAAGACCCAAGTTAAAATCCCATGGGCTTAAAAGTTTAGGAAAATGACTTTCATCTGACCCTTAGCTCTCATTTATAAAATAAGTTTGAAAATCCCTGGTCCTCTGGGTTGTGACGGTTAAGTGAGATCGTGTATTAATCATACCTGCACTGACCCTACTGTGGGTCGATGGCAGGTCCCTCGTCTGTGTCCAACAGTAGCCTGGAACTGCCCGGGGATTCCCAGTGACCCCCGCAGTGCGTACCTAGCTCAGTGGCCAGTGCTCAGCACAGGTGTGGAATCCAAGCCGGTGACTTCGATTCCCGCTTTGCCACCCTGGACAAGGGCTGTCTCTCTGAGCACCCAGCGCCTAAGTGCGTTCACCGGGAACGGAGTGGGGCCGGTGGGAGCCGCGGGCAGAGACCAGCGGCGGCTCTCTCGTCCCGTCTCCGCGAGTCGCCCCCGGCCCCGCGCTTGGGCGCGATCCCCCGCCCGCCTTCCCGCCCCGCTCCACTCCCACCGCTCCTCGGCCCTCCTCCTTCCTTCCTGCCTCTCCCTCCTCCGCCCCCCGCCTCTAGGCAAGACCTCTCCGCGCACCCGATTGCCTCTCTCGATCCTCTCCAGACCCTCGGGGACTCTAGGTCTCTCACCGCTCCGTCTGCGCCCATCTGTGGGCCTCTCCGTCTCTGTGTCAGTCTCTGTCTCTCTGTTTATCTCTGCTCTCTGTGTGTCTCTTTCTCGGGCTCATTGCTGTCTCCGTCCGTCAGTCCGTCAGGCCGTCTGGGGGCCCGGGGTGGCGGCTGGCCGCGCGCGGGTCGCGATGAGCGGCGCTTGCACGAGCTACGTGAGCGCGGAGCAGGAGGTGGTGCGTGGCTTCAGCTGCCCGCGACCGGGGGGCGACGCGGCCGCCGTCTTCTGCTGCGGCTTCCGCGACCACAAGTACTGCTGCGACGACCCGCACAGCTTCTTCCCCTACGAGCACAGCTACATGTGGTGGCTCAGGTACCGGCCCTGGCCCTACCCCACCTAGAACCCCGCTCCCGGCCTAGCCCCCTTGCTCCATCTTCGGCCCAACCGCGTGCTAAACCCGCAATCCTCATCCAAGTGCGCACCCCAATGTCAGCACCGACCCCCCCACCCCGCCTTTACCCCCTCAGGCTCTCACCAACCCAGATCTCCCCTGCAGCCCCTTCTCTGCTCCATCCCCCCATTTTAACTCAAATGTTATTCAGAGCCATCCTTGAACCTTACCCCAACTCCACCCTGCAAAAGCTTCATTTCATCCCCACTCCAAATGTCATCATCCACCACCCTCAACCCAAATTACATAACAACCCCCACCCTAACAGCAAACTCCCATCCTGCAGCATTCACAGGCTAACTCCTCCTTTAACTGTGTGCCCAGCAGGGTCCCCTTCCTGATATCATCACCAGCCTCATCCCTGACCTTACCCACTCCCCAGTACTGATCCAAGCCCTTACTCTATCAGGAGCCCTCATCTCCTCCTTCATCCTCCCTGAAACTCCACCTTAGCTCTCCTTCCCCACCCTGACGCCAAACATTATCTTGACCTCACTTACAAGCCTTAATACCTCATCAGACGCTATTCCCCAACTCAGCCCAAGTCTCAGCCCAACCTCAGTCTTTTAGTTCCCGCTCATATTTAGTCATTCTTTCAGCCACCCTTTCCTGTGAACTTAGCATGCCAGGTCCTGTGGTGAGTTCTGAGAGAAGGCAGATGACCAGAGAATCAGAGTAGCCTTCAAGTTCATCATTAAACAATGACATAATGCCACAGCAGAAGCCAGATCAGTGTATTTGCAGTGAACTCCCACCCACAGGACCCCAGTCTCCTCACTTGTTCAGAGAAGGAGATGATAAAGCCAGTGCTGACATTCCTGGAACCTAATGGTGGAGCTGAGAGGGCAATAGATCAATAGGTCTCAGTCTCTCTGGGTCTCCAAAGGCCTCACCCAGAAAACAGGACCTGGTCCTGAGTCTGCTTGGGAATACAGGCATCAGCAAAAATGGGGTGGGCCATCTCTGTAGACACTGATCTTCCTGTCCCTGGAGGTATGTGACTGGAGGCTGCATACCCTCTGGGTGGGAAAGGACAGCCTGCCTCAAACCCTCTCTGAGCCACTGTCTTTTCATTTATCAGATGGGGATGATGATGCTGCCTAGGGCAAGGGCCAAATGAGATCAAGATAAAGGTAAAATCAGCTTGGCATATGCCACTAACAATTACAGATATCATTGCTTTTTCTAGACAGCTCGGTTTATAATTTCAAAGGATTTTCAGATGGCCAGGTTTTCAAATCCTGCACATTTGGCTGCTGTCGCCTGCAGAATTATATTCATATATTCTCCATTCATCCATATTTTCGTTCGTTCATTATAGCTTTTTCTTTGTGCCAGGTTCTATGCTAGGCACCGTTCAGTTGCGAAGTCATGTCCAACTCTTTGCAACCTCATGGACTACAACATGCCAGGCTTTCCTGTCCTTCCCTATCTCCCTGAGTGTGTCCTTTACTGTCTCCCTCAGGTCCACTGAGTTGAGGATGCCATCCAACCATCTCATCCTCTGTCACCCCCTTCTGTCACCAGGAGGAGGGCACCACCTCCTGCCCTCAGTCTTTCCCAGCATCAGTGTCTTTTCCAATGAGCTGGCTCTTCACATCAGGTGGCCAAAGTATTGGAGCTTCAGCTTCAGCATCAGTCCTTCAAATGAATATTCAGGGTTGATTTCCTCTAGGATTGACAGGTTTGATTTCCTTGCTGTCCAAGAACTCTCAAGTGTCTTCTCCAACACCACAGTTCAAAAGCATCAATTCTTTGGCACTCAGCCTTCTTTATAGTCCAACTCTCACATCCATACATGACTACTGGAAAAACCATAGCTTTGACTATATGGACCTTAGCAAAGTGATGTCTCTTTTTTAATATGCTGTCTAGGTTTGTCATAGCTTTCCTTCCAAAGAACAAGCGTCTTTTAATTTCATGGCTACAGTCACCATCTGCAGTGATTTTGGAGCCTAAGAAAATAAAATCTGTCAGTGTTTCCACTTTTTCCCCAACTGGTTGCCATAAAGTGAAGGGACCAGATGCCATGATCTTAGATTTTTCAATGTTGAGTTTTAAGTCAGGTTTTCCGCTCCCCTCTTTCACCCTCATCAGAAGACTCTTTAGTTTCTCTCACTTTCTGCCATTAGGGTGGTGTCATATCTCAGATTATTGATATTTCTTCTAGCGATCTTGATTCCAGCTTGTGATTCATCCAGCCTGGCATTTCTCATGATGTGCTCTGCATATAAGTTAAATAAGCAGGGTGACGATATACTGCGGTACTCCTTTCCCAATTTGGAACCAGTCTGTTGTTCCATGTCCAGTTCTGTTGCTTCTTGACCCACATACAGGTTTCTCAAAAGACAGTGGTCTGTTACTCCCACCTCTTTAAGAATTTTCCACAGTTTGTTTTGATCCACACAGTCAAAGGCTTCAGTGTCATCAATGAAGCAGATGTTTTTCTGGAATTCTCTTGCTTTCTCTATGATCCAGTGGATGTTGGCAATTTGATCTCTGGTTCCTCTGCCTTTCCTAAATCCAGCTTTTACATCTGGAAGTTCTCGGTTCATGTACTGCTAAAGCCTAGCTTGAAAGATTTTGAGCATTACCTTGCTAGCAAGTGAAATGAGCACAATTGTATGGTAGTTTGAACATTTTTTGGCATTGCCCTTCTTTGAGATTGGAATGAAAATTGACCTTTTCCAGTCCTGTGGCCACTGCTGAGTTTTCCAAATTTGCTGACATATTGAGTGTAGCACTTTCACAGCATCATCTTTTAGGATTTTAAATATCTCATCTTGAATTCCATCACCTCCACTAGCTTTGTTCGTAGTGATGCTTCCTAAGGCCCACTTGACTTCACATTCCAGGATGTCTGGCTCTAGGTGAGTGATCACACCATTGTGGTTATCCTGGTCATTAAGACCTTTTCTATATACTTCTTCTGTGTATTCTTGCCACCTCTTCTTAATCTCTTCTGCTTCTGTTAAGTCCTTGCCATTTCTGTGCTCTATTGTGCCCATCTTTGCATGAAACGTTCCCTTTCTCCAGTTTTCTTGAAGAAATCACTAGTCTTTCCCATTCTATTGTTTTCCTCTCTTTCTTTTCATTATTCACATAAGAAGGCTTTCTTATCTCTCCTTGCTATTCTCTGGAACTATGCGTTTAGTTGGGTATATCTTTACCTTTCTCCTTTGCCTTTTGCTTCTCTTCTTTTCTCAGCTATTGTAAGGCCTCCTCAGATAACCACTTTGCCTTCTTGCATTTCTTTTTCTTGGGGATGGTTTTGGTCATTGCCTCCTGTACGGTGTTATGAACCTCCGTCCATAGGTCTTCAGGCACTCTGTCTACCAGATCTAATGCCTTGAATTTATTCATTTCCTCTACTGTATAATCATAAGGGATTTGATTTAGGTCATACCTGAATGGCCTAGTAGTTTTCCTTATTTTATTCAATTTATGCCTGAAATTTGCCATAAGAATCTGATGATCTGAGCCATGGTCAGCTCCAGGTCTTGTTTTGCTGACTGTCTAGAGCCTCTCCGTCTTTGACTACAAAGAATATAATCAGTCTGATTTCATTATTGACTATCTGGTGATGTCCATATGCAGAGTTGTCTCTTGTGTTGTTGGAAGAGGGTGTTTGCTATGACCAGTGTGTTCTCTTGACAATACTCTGTTAGCCTTTGCCCTGCTTTATTTTTGTTCTCCAAGGCCAAACTTGCCTGTTACTCCAGGTATCTATTGGCTTCCTACTTTTGCATTCCAATCCCTATGATGAATAGGACATTTTTTTGTGTGTTAGTTCTAGAAGGTCTTGTAGGTCTTCATAGAACTGTTCAGCTTCTTCGACATCAGTGGTTGGAACATAGACTTGGATTACTGTGGTGTTGAATGGTTTGCCTTGAAAACAAACCGAAGTCATTCTGTCATTTTTGAGATTGCACCCAAGTACTTCATATAAGATTCTTTTGTTGACTATGAGAAATACTCCATTTCCTCTAAGAGATTCTTGCCACAGTAGTAGATTTTAATGGTCATCTGAATTAAATTCATCCATTTCCATCCATTTTAGTTCACTGATTACTAAAATGTCAATATTCACTCTTGCCATCTCCTGTTTGACCACATCAAATTACTTTGATTCATGGACCTAACATTCCAGGTTCCTATGCAATATTGTTCTTTACAGCACTGAACTTTACTTTCACCATCAGACACAACCACATTGACATCCATAAACCGGACGGGTCATGATGGACAGTTCTGACAAAATGTGGTCCACTGAAGGAAAGTATGGCAAACCACTCCAGCAGCATTCTTTCCTGGAGAACCCCATGAACAGTATGAAAAGGCAAAAAGATATGACAGCAGAAGATGAGCCCCCCAGGTCAGTAGGTGTCCAATATGCTACTGGGGAAGAGTGGAGAAATAGCTCCAGAAAGAGAGCTGGGCCAAAGTGGAAACAATGCTCAGTTTTGGATGTGTCCAGTGGTAAAAGAACATTACTTCACACCATTTTAGGGCTAGTTGCATTTATATATTCACAGCCCTGGCACATCTTCTGTCCATTTTACAGATTAGAAAACTTGTAAGAGGCCAAGTTACTATCTTAGATTACCTCAGTGAGAGGAAGTGTCAGAACTAGGATGAGAACTCAGGCCTGTCTGGTCCCAAGGCCTGGCTTGACTTGCTCCACAAATGTCTAAGTCTAAATGACTCTCATAACCTGCTCTACTCAGATCACTTGAAAAGTCACTGGCTGACCCTCTGCAGTCTTCTGGGCACTGTTGTGGCACTTGGGGATACAGAAATGAGTAAACCCCTCAGCACCCAATCAGAATCCCATTCCACTCCTACCACCCGCTTCCCCATACACCCCTTGTGGTTCCTCTCCTTGCCCTGGACCCTCCTGAGGCATTCAGTGCTTTAGTGGCTCAGACAGTGAGGTAGAGGGTTGCATGAAGTGAGCTATGAGGTCATGTTGCGTATCAGTGTGCTTCAGAGTTTATGACCCCAAGGTTCAGCCTGCAGGGCTGACTTTTCCTGTGTGCATGTTAAGTCTCTTCAGTCGTTTCTGACTCTTTGTGACTCTATGGACTGTAGCCCGCCAGGCTCCTCTGTCCGTGGGATTCTCCAGGTAAGAATACTGGAGTGGGTTGCCATGCCTTTCTCTAGGGGATCTTCCCAACTCAGGGATCGAACCCATGTTTTCTGCGGCTCCTACACTGCAGGTGGATTCTTTTACCACTGATCCACAAGGGAAGCCCCCTAGGCTTGGATAGAACTTGGTTCATAAACATCACAGACAGTTTCAAAGTGGAGAAGAGAAACTGGGGTCCTCAGGACATTTAGGTGATCGGTGTACTCCAGACCCTGAAATAATGCCTCTGGCATGTTCCTGTTGAGCCCCACCATTGCAGGGTGGAGACCTGGTTTTGCTCTGGACTCCCTTTGGCCCTTTTCATGAAAACTGGCCTTTAAAAAATTTGCAAGTAAACACTGTTTCCTTGGATAGTGCTAGAGGAGAATTGCTGTCTTTGAAAGCATGTCTCAGGAAATGAAGACTCCCTGTGGAGAAGCAGCTGGTGTTATCACATGTCTGGTCTTTCTAAACACCCGTTATCAGTAGTTTCTGTTTTTGATCAAGATGTGAGCCCAAGGGCTGCAGCCGTGCTGAAGGGCAGAACTGGCGGTCAGGCACTGTAGGTACATTATCTCATTTAATCTGTATGGCACCTGGTGAGATAGTGACTTTTATGAATGAAGGAAAATGAAGATCAAAAGGTGAAGGAGTTTTCAGCTTATATGTGAGAGAGCCAGGATTCAAACTTAAAACTGTCTGACTCAAAAACCTTAACAAATGTTAACTCACCCCTTCAGTTCTTTCCCAGAAGTCACAGTGGGTTACCTATCTTTCAGAGTCATAGGTCTGTGAAATTCTGGAAGGCTAGTGGCTCTTCAGTCCAGTTCCCCACTATCAGCAAGAATCTTTAACTTCATTGAAAGGTGGATTCATCCAGGTCTTGTGCAAACCTGTCTGATAATAAAAAAACTCACCACCTCTTGAGGCAGTACATTCACCACGGGACAACTCTGATCATTTGAAGTTCATTTTTTGAATTTTTTTTTTTTTGGTCACATCATATGGTATGTGAGATCTCCTTTCCTGACCAGGTATTGAACCCAGGCAATGGCAGCAAAAGCCCAGAATCCTCACCATTAGACCACCAGGGAACTCCCTGGAGTTCATCTTATACTAAGGACAGATTTTGCCCGCTTGGACCCTCCCTTGTTGTTCCCAGCTCTGTCTTTGAAGCTGGTTCCCCTGTCCCCAGGAAGACGTTCAGTGCAGCGCCTACTGTCTGCTGATCTGGAATGCATCCCCCCAACTCTCTCGCCCAGTCCTCAAAGGATCCTACTTTTAGAGGCTTTTCCAGCCAGGTACCCATAGATGTCCCTTGTAAAGGGCGTGGTCCCAACTTGAGCACAAATCTTCCAGATCAGTCAGTCAGTCAGTTTAGTCGTTCAGTCATGTTTGATTCTTTGTGACCCCAGGGACTGCAGCACACCAGGCCTCCCTGTGTCTATCACCAGCTCCCAGAGTTTACTCACACTCATGTCCATTGAGTCAGTGATGCCATCCAACCATCTCCTCCTCTGTTATCCCCTTCTCCCACCTTCAATCTTTCCCAGCATCGGGGTCTTTTCAAATGGCTCAGTTCTTCATATCCGGTGGCCAAAGTATTGGAGCTTCAGCATCAGTCCTTCCAATGAATATTCAGGACTGATCTCCTTTAGGATGGACTGGTTGGATCCCCTTGCAGTCCAAGGGACTCTCAAGAGTCTTCTCCAACACCACAGTTCAAAAGCATCAATTCTTTGGTGCTCAGCTTTCTTTATAGTCCAACTCTTACATCCATACATGACTACTGGAAAAACCATAGCTTTGACTATATGGACCTTTGTTGGCAAAGTGATGTCTCTGCTTTTTAATAAGCTGTCTAGGTTTGTCATAGCTTTTCTTCCAAGGAACAAGCGTCTTTTAATTTCATAGCTGCAGTCACCATCTGCAATGATTTTGGAGCTCCAAAAAATAAAGTCTGTCACTGTTTCCATTGTTTCCCCATCTATTTGCCAGGAAGTGATGGGACCAGATGCCATGATCTTAGTTTTCTGAGTGTTGAATTTTAAGCCAACTTTTTCACTCTCCTCTTTCACTTCCATCAAGAGGCTCTTTAGTTCTTCACTTTCTGCCATAAGGATGGTGTCATCTGCATATTTGAGGTTATTAATAGTTCTCTCGGGAATCTTGATTCCAGCTTGTGCTTCATCCAGTCCAGCATTTCTCATGATGTACTCTGCATAGTGGTTAAATAAGCAGGGTGACAATATACAGCCTTGACGTACTCCTTTCCCAATTTGGAACCAGTCTGTTGTTCCATGTCCAGTTCTAACTGTTGCTTCCTGACCTGTATACAGATTTCTCAGGAAGCAGGTAAGGTGGCCTGGTATTCCCATCTCTTTAAGAATTTTCTACAGTTTGTTGTGATCCACACAGTCAAAGGGTTTAGCATAGTCAATAAAGCAGAAATAGATGTTTTTCTGGAACTCTTTTGCTTTTTTGATGATCCAACAGATGTTGGCAGTTTGATCTCTGGTTTCTCTGCCTTTTCTAAATCCAGCTTGAATGTCTGGAAGTTCACAGTTCATATACTGTTGAAGCCTGGCTTGGAGAATTTTGAGCATTACTTTGCTAGCATGTGAAATGAGTGCAATTGTGTGGTAGTTTGAGCATTCTTTGGCATTGTCTTTCTTTGGGATTGGAATGAAAACAGACCTTTTCCAGTCCTGTGGCCACTGCTGAGTTTTCCAAATTTGCTGACATATTGAGTGTAGCACTTTCACAGCATCATCTTTTAGGATTTGCAATAGCTCAACTGGAATTCCATCACCTTCACTAGCTTTGTTTGTAGTGACGCTTCCTAAGGCCCACTTGACTTCGCGTTCCAGGATGTCTGGCTTTAGGTGAGTGATCACAACATCATGATTATCTGAGTCGTGAAGATCTTTTTTGTACAGTTCTTCTGTGTATTCTTGCCACCTCTTCTTAATATCTTCTGCTTCTGTTATGTCCATACCATTTCTGTCCTTTATTGTGCCCATCTTTGCATGAAATGTTCCCTTGATATCTAATTTTCTAAGATCTCCAGTCTTTCCCATTCTATTGTTTTCCTCTATTTCTTTGCATTGATGACTGAGGAAGGCTTTCTTATCTCTCCTTGCTATTCTTTGGAGCTCTGCATTCAAATGGGTATATCTTTCCTTTTCTCCTTTGCCTTTTGCTTCTCTTCTTTTCATAGCTGTTTGTAAGGCCTCCTCAGACAGCCATTTTGCCTTTTTACATTCTTTTTCTTGGGGATGGTATTTTTTTTTTTTTGGCTGGGCGGGAGGGGGGGATAGTCTTAATCACTGCCCCCTGTACAATGTCACGAACCTCCATTCATAGTTCTTCAGGCATTCTGTCTTTCAGATCTAATCCCTTGAATCTATTTGTCACTTCCACTGTATAGTTGTAAGAGATTTGATTTAGGTCATACATGAATAGTTTAGTGGTTTTCTCTACTTTCTTCAACTGAAGTCGGAATTTGGCAATAAGGAGTTCATGATCTGAGCCACAGATAACAGCCTTATAAACAGTGAGTAGATCTTAAAAAAGGAAATAATATTTAATTAAAATATTAAACTAAAAAGTATTAAACTAGTACTAAAGAACTAGAAAGTACTACATGCTCAGTGTGGGAAAAAAATAGAAAGGACAGGAGGAACAGAAAAAAAAGCAATCATGGGAGATCCCCAGTGTCTTAGCTTGGGTTCCCTAGAAGACTGGGAAACAAAGGATTTTAAGGCAAGCAATTTACATGACCTATGAGCCTAGAAAATACTGGTACAGGGTGGGGAAGTGAGATGAGAAAGGAAAGGAGCTAATGATGGTGTGCTACCAAGCAAGTCACCACCAAGGGCCGCCAGCATTTAAGCTGCTATCCTGTGCCAGCCACTGTAGTTAGAACATGCATCTCAGAGTCATCCCACCTGAGGGCCAGGAAACATATCAGTTTCTTTTAGTCATTGGCTATATGCTGGCGGGAGAGGGGAGGCATCCATTTTCCTATACTTTTGACCTGTTCAGTGTGCAGAGATTCTTCTGGGCCCAAGAAAACTTTCAGGCAAAGAGATACATATGCTGGCATTGAAACCCTGGCCAGAATATTCCAGAATTGTAAGATCCAGTGGGACACGGACAGGACATCAACAGTCTGTGCTATACCCAGAGACAGCCCATTAGCGTTTAGTGTATTTCCATCTAACCTCACCTTGTTATGTTATATGTGTACATGTTATATTCATGTATTTAAGTTAGGGCTACACTATGTATTTAGTAGTGGGTCCTTCCTTTTTCACTTCACGTTAACTCATCAGAATTTATCCTTGATATGAAATTTTATTTGAAAACATGTTTTTAATGGTTCTATACTATTCCAATGTAGAGATAGCCAATAATTTATTTAGCCCTGGGGAAGCAGACTCTCCAAAGCTCTAAGGTGTTTCTGTTTAGTGGAAGATAGCCATCAGCTAGCTGGGAGTGAAATCCAGCAGAAATGGCAAAGGCAGGAATCTGAGGCTGGGGTCAGGGTTGGGCTAGGGAAGGCAGAAAAGCTGCAGAAGGAGTTGTGGGCAGAAGGGGCACACAGCCAAGCCTGGCCCTACCACTGGGAGAACATCCCACAATGTCTGACACAAATTAGGCACTCAATACTCACTGCTAAGTGCGCACTATGTGCTAGGGCTTGTACAAGGGGAGAACAGAGCCAGTTAAACGTGGTCTCAGTATGCCTACAAAGAACACATAAGGAATATGTTGAACTACGATGTGTCAAGAATATTATAGATATTCATTCTCACTACCACCTGAGAGGTGCTATGTTTTGATCATTCTCACTTTTTAGGCAAAGAAGCTGAGACTCAACAGACTTAATAATTTAATCAAGATGTCATATCAAGTTAGTTACAGATCTGGGTCCTAAATTTACCAGGTGGGTCTGTGAGAGTTTCAAAGCTCTTTCCCTACCACACTGGACTCCCTGACCAAGTGGAAAGTGCTAATGACCCTGAGTAAGGTATCCTGGCTGGGTAGGCCTGGCCTGGGAGAAGAGAAGAAAAGAAAGAGAAAGGGGACCAAGGAAAGCATTGAGGAGGAGACATTGAGACGGGCCTTCAAGGACGGGTAAAATTCTGATGTGGGGAGATGATGGGAGGGATCATGTGAAACAGAAAGACAGTGGCTCCCTGAACAAGCCAGAAGGTAGTAGTCTGGAGACCAGATGACCAGGGCCTGACTTGGGGCAGAGGCATTGAGGTTGAGGGGTGAGGGACCAGAAGCAGAAAAGGGGTTCTAGATGTGGAGTCCACACTGACGTGATGACCCACTAGAGACTGGGTCAGAAATTACCTTGAGTGTGGAAGAACAGTTGATATTAAATTGAGGCTTGCTATGTGTCTTGATTTGTAAGAAATGGGGAGGGCTCTTTAAGATCATCTTTAGGGACTTCTCTGGTGGTCCAGTGGCTAAGACTCTGCTCTCCCAATGCAGGGGGCCCAGGTTTGCTCCTTGGTTGGGGAACCAGATCCCTCATGCCACAGTTAAGAGTTCACATGCCATAACTAAGACCTGGAGCAGCCAAATGAACTATACACAAATAAAAATAATTATTGAAAAAGATCATCTCTAGCTTCTTGGGGTGGCAGCAAGTTGAGGAAAGGAGAGGAGAAGAAAGGGAACACAAATTCTCAACTACATGGTGGCGCTGAGCCATGTCAAGTTATGTATGTGGTGAGGACTTGCCACATAGCTGGTGCTCTTTCCCAGGCTTAGGCCCCGAAAGTCTGTCTAAGGGAAGTAGAGCCAGAATGAAAGTTAAGGCTGGCTGATTCCTGTAACACCTACAGTGTTTCTCCTGTAACAGGCTGCCTTCCAAGTCCTTTCCTGACACTCTGCTCCCTTGTGGTTTTCTGTCCCCAGCATTGGTGCTCTTGTGGGCCTGTCCATAGCAGCAGTGGTCCTCCTGGCCTTCATTGTCACTGCCTCTGTGCTTTGTTACCTGTTCATCAGCTCAAAACCCCACACAAAGCTGGACCCAGGCTTAAACTTACAGACTACAGGTAAGAAAGGGGCCGCGTGATTTCCTTGTATTCAGCAAGCTAGCACCTTTTCAGAGGGGAGATATTTGGAAATGATGTTTAGAATATTTGCCTCACGTGTGTTTCTGGAATATTAAGAAGCACCAGCACATTTTGCAGGAGGTTCATGATATGAACATTTCTATCACAAACTCTTCATGTGCTCAATGATAATCAAAATAACTCTATATTTGTTACAAGAAGATATTACTAAACATCCTACAATATAGAGGACTGCTGCTGCTGCTGAGTCGCTTTAGTCATGTCTGACTCTGTGCGACCCCATAGACGGCAGCCCACCAGGCTCCTCTGTCCCTGGGATTCTCCAGGCAAGAACACTGGAGTGGGTTGCCATTTCCCTCTCCAATGCATGAAAGTGAAAAGTGAAAGTGAAGTCGCTCAGTCATGCCCGACTCTTAGCGACCCCATGGACTGCAGGCTACCAGGCTCCTCCGTCCATGGGATTTTCCAGGCAAGAGTACTGGTGTGGGGTGCCATTGCCTTCTCCAATATAGAGGACAGTACCCTACGATAGAGTTATCTGACCCAGAACTTCCCTGGTGGTTCAGCAGTTAAGACTCTGCGCTTCCAGGACAGGGGGCACAGATTCTATCTCTGGTTAAGGAAGGTCCCACAGGCTGCATAACAAGGTCAAAACAAAACAAAAAAAGGGTTATCTGACCTAGAATGTCAATAGTATTGATGTTGAGAAACCTTAGAATAGAAAAAGACTCCAGAAAGAGACTAATTAAAATATAGTAACATGAATAAAATATTTAATTTTTAAAATAAGAGAAATATTAGCAAATTTGCCTCCAACTAATGCAAATAACACAAAAGAGACTGTATAAAGTAAAAAAACAAGTGGTGGACTGCAAAGATATTGTCAATACAGACACACCGTCAACCCTCATTATTTGCGGATTCCATATTGGTGAATTTGCCTACTTGCTAGAATTAATTTGTAACCACAAAAATCAATACTTTCAGTTTTCTGAGGTCATCTGCAGACGTGGATGTGCACAGAGCAGCAAAAGCTTTGAGTTGCCCTGTCACACTGAGGCTGCACAAGGCCAAGCGTGCCTTTTTATTTCAGCTCTCATACTATCAACAAGTGTCCTTTTCATGGTATATTTAGTGTCACATTTTTGCATTTTTGTGCTTTTATTGGCAATTTCGCTGTTGAAAATGGCACCCAAGTATAACATTGAAGTGCTATCTAGTATTCCTCAACATAAAAAGGCTGTCATGTGCCTTATGGAAAAATACATGTGTTTGATACACTTTGTTCAGACAGGAGTTATAGTGCTGTTGGCCATGAGTTAAATGTTATCAATTAGTAATATATATTAAATAAGGTATCTTTAAGCAGAAACATACACAAAGCAAAGTTAATATATTGATTAGTTGACAAAAATGTGACCAGAGGCTCACAGGAACCTAAATTTGTATTTCCCTAAACCACCCTTATGGCAGAAAGTGTAGAGAAACTAAAAAGCCTCTTGATGAAAGTGAAAGAGAGTGAAAAAGTTGGCTTAAAGCTCAACATTCAGGAAACTAAGATCATGGCATCTGGTCCCATCACTTCATGGCAAATAGATGGGGAAACAGTGGAAACACTGTCAGACTTTATTTTTTTGGGCTCCAAAATCACTGCAGATGGTGATTGCAGCCATAAATTAAAAGATGCTTACTCCTTGGAAGGAAAGTGATGACCAACCTAGGCAGCATATTAAAAAGCAGAGACATTACTTTGACAACAAAGGTCCGTTTAGTCAAGGCTATGGTTTTTCCAGTGGTCATGTATGGATGTGAGAGTTGAACTGTGAAGAAAGCTAAGCACCGAAAAATTTATGCTTTTGAACTGTGGTGTTGGAGAAGACTCTTGAGAGTCCCTTGGACTGCAAGGAGATCCAACCACTCCATCCTAAAGGAGATCAGTCCTGGGTGTTCATTGGAAGGACTGATTCTGAAGCTGAAACTCCAATACTTTGGCCACCTGATGCAAAGAGTTGACTCATTGGAAAAGACCCTGATGCTGGAAGGGATTGCGGGCAGGAGGAGAAGGGGACGATAGAAGATGAGATGGCTGGATGGCATCACCGACTCGATGGATATGAGTTTGAGTAAACTCTGGGAGTTGGTGATGGACAGGGATGCCTGGCATGCTGCGATTCATGGGGTCGCAAAGAATTGGACACAACTGAGTGACTGGACTGGACTGAACTGAACTGAACTGAACTGAAGGAGCAATGATTCAGTATTTGCTAATTCAGTGTTAATGGTAACTTAATAGAACAAAATAACAGTGAATAATGGGCTTCCCTGGTGGCTCAACTGGTAGAGAATCTGCCCGCAATGCCGGAGACCTGGGTTCAATTCTTGGGTTGGGAAGATCCCCTGGAGAAGGGAACGGCCACCCACTCCAGAATTCTGGCCTGGAGAATTCCATGGACTGTATAGTCCATGGGGTCGCAAAGAGTTGGACACGACTGAGCAACTTTCACTTTCCCTTTCCTCGTGGCTCAGTGGTAAAGAATCTGCCTGCCAAGCAGGAAATGCGGGTTTGATCCCTGGGTTGGGAACATCCCCTGGAGAAGGAAATGGCAACCCTCTATAGTATTCATGCCTGGAAAATCCATGGACAGAGGAGCCTCACAGGCTACAGTCCATGGGGTCACAAACACTTGGACACGACTTAATGACTGAGCGTGCATGCACAGTAAATAATGGGAATCAACTGTATATAAAATAGAGACAAGATTGACATCTAGGATATATAAGTGCACCTTTAAACACATGAGAAAAACAATCCACAAAAAAAATACATATGCCCAACACACATGAAAAGATGCTCTACCTTACTAATAATCAGGAGAATGCAATTTAAGAATGATATACCTTTTCAAAAAATGATTTAAAAATCAATTACATTGGCAAAAATAAAAAATGGATCATCACAATGATAGTGAGACAGTTGCATGGAGGAATGGGTAATCTCGTATACCATTGATAAAGATAAATTGGCAAAACCACTTGTAGAGCATTTTGGCACTATCCATTTAAACTGAAAATGTATATAGCCTATTAGTGATTCCGCTTCTAATTATCTGCCTTAGAGACACAGTTGCACTAGAAGAGGACTTGTAAAGATGGCTACCATGACAATTTGTCACACTGGAAATAAACTAAATGTCCATCAACATAGGAGGAATGAAAAATAATACTGTCGTTAAAAGGAATGCATTAATTCTAAATAGACAATTTCATTTGCTCCTCATAATAACCAGGTGGTGTATAGATCTTATGAAAATCTATTTTACAGATGTGGAGACTAAGGCCCACATACCTAGTGAGTGAATGATAGAGCCAACTCCATCTCCACCTTCCTTCTTCTCCTTATCCCTGTGCTGAGGAAGGGAAGTCCCTACTTGATGCCAGACACTGTTTGAAACTTTACGTGCACTATCTTGTCTAATTTTCCAAACTACCCCAGTGAGGTAGGTATTATCGCCCATCTTACAGATGTGAAAACCATGTTTCAAAGAGGTCAGATGACTTGCCCACGGGGTCACAGTTTGTAAATTGCAGAGTTGTAATTCAAATATGTGTGTTTTTTTTCCTCCAAAGTCCTATTCTTTCTACCTCACCAAGCCGGGTTTGTAGGGTGCTTATGCCCTGCTCCCCTCATGTCTCCCCACCCTATCACCTGCGGCCTTTCTAAATCAATGGAACACAGTTCACCTGGCGGTCCTGTGAATGAAGACTACCCTCCTGCTTTTCACTGCTCAACCACCGGCTGGATTTTTTGATTATTCAATCACCAGGGTTTGATACAGCTGTGTTCTTGCGTTTTGCTTCTTATTTTTAAAATGGAAAATGCATTTCCTGTTTATTAAATAACAGCTTTCAGCTCTCTCTGTCTTTTGCCCAAACTCAGCTCTTAGTTCCTTCCTTTCTTCTTCATGAAGTGCTGTCCTCTCCTTCCTCTGAACCCACAGCATCAGCCCAACATTTGGGTTGATCAAACCCAGCATCAACATTTACAGGCCACTACCTTACACTCATCAGAGCTTTCCCCCTTACACAGACTTTCATCTGTTTTTGTCTACCTCTACGGTAGGACCTATAGAGAGATTACGTGTGCATGCGAGTGTGCTAAGTTGCTTCAATCATGTCCAACTCTGTGCTACCCTATGAGCTGTAGCCCACCAGGCTCCTCTGTCCGACATGGGATTTTCCAGGCAAGAATACTGGAGTGGCTTGCCATGCCCTCCTCCAGGGGATCTTCCCAACCCAGAGACTGAATCCAGTCTCTTCTGTCTCTTGCATTTGCAGACAGGTTCTTTACCACTAGCGCCACCTGGGAAGCCCATAGAGAAATTGGTAGCCCCATTTTACAGGAGAGGAAATCAAGGCTCAGCCAAGGGAAGGGAATTGGCCCAAGTCTACACAGCCAGTGGGCTTGTGATGCTGGGATGTCAACTCCAATTTCCCTACTCTAAAACCCACAATCATTACACACTGTACCTTGGGTCCTGATCTCTGAGCCTGGGGGCAAGGGTGGGGTGGGGAGTTCCTTGACAAGAGCAGAGTGAAAATAGAACAGTTTCTGAAAATAGGCTCCTTTTGCTGCGCAGGTATTCTCTACTGTCCCATCAAACCCATCCCACCCATCCCTCAAACTTGGGATACAGTGAAGACCATAGCTTTCTCATTCTTGTACTTTGTGAGGAACTAGCTTGATCAGAGACTGACCAAGCACCTACTTTTGTGCTAGGCACTATGCCAAGGACTTTATTTATTTATTTATTTTTTGCCAAGGACTTTAAACACATTATCCCATTTAACCTGTTCAACTACTTTAGGTTATTATCAACTCTATTTTACAGATGGGGTGAGTGAGGTAAGTATTCTAACCTAGGTACCTTTAATAAGAGATTAAAAATGGGAGGTGGGGAGACTCATCCTCCTCTGAAAAATGTTGGTGGGGATATCATTAACCAGTCTTTTTCACAAACTCATCTCTCACCTCTCTCATTCATTGCTGGTGTGAATACAGTTAACAACCACCTCAGAGAATTATTTGGCATTAACTGGCTTGTGGCTCTGATGCTCAGTCGTGTCTGACTCTTTGCCGCCCTATGGACTGTAGCCCGCCAGGCTCCTCTGTCCATGGAATTCCCCAGGCAAGAATCCTGGAGTGGGTTGCCATGTCCTACTCGAGAGGATGTTCTTGACCCAGGTCTTGAACCCGTACCCAGGTCTCCTGGGTCTCTCGCATTGGCAGGTGAAATCTTTACCACTAGCACCACCTGGGAAGTCCCTCTAACTCTTAGGGCTCCTGGGAATCGAGCCGGATGTTCTCAGTTTATCAATGGGTTGCTGAGGCCCAAAGTGACAGTGATATGCCCAAGGTCACCCAGACAATTGGCCAAGACTTTGCCTCCAGGGCCAAAGATCTTTTCCTATAGCAGGCCCTCTGACCTTCCAGGGAGTGTTCCACTTCCTCAGAGCCCACTGCTTTTTACTTAACCACACTTGGGGAGGGGATACATATGACCCAAACAACCTCAGAGATGAGTCAGTCTTGACTCATCTCCAATCAGGGAGAAAATCTGAGAACTCCTTTCCTGCTGGTCACCATAGGCTAAGACCCCAGGCAATGGGCGGACTGGCCAAAACGTCCCTGAAAAAAGATGGGAAGGCACAACCCTGCTGGGATGTCAGAGAACCTGGCACTGATTCTGGCTTTGTTACTCTCACTGTGTGGCCTTAGGCAAATCACTTCTCCCTGGACCTTAATTTACTCTGTAAAATGTGTACAATAATACCCACTAAGAAAGCAATAAAACTAGAGATGATGCTTTCATTGGAGCTCGGTTTCTGATACATGGTGGCTTTTAAAAATGAGTAACCCTCATTTTTATTATTGTTAGGCATTTAGATTTTTACTTGTTAGTCGCCTCAGACTGTTGATATGTCAAAGATAGGAATCGTGTCTTAAGTGCCTTTGTGTCCCCCGCACCTAGCAGAGTTCCTAACCTATACTAAGGGTAGACTTGTTCTGTGGAAAGAGCCCAAGCTTTGGAATCAAGTAGAACTGAAAGTGTATCCTGGATCCAGTACTAATAGCTGTGTCAATGGTAACCTCTGTCTGTATTTGTCTATAACATGAAATAATAACACTCACCTCAGAGAATTGTTAGAAGAATCGAATAAGATTATTGTGCCAGCGTATTTTAGCCAAACATGAATCTTCTCACTGTAACTTGAAAATTGACTCTTTTATATGTGCCTTTAGGCATCCTCCTCTCCTCTTGGCTAGCACCTTTATAAGATGGAACTTCCTGCCCCAGGCTTCAGGCACCACTGAGGGACTTTAATAACTTTCATTATATATCAGCCAGAGGAAGAGGCAGAAATAGTGTACTCAAGAGTTGGACCACTGCCTATTTTGCTGGTTTCCCTGGAAGGGGATTGAAGAGTTGTGGATTTGAAGACCCTGGGATACTCATGTGAGGGAATCCATGGCATCTGGGAAAGAGAATCATGTGAAAAAAAAGGCATATTGGGCCCACAAGTTCATTGTGAACCTGCATTTTGATGTATCTGCCAAAAAAATCATGCGTGAAATCTCAGGTCATGTTAACAGAATTATAGAGTCTGGAAGCAAGAGAATGATGGTCCTTCTGTTGCAGGAAGGGGGACCCCTTCCAGGGCCCGAAACTGGGCTCTTGTCTAACACTCGGAAATGAATTGTCCGAGGAGACACATGCTGACAAAGCAAGAGATTTTATCGGGAAAGGGCACCTGGGTGGAGAGCAGTAGGTGAGGGAACCCAGGAGAACTGCTCTGCCACGTGGCTCGCAGTCTTGAGTTTTATGGTGATGGGATTAGTTTCCGGGTGGCTTTGGCCAATCATTCTAATTCAGAGTCTTTCATGGTGGCGCACGCATCGCTCAGCCAAGGTGGATGCTAGCGAGAGGGATTCTGGGAAGTGGACAGACAGGCAAGGTCTCCTCTCGACCTTTCCCGAACTCTTCCGGCTGCTGGTGGCTTACTAGTTCCATATTCTTTATCAGGATCTCCTGTCATAAAACAACTCATGCAAATGGTTACTATGGTGCCTGGCCAGGGTGGGCGGTTTCAATCAGTGTGCTTCCCCTAACACTTCTTTACCCCCAATTGATAGAACACATCGGCCATCACATCTCAGAGGTAACATTTTAGCATCCACTCCACAGGTTCACAACTTTGGGTTCCAAATATATCACTCAAGGGTCCCCAAATATAGCAATGAGGATTCTTGAATAATTTCCAATTTTCAAAGGTTTTACTGGGACCAAGTTTCTTTGTTTTGAGCTAGAATTGTATTAGGCTAAGGAGGGTACGACTGAAGTGACTTAGCGGCAGCAGTAGCAAGGAGGGTAATTAGCATGGGCTCTTTCCTGCTAATCAGAACTCTTTGATTAATAGAAAATGGTCTTGGGGAGTGGGGAGGCTAGTAACTAATAAAGGCAGTCCATTAAAGAGACAGAATTCTTTACAATTTGAAATTCAAGGGAAAAGAAATAGAAAAATGAGGCCAGCCCTACTTTCTACCCCATTTGATAGAATAGTAACTGAGATCCATAGAGGAGACGGGGTTAGCCCAAGGTAGTGTAATAATTTAATATCAGGATGAGGATTTAAGCCAAGGTTTTATAGCTCCTAAAAGCCCAAGGATTCCTCCCAACTCCTGACTGCCTGCAGCTCAGAACCCCACAATTTAAGAGGAACCTTGACCAATCAATCAGAAGGTGATCAGAGGTGAGTGACCAGCTTGGTCTGAAAACCAGATTATGTGCGTCTGGGCTGAAGAGCTGGGAACATTTGGCCCTGAGCAAAGTAGGCTCAGGGCTCACACACAGCCCAGGACCCCAGGTCTCTGCAAGGCTGTCCTGGGGCTTGAGGAAGAGACATTTTATGAGATGTCAGAGAACAGAGTTGAATCAGTGGGAGAAGCCATAGGGAGGCAGATGTTGATTGAAAAAAGCTAGGTCTTTCTTAGACTAAGACCTGAAATTCTTTCATAAAGTGCACCCTCAAAGTTACATGAGGGCTATATTTGGTTCATCAATTTGTAACTCTCCATTTAAAAAAAGAGCACCCCCAAGCCTGGAAGGTAACCAGGAAAAGGTTAAATGTGGGATTCACTGAAGGAGATTCTTGCATTGAATAGAAAATTGAACTAAATCCTTGTGCCAAATGGAATGCCTTAAAATGCAAGCTTAAATACCAAAAAATCCCAAAGAATCTACAAAACACACACACAGAGACACACTAAACAAGCTCCTAAACGTAATAAGTGCGCTTAGCAAGGTCATAGTATGTAAGGTCAGAACCAAATATCAATTGTATTTATATACGTATCAGCGACAAACAACTAGAGATTAAAATTTTAAATATAGGGACTTCCTTGGAGGTCCACTGGTTAAGAATCTGCCTGCCAATGCAGGGGACAACAGGAGTTCAATCGCTGCTCTGGGAAGTTTCCACATGCCTCGAGGCAACGGAGCTCTAATGCCACAGCTACTGAGCCTGTTTCCCAAAGCCTATGCTCCACAACAAGAGACGCCACAGTGATGAGAACCCTGCCCACTGCAACTAGAGAGGAGCTCTCACTTGCCACAGCTAGAGAAAGGCTGCGTGCAGCAACAAAGACCCAGTGCAGCCAAATAAATAAATATTTTCTAAAAAGACAGACCTTTAAAAAATAAAGTATCATCTATAATCACTCTACAAAATGAAATAATGAGGTATAAAGCTAACAAACATGTATAGGATCAATGCAATAAAAGCTACAAAACGCTAGTGAAGGAAATCAAAGAAGACCTAAATAAATGGAGAGATACACTATGTCATGGGCTTCCCTGGTGGCTCCGTGATAAAGAATCTGCCTGCCAATGCAGGAGACACAGGTTTGATACCTGGGTCAGGAAGACCCTACGAAGGAGGAAATGGCAACTCACTGCAGTATTCTTGCCTGGAGAATTCCACGGACAGTGGAACCTGGCGGGCTACAGTCCACAGCGTCGCAAAGAGTCAGACACGACTGAGCGACTCACACACACACACACACACACACACACACACACACACACATAACACACACATTATGTCATGAATTGGAAGACTCAACATAATAAAGATAAAAACCATAGCAGCTCTTTGGTATATATAGACAAACTGATTCTGAAATTTATATGGAAAGACAAAGGAAATAGAGTAGCTAAAATAATATTGAAAGAGATAAAGTTGGAGGAAATCACCCTACTTGATTTTAAGACATTATAGAATAACAATAATGAGGACAGTTTGGTATTGGAGGAGGGACAGACACCTAGATCAAGGTAAAACTGATTGAGTGTCATTTCAGGGGCTCTGAAGAGCCCTGGTACCATAGTCTTTTATACCTCAGTGCAGAAAAGAATTCAGCAAGAGGCAAAATGATAGATAAGAAGGGATTTACTAGACTAGGAAGCTTGTGAGGTTTACAAGCCAGCAGGTGAGAAATGCCTCGCCCCAAGAACCTACTGGGCTACAGTTTTATAATCAAAGGAAGAGTGGGGAGGGGGAGAAGAACTTTATCTTTCTTGAGTAGATGTCATGCTTCCATCATCATCTTCTCCTCCTTTGGGCAGGGGAGTTTTTTGTCCGCACATGGTCAAGCTTAGGTTTACAAATGACTGTTTTTTATGTGTGCAGAGAGCATGTCCTAGGGATCATTAACTTACTGAGCTCACTGAGCAGGGTGTGGGTCTCATGCCACCATTGTTTTATTGTTTTGGGGCATGTCTCGTCCTTCTGTTACATGGTTTTGTTGCTAAGCAAGACTGCTTGGTTTCATGGTTAAGCCACGAAACCCACTTTCTTGAGTAATCATTAACTTATAGGGGTCTCCCATATTTTTTTAAATCCACCGTGTAATTTTTGTGGTTAAGCAAACCTGCTTTCTTGAGTGATCATTAACTTATAGGTGTCTCTCATATATTTTCTACTTACAATCCCCTAGTGAGATTAACTATTTAATCATCTACTTTGTTCCTATCAAAGATATAGACCCACATCATATGTATGTCCAAAAGATTTTTGACAAAGGTATAAAGGCAATTCAGTGGGGTAAGAATAGTCTTTTCAATATATAATGTTGAAACAAATAGACATCCATAGGTTAAAAAAACACCTTTTACATAACCTCATACTTTATATCGGAGAAGGCAATGGCAACCCACTCCAGTACTCTTGCCTAGAAAATCCCGTGGATGGAGGAGCCTGGTAGGCTGCAGTCCATGGGGTCACTACGAGTCGGACACAACTGGGCGACTTCACTTTCACTTCTCACTTTCATGCATTGGAGAAGGAAATGGCAACCCACTCCAGTGTTCTTGCCTGGAGAATCCCAGGGACAGGGGAGCCTGGTGGGCTGCCATCTATGGGGTCACACAGAGCCGGACACGACTGAAGAGACTTAGCAGCAGCAGCATACTTTATATAAAAATTAACCCAAAATAAATCATGGACCAAAATGTAACCTATACAACTATAAAACTTTTAGAAGAAAACAGGAGAAGATCTTCATGACCTGGGGCTAGGCAGAGAATTTTTAGACAAGCCATCAAAAGCACAAAAACATACGTTAGTCATTGATCTAGATAAAAATTCAAAATGTTTGTGCTGATAAAGACTCTATTAAGAAGATGAAAAGAAGAGCCTTTAACTGGGAAATAATATTCACATATCTGACAAAGGACTTTTACCCAGAACATATAAAGAATCCCCTGAACTCAACATTAAGAAAACAAACAGGGCTTCTCTGGTGGCTCAGTGAATCTGTTTGTCTGCCAATTCAGGAGACCGGTTTGATCACAGATCCAGGAAGATCCCACAAGCAGCAGAGCAACTAGGTGTGCACACAGCGTGCACATGCACATCACAACTACTGAGCCTGCGCTCTAAAGCCTGGGAAACAACTGCTGAGCCCACGTGCGACAGCCACTGAAGCCTGTGTGCCCCAGAGCCTGTGCTCCACAAGAAGCACCACCGCAATGAGAAGCCCATGTACCATAACTAGAAAGTAGCCTCTGCTCATCACAGATAGAGAAAAACCCACACAGCAACAAAGATCCAACACAGCCAAAAATAAATTAATTAAAATTAGAAACAAAAAAAATAAGAAAACAAACAATGTTGTTAGAAAATGAGCATAAGAATTGAACTGATACTTTACTGAAGAGGAGATACAGATAGCAAATAAGTACACGAGAATATGTTTCATCTTCATTAGCCATTAAGGAAACACATATTAAAGCCACAATGAGATACCACTTCTTGCCTATCAGGATATTAAAGTAAAAACACTGACAATTCCAAGGGAGGATAGAGCAACTGGATCTCTTACACATTTTTGGTGGGAATTAAAATGATATATAGCCACTTTGGAAGAGAGTGTTTTCATAAAGTTAATCATCCTCACTATATGTATTAGTTTCCTGTGACCACTGTATCAGATTACCACAAACTTGGTGGCTTAATATAGTAGATATGTATTCTCTCACAGGTCTCAGGACTGGAAATTCATAATCAGTTTTGCTGGGCAGAAATCAATGACTCCACACGAGAGTCTGTACCTTGACTGTTCCAGTTTCTGGTGACTTACAGCCTTCCTTTGCTTGTAGTTCACTCTAGTCTCTACCTCTGTCTTTACATCACTATCTGTGAGTGTCTATCTCCCTCTGCCTTTCTTCTATAAGGGCACTTGTGATGGCATTTAGGGCCCATCCAGATAATTGAGGATAATCTCACCTCAAAATCCTTAATTTCATCACATCTGCAAAAACCATAGAAGTTAACAGTTACAGGTTCCAGAAATTGGGACCTGATATATTTGGGGGTCACCATTCAGTCCACTATACCATTCAAAACAATACTATTATTATTATCCTAGAGAAATGAAAATGTATGTCTGTACAAAAACCTATACACAACTGCTTGTAACAGCTTTATTTTTAACAGACAAAAACTAGAAACAACCCAAAGGTTCTTTAGTGGGCAAATGGTCCAACCATATAATGGAATATATGCAGCCATAAAAACAAATGAACTATCAATACACATAACAGCTTGAATGGATTGCAAGGGTATTAAATAGAGTAAAAAAAGCCCATCTCAAAAGGTTGTACACTGTATAATTCATCTGCATAACATTTCATAAATGACAAAGTTATGTATGGAGAAGGGGTTAGTGGTTACTAGAGTTAGGTTTAGGAGGAAGTTCTGACTTAAAGGGGTAGCATGAGGAAATTTTTCTTTGTGGTGATGGGACAGTTCTTTGTCTTGATTGTGGCAGTGATTATATAAAACTGTACATATGATAGGGCTTCCCAGGTGGCGCTAGTGATGAAGAACAGCCTGCCAACTCAGGAGACATAAAAGATGCGGGTTTGATGGTTGAGTCAGTAACATCTCCTGGAGGAGGGCATGGCAACCAACCCACTTCAGTAATCTTGCCTGGAGAGTCCCATGGACAGAGAAGCCTGGCAGGCTACAGTCCACAGGGTCACAAAGAGTTGGACATGACTGAAGCAACTTAGCATGCATGCACATATGCATACATGTGATAAACTTTCACAGTACTAAACACCCCAAAAAAAGTCCATATAAAAAAATGGGTAAAATTGAATAGGGTTTGTAGTTTAGTCAGTTGTACTATACTAATGTCAGTCTCCTAGTTTTGAAATTACTCCAGGGTTAATATAAGATATTATCATTGGGGAAAGCTAGGTGAAGGGTACAATGGAATTCTCTACTATTTTGTAACTTTTTGTGAGTCTTAAATTATCAAAAATAAAGAGTTCAAAACAAACAAAAAAATGTATTGGCTCTGTAAATGAGAAGTCCAAAAGTAGGGTGAACTTTAGGAATGGTTTAAGTGGAAGTTCAGTATCCTCAGGCTTATGGCTCCATCCTCTGCGATTCTCACAACTCTGCCCTCTTGTGTTAGCTTTCTCCTCAGACTGATTTTTTCCATGGTCGTAAGTTGGTTTCCAGAAGTCCCTGGGACTGTGTTCTTTTTGTTCCCATCTAGTCACGGGAAGAAAGAAGGAGCGCTCTCTTTCTTCATTGCTCCCCTGGGGGAGGAGGAGGCCTGACTCTGATTGGACCACCTCAGGTCATGTGCCCAATCACTATATCCAGGGAAATGCTATGCACTGATTGCCCACCCCTGTAGCAAAGAAACAGGATTACTTGATAGGCTCCTATCAGTCAGGGCCCTCTGCTGGAGCTGAGATGGGGTCAATCCCAACTGAACAGAATTGCTGGGTGGAAAGAGGGTGGAATGAGTGGAACGGATGTTGTGTAGCCAACTCCAGTGTCCCATACAGCCTCCTTCTTGAAATTCCCTCTTTCCTTGTTTTCAGAGGCACCATTCATCCTTGGTCTCTTCCATCAATGGGTTTTAAAGCATAGGAATTTTCTAGATAAAGAAGGTATAAAATGCCATTCCAGACAGAAGAAACAGTAAAAGCAGAGACTCAGAGATATGAAGGAATGGACCCATTTAGGGAACAATAAAATTTTGGTGTAGTAAAGCGCTGAGTTCTTCAGAGCAGAGTAGTAGTGAAAAAGCTAGAGAAGGGTTGGGGCCCATACCTAAAGAACCTTGAATGCCACCTCAAGTATCACAGGTCATGGGAAGACATTGAATGCTTTTGAGAAAGAGTAGTACATGGACTCCTTAACCTTAGAAAGATCTCTCTGGAAGATGGCCCATCCAAAGGCTGTCTTTTGGTCTGGGCAGAAGAAAATGAAAACCTGATCTAGTGTGGTGCCTTGAGGATGGAGAAAATGGGTGGATACAGCAGATAGTGATATGGTGGAATTAACAGGACCTGGAGTGAATTCCTCGACCTTGGAAAGGGGTAGGGAGAGAAGGTGTGAGAGTTAACACTTGATACACTTGATTTCTAGCTTGAACACTTGATACATCTTTTATTCAAAAAAGGCAAGAGTGCTTAATTGTGTCAAATGCTCCTAATACGGCAAAGGAGATGATGATTTGTAAGTAACTATGGGATTTAGTGTCAAAAAGTTTTAAGTTATGTTGCAGGCAGAAACCAAGTAGGTTGCAGCAGAATGTCATGAATGGGAAGTGGGAAATAATATGGCCAAGTGAGCTTCTTATCAAGTCCAGGTATAAAAGGAGGAGAGGATCAAGCAGTAGGTGAAGAGAGTCATGAAATTTATCCTTAAAGCAAAGAACAATATATATTTTTAAAATTCCTGCACTTTCCTGCACGCTAGCTGTGTAGTCAGCCTGAATCTTCATCTAACAAGTGAGTTTTTAATAGTACCTATCCTATGAGTTTATGTTGAAGGTGAAGTCTTCATATCTGCTAGCAATTGTTTATTGTCTGCCCCCTCCATTAAACTTTAAGTTCATGAGAAACATTGACAGCTCGTAGTTCACAATGTGGTATATTATTAATGAGTATTTGTTTGAATGAATGATGCATTTAAGGCTCTGAGCCCACCCCTGTCCAAGGTAAGCACGCAGGGAAGCTAGCCAACATGTATAATATGACCCTGATGGAAAGGAAGGGCTTACAGAAGGAAGCCTCATGCCCTTGGCTTGCTGTTTTCCAGACCCTGATGAGGTACCCCCTGATTGCCAAGGTGGAAACATGGGCAACTTGGTGGAGGTGCCAGGAGTGAGCCCTCTCAGGCAGAGTCACCCCTTCCTGAACTCATGGCTGGACTGCAATGAGGAGCAGGCTAAGGATCCCAAACTCCCCCTCCAGCACTGCTTCATGGCTACAGTGACCACCGGTGACCTTCCAGGGAGCCCTGAGGAGGCTCCTGTCCCCAATCCATTATACCCAGCCCCATAAACATCCAATAAATGTCTATACACCATCGTCTTCTGGAGTCTCTTTTTGGTGTTTAAAAAAAAAAAAAGGTGGGAGTAGGGATAATCAAAGGGATTTTGGAACCTAACAGGATAAATGAGTGCTGTTCCTAGCAAACCCACTCAGGTTCCACTGTGAACCCAGCTACAGTGCTCTGCCTGGCCCACTGTGGGCCGAAGGGAGTTTAGACATGGGTCCCCAGTAAAATGATCATGACAACTCCATGTGATCAGGGAGAAGTCTGGGGCCTGTGGAGATTCAGAGGAGCCCCTCACCTAAACCGGGGAGTCAGGGAATTCTGACTTAGTCTTCCTGCCACAGAGCAGATGTACTTAGGAAATCCAGGGAAGATGACTGGGACCCAGAAGCAATGACTTCTGCCTCTCCAACAGCTCAGCGTTGCTCCTTGAGTGAGTCCCTTGCCAAGGAACAGAATGAGAAGGAATAGAGGATACTCCCTGGACTTCCCAGGCGGTGCAGTGGTAAAAAATCCACCTGCCGGTGCAGGAGACGCAAGAGACGTGGGTTTGACCCCTGAGTCGGGAAGATCCCCTGGAGAAGGACATGGCAACCCACTCCAGTATTCTCGCATGGAAAATTCCATGGACAGAGGAGCCTGACAGGCTATAGCCCATGGGGTCAAGAAGAGTCTGACATGACTGAGCACAGCATTAATATTACTAGAGAGTACATAAGCAGGACCCAGCCATGCTTAATATCATTCAGCTCCTCAGGTGAATGAAAGAGTGAATAATCAAGTGAGTGAGGGAATGAATGGTGAATAGGCTCCACAGCATGGCTTTGGTAAAGTCCCTTAGTCTCTCTGAGTCTCAGTTCCCTTGCAGGGTTATGGTGAGTGTTGAGATGATGGATATGAACTCTCTTCCTAAACTTGAAAGTGCTACAAAGACTTAAAAAATTGTAGGTGAGTATTTTTCAATGTAACATAGTGATTAAGAGCGGGGACTTCTGAGCCAAATGCCTGGTTCAAATCCCGTCCCTGCCCTTACTTGCTAAGTAACATTTGTACCTAATCATCTATAAAAGCAGGGATAACAGTAATATTTACCTCATAACATTTGAGGGAGGATTAAATCACTTCATCCATGTAATTAGAACAAGGTTGGCAAATGGAAAGCATTGTATTAGCTCCTTTTATTAGGTTTTAAAATACTATTAGTCTGACAGCAAAGGAATCTTAGGGTAGGATGCTACTGCCGCCCCTCTCTCCCAGCTGGTCTCCTTATCTTCATTTTGTCAGTGGCTTTAGGCTTTTCCTTGAGGGTATAAGGCAAGGATGGGAAGACTCAGTAGCCACGGAAAGCAGTTCTTGACATTTTTGACATTGACATGATCTGCTGCTGGATTTGGCAACAGTGAAATGGTCACTCTTACACATCTGTGTGTGGGGCCTGAACCAGCCAAGGACACATGGCAGGTGGGAAGGCTGGGTGAGTCACCCTCAGAAGTGCCCTAGGCTGCAAATCAAGAGACCTCAGTTCTGGTCTTGCTTTATTTGCTGTCTTGTGTGGTATGTGTGTGTGTTATTTTCACCACTCTAAACCCAGCACCTTTGTCCCCTTATTGTACATTCCGTGGTGTTTATCCTGTTCAGGTTACCAGAAACAACAGGGAATTATCCGCAGCTCCTCCCGTCAAGGAGTCCATATGACCGGTGAGGCGGGCACACAAAAAAAGCAATGGACCTACTGTGACCCTTCATGCAGCTTGAGGGAGGAATAAGCGATGTCTGAGCTGAATCATCAGAGATGAGTCAGTTTCCAGGTAAGACAGAATCATTAGAAATTATGGCCAGAGTACAATCTGTTCAAAAACAGTAGGAAAAAGCCTAGCACAGCCTAAGAATTGCAAGCCATTTGTTGTGGAGAGAGCTTAGGGGGTGTGTGTGCACACGTCTGTGGCGGGAATGGGTGACAGGGGGTGTAGTCACTGATGGACTTTGTGACCTTCCACAGGACAGATCCTGTTTGTCTCCTTGGTATCCACATCAGGAAAATCCTCAGAGATTTTTCCTCAGAGCGCCTTCTGGCAGGTTAAAGGAAGAATCCTATAAGGACCTTACTTTTAGACTGCTTTTGGTCTGTTGGCGGGGGGGGGGGGGGGGGGGGGGGGGGGGGGGGGGGGGGGGGGGGGGGGGGGGGTGCGGATCTGTAAATTCTAAAAATTCAAATGGTCATCAGTGGCCTAAGCGGTGGTCCTCAAACTTCAGCCAGCGTCAGAATCAGCTGGAGGGCTAGTTTAAAACACAGATCCTTGCCCCCCCCTTTCCCCACCCCCCTCTGCCCTCAGAATGTCTGATTGGGTAGGTCTGGAATAAGTCCTCAGAATTTGCATTCCTAATGAGTTCCAGGCAGCACTGATGCTGCTGGTCTGGGACCACCCTTTGAGAATGACTGGCCAGGAAGAACAAAGAGAATTCAGAGCCGGGGAGGCTAGAAGGAGACCTCACACTGAGCAGGGCCCCAAGGCCTAGTGGAATCTCCCCAGCAGAGCCTGTGTGGATGGGGTGGGGATAGGTGGAAAACAGATTTGTGTGCTGCCTTTGCTGACCTACACATCCCAGGCCCCCCCCCCCACCCCGGAAAGCTCCTCCCCATTGCCCTTGTTAGGCATCTCTCATTTGAATTCAATCAGCCCCCAGAGCTAGCTCACACTGGTGTTGGCCTGCCTCAGTCCTGGGTTGGAAACAAACTGACCAACAAGAGCATCAGGAACCCCCTCCCTCAGGGCAGCCAAAGAGGAAGGAAGCAGGGTGGGCTGACACACAGACAGAAATAGTCTGAGGTCACCGCTGCTCTCAAGCACACATCCACCCGCTGGCAATTATTTCTCGTAAATTGCCTTCCTAGTTATGTTCAGAACATGTGTGTGTGCCTGCCTGAGAACAAACACTCACAGGGCACCGGGTGGGGGTGGCTTGCTGGGGAGGGGCCTCCTGATGGAGTGGAGCCCAAGTCTGAATCTTTGACCAAGAATTAGGAGCTACTGAATCTTACAACGTGGAAATATTAGAACCTTCCACTCGGTTTTATAGCACTCCTGCCAGGTGGTTTTCCAGCCTCCCCTCAAACATGTACATTTGTTTGTTCCTTCAGCATTGTTGAAAATGATTCTCTGCCAGAATCTGGGCTAAAGGAAGTCCCAGTTTCCATCCTCAAGGAGTTCATGGCTATGGTATCTACAGGAGATCCCTAACCCAGCCAATGGCTTCAGGGAAGGCTTCTTGGAGGAAGTGATGTGTAAATTAAGTCTTGAAGGAAAGGGAGTTGGTGGTACAAGATGGGGAACAGCATTCAAGGCAGAGGGAACTGAAACGCAGGGCTAAGAGAGAGCAAATAATGATTTCAAGGAAACAATCAGTAGTTGAGTTTGGTGGATACACAATGTGAGAGATGGTAAGGGATGAAGCTAAAGGGGTATATGGGCCAAGTCCTGATGCCTTTGCCACATCAAGGGGCTTGGGTTTCATCCTGTGGGCAAGGGGGAGCCTTGGGAAAGAATTTAAAGCATTGGAAGAAACTTGGTACCTTATGTGATAGCTTGTGACACTGAAGTGAAATTTGCCACCCAGGAGCTCTGCTTTTGGGACCTAGTCAATAACTGCCCCTTTGATTCCTGAAATGTCAGAAATCTGACAGACAGTGCTGATTCTTTTGCCCATAAGAAATGGCTCAAACCTTGGACATCTCTCCTCTTGTCAGGAGGAGGTCATTTCACTGCCAATTGGGACATTATTCCTCTTGGTCTAGGTCCAGTTAGCCCAGGGGCCAGAGTGCGGGCAAACAAGGCCCAGGCCACAGGTCAGAGCCCAAGGGAAACGTGCCTTGCTCTATCCCAGAGATCTGGGAACACTTGCAAGGGTGTGAATGACTCCCTACATGCCTTCTACATGCCTCATAAGGTCTAGGCTGCCCAGAGTGTATGATCCATGCAGGGAGTGTTGACTGAGGATGTACTGTGGTCCCACCATGTTGACAAGTTCTTAAGGACACATGATGCAGTCCTGCCCTTAGGGATTTACTCACTAGAGATGAAAAGTAGGTTTGACCCATGAGACACCCTAGAGAGCAATAAGATTTTGAAAGCAAATGTCAAGCTGTGGGGTATAGGCCATGAGAGTTGCAGAGATTCTGAAACAGGAGAAAAGAAGTAGTCTGAACACCTTTATGGAGGATACGGGGATTGAATCTGACCCTGGTGGACCATGGCAATATTCAAAGGGTCTCAGTGAGGTAGGGGAAGTGTTCTATAATGTCAACTTTATATTTAAAGAGAGTACCATTTGTGGCTCCAATGCTTTGGACAAGTAGACCATTCACCAGCCCCACCCCCAGCCATAGTCATTCAACAAACTACATTTAATATGTTTGGGGTGCCTTGCCCTGAGCTCTAGGAACAAAGAAATCAATCAGTCATAATTCACATCCCTGGGGAGCTCTAGGCTATTGGAGGAAGACTGATAGGTTAATACACAATTAGAATATTTTGGAAAGTGCTATGATTTTGTTATTTCTCCAATGGTTGAAAGATGGCTTACCATTAAGATAGGTTATACAAACTTACATGGTGTTACATTAGTGCAATGTAACTTTGACACCCCTCCCATCAAGTAGTGGAATGTATTTTCCCATCCTTTTTTTCTGTGCTGACTTTGCAACCTGCTTTGACAAACAGCAAGTGGCAGAGGTTACACTGTGCTATTTTGAGTCTAGGCCTCAAAAGACCTTGCAGCTTCCTCTCTCACCCTCTTGGAATGCAGTGTTACCATGTAAGGAAGCCTGGGCTGGTAGAACATATGTGAGCTCTCCACTGAGGCCCTTGGGCCAACCAGCACCCAGCTGAACTACCAGTTAACTGTAGCTACTGAGTGATCCCAGGTGAGATCAGCAGAAGAACCACCAGCTAAGCACAGCCCAAAGCCAATTCATAGACTTATTAGCAAATATTAATAAATGGTTATTATTTTAAGCCATATGTCTTGGTGCAGTTTGTTATACAAGGATAGATAATTGATATAGTTCTTTTCACATATTTCATTACAGTTGTGAATATACCTGTCTTCTCCATTATTTGGTGAGCTCCTCAGAGTTAAAAAAAGGTCTTTGTGTTATCTTCTGTTTGCTACTCTAGACCCCCTCTCTTCCTTTCTTGACCTTGATCCATATCTTAAGAGGAGGATTTGTATGTTTTACCTTAAGGTGCTACTGTGCCCTTGGATTCTAGTAGGGTTTGGCCAACTAAAGTCCCAGCAGAGTATAAATTCCCCTAGCTTCCTCCCTGAGGTTACATCATGGATTGGCTATATCTCTATACCAAGAACATAGCTCCTGTCAGACTGCCCTTACCACAGCTCTCTTTGACTCCAACTTCTTGCAATTGCTCCCTCCTTGCTCCTTTAAGCCTAAGGGTAGTAACTAGTGCCTCAACATTACTTGCCCTGCAGTATTGCCCTATTCCTCTTCCCTGCATTACATAATCCCTTTATTAAAACCTTTCTCAAAGTATCCAATTTGAGAAATGCCATATGTTTCCTCTCAACATCCTGATTGATAGTGTATTATTAATCTACCCCAGCTTCCACCTAGTTCATGGTTCAGTTCAGTTCAGTCACTCAGTTGTGTCTGACTCTGTGCAACCCCATGAATCACTGCACACCAGGCCTTCCTGTCCATCACCAATTCCTGGAGTTTACTCAAACCCATGTCCATCGAGTCGGTGATGCCATCCAACCATCTCATCCTCTGTTGTCCCCTTCTTCTCCTGCCTGCAATCCCTCCCAGCATCAGGGTCTTTTCAAATGAGTCAGCTCTTCGCATCAGGTGGCTAAAGTATTGGAGTTTCAGCTTCAACATCAGTCCTTCCAATGAACACCCAGGACTGATCTCCTTTAGGATGGAGTGGTGGGATCTCCTTGCAGTCCAAGGGACTCTCAAGAGTCTTCTCCAACACCATAGTTCAAACGCATCAATTTTTCGGCACTCGGCTTTCTTCACAGTCCAACTCTCACATACATACATGACCACTGGAAAAACCATAGCCTTGACTAGACGGACCTTTGTTGGCAAAGTAATGTCTCTGCTTTTTAATATGCTATCTAGGTTGGTCATAACTTTCTTTCCAAGGAGTAAGCGTCTTTTAATTTCATGGCTGCAGTCACCATCTGCAGTGATTTTGGAGCCCCCCAAAATAAAGTCTGACAGTGTTTCCACTGTTTCCCCATCTATTTCCCATGAAGTGATGGGACCAGATGCCATGATCTTGGTTTTCTGAATGCTGAGCTTTAAGCCAACTTTTTCACTCTCCTTTTTCACTTTCATCAAGAGACTTTTTAGTTCCTCTTCACTTTCTGCCATATATGCTCAATAAATGTCATTTGATTAAGAAATGAGATTCCAAGGGATCTGCTGTTATAGTTATACTTTGGTCAAAAATACCTGGGTCTGCATCTTGGCTCTGTGGCTTCCTAACTGTGTGAGCTCGGGCAAACTTCTTCACTCCTCTGAGCCTCATATGCTAAATAACAAACATCAACACTGCAGGATTATTGCTTGGATTATAGATAAAGTTTGTAAAATCTTTCGATCACAGTAAATGATAAATTTGACTTTGGTGGGGAGGTAAGAGGGATTTCATAACCATTTTCTCATTTGATTCTTACTACACCACTATGAAGATCACTATCCCCATATATTTTTGGGTTTTTTAAGCAAAGTAAGACCAGGAAGAAAAACAACCTGCCCAAGCCTACACGTTGAGCTGGAGGTAAAGTCAGAATTTGAATCCAAGTCTTGGACTCCCAGTGCAGTGCTGTTTTTGCCCTACAGGTGGGGAAGAGGCATGCCCTCCTTCTGTCCTATAAGCCAGTTGGGAAAGAAAACAAAAAACAAAGTGGGCACTCCTAGGAGAAGCCAGCAGGGGCCATCTGTCCCAGCCTTTTCTTCCACAGAAATTTTTGAGCTTTTCCAAGAAAAGATCTTGGCCTGGCTGCCTTCCTCATTGTCTAGCGGGATCCTTGAGAATGAAATCTGCCCTTCCGGAGCCTGGGGATTGGGAGAAATCACAGTTGGCCAGGAAGCCCCAGGACATGAATGCAGGGCATTTTGTAGGGCAGTTCAAGGTACTAGACATCCTCTCCTTCACCTGCACCTGCTTGGGCAGCCGTTTCTCGCACTCAGGGCTTCCTCGGCCAGCAAGGCTTCAGCCCTCAGTGAGTGAGCCTTCTCTGAACTAACCTGGCACTTAGTAGGTGCTCTTTAAACCTGTTGGAACAAAAGAATGACTGTGTCTATTGACACAAACATTCATTCCACAAATACCAGATGTCCCCTCGGTACCTCGCCACGTGTTGGGTTGGGGGACCCAGAGACAAATCAGCCATGCCTCACAGATTGCATGATCCTCATCTTAGTATTCACCATCTCTATTGTGTTTGCTAATAGTTTGATCAAACACTCTCAGGGCGCAAAGGGTCCTTGGAAACCTACTCTTTCAATTGTCTCATTGTACAGACGGGGAGACCAACGTTCAGAGAAACAGCATTCTCGTACAGACCAGAGCGCGGATCAGAGGTCTGGAATGCCTGCCCTGCCAGTGACTTGCTGAAGACTCTCGACCTCTCTGTGGACCTGTTCTCCGTGTCTGTAACACGAGGCAAAAAGCAGAGTGCACTCGACGCAGAGGCCTGTCCGAGTGCAGAGCTCCGTCTCCGAGAAGGCCTGTCTCCTGGGAGAAGGGAGCTTTCTTTGTGAAACCTTCAATTTCAAACCCTGCGGCAGCCGGTTCCCAAGCCCCGCCTCCTCTCCAGGCTGCCGCGCGTTACCATGGAGACCGTAAGCCCCTCTCAGCTCCCTGCTGTTCCTCGCCCCTCCCCCATTCACCTCGTCTTTAAGCCGGTTTTTTTTGTGGCTGCAGCTCTCCCCCTGGGCTGATAAACTCCCGAATTTTCCCAAGACAGGAATTATTATCCCATTTGTAACTGGGGAAAACTGAGACCCGGAGAAGAGCAGGGATTTGCCCCACGTTACCAGCAGCATCATAAACAAAGACTTCCTCCACGAGAGACACCCCTTCCTCACCACAACCACACCTCCGTATGGCCTTATGCGATTCTATTCAGGGAGGTTTATTTTCTCTTTTTTCTTCTTTCTTCATTGTTGGTAGTTTAACTTTTTATTCTAAGAAGATTGGAACGTGTTCTGACTAAATCTAGAGCGACTTGAAGTTCAGTCTTTACATTAGTGACTTTAAATCTATTCTTGGATATGTTGTTGAAGTCCTTTGTTCACTGAAAATAGTGCTGGATGATAAAACCTGCCAAAAAGCTATCGCAGAATGTACCAGCCCTGATTATGCTGATGCAACAAGGATAATCACATTTTAGAGCACTGCAGTTTGCCAGAAGGCATTAAGAAAAATGGTACATGAACGTGCAAAATTTACCCAACAAACTTCCAAAAATTTGGACACATTATACCAAGTAGTTAAAAGTGTTTTTACAACTCTTGAAGACAAGGGTATCAAAACTTTGGCATATGAAAAATAGAATTTATTCTGCAAAGCTGAGTTCCAGTCCCAACTGGCTCATTTTGAACTACACATTACTTAACCTAAAGGTAGAATACCACCCACTCCAGTGTGATGGAGAGATGTAAAAGGACTTTGGAAGGTATGACATGTGCAGCAGATGTTATTTATTGTTATTAAAAGAAGGTTGGAGAAGGATAGTGTAAATTTTTCCCAAGGGCCTCCAATTGTCAAATGATTAGTTTCCAAAATTTTCTATAACTACCATATGTGATGCTAAAGTCTATGATTCTGGAATCCTGATCCTGATTCTAATCCCAGAACTCTGTGAGTTTCACTTTCTCTGATTCCATACAAGCATGAAGTTTAGGTCTTAGACCAGGGCAGGATGGAGACCCAGGTCAGCCTTCTGGGCTTACCCCTGAAGCCTTAGCCTAGTTCCCATCAGACCTGTCTTCAGTTCATCAGCCTTCCCCCAGCCAGTTTTTGTTGAGGCTCATTGCCTGTATTATCCATATTCATCACAAATATTCTCCCATTAGATTCAATTAAACCATTTCACCAACACTGCAGGAATCAAAGCCTCCCTTGATTATTCGGCCCAGCAGAGGAGGCCCCAATTTAGGGTAAGTCCACCTCCCAACTCCTCACCCGATACCCTAAACACCCTAATTCCCTCACACCCCAGATCAGCATAGTGGCTTAAGGAATATTCCTTTCTGTACATTCGGGTACATGATGTTCCCTCTCTGCTGGCTTCACAGGCAGCCACTGACTCAGCCCAGGTGGCTAATGTACCAGGTACTCACATATTCACATGGGGCTGCTCATAGGGTGCAGCAGCATATGTACATGTGACCTCATGTGTGTGGACATCACCAGAACACCAGTCCTGCGGTACAGGCCACTACTGTTTATAGGGTTACCTTGAGGTGTCACCTTCCTCTCTATCTAAAGAGAGGATTCTGGTCCTGTGGGCCTCATGGAGGGTATTCTAAGGCTTTTGAACCAGTGTTTCAACAATAAACTGTTCAACAATAATGTGTGATGGAAAGTGATATATAAATACACTGTACTACTAAGGTGTTCATGGTCAGTCCCATACCACACTGCGGCCTTGCTGTGTGACCTCAGGCAGGATTCTAAGAGACTGGCTGCTATGCAGACAGATCATCATCACCATCTTCATCATCACCATTACCACCGTCATCGTCATCATAGTGCTTTTAGCTTATAGAAGCCTCACAAAACCTGGGGAGGTAGGTATTACTCCAGTTTGCCAAAGGAGAAAACTGAGGTTCAGAGAGGCTTAGTGATTGTTCCAAGCTCACAAAGCAAGTCAGAACAGGAATCATGTCTAGATCTCCTGTCTCCAGAGTCTTCTCTGTCACATGGCCTCTATTTCAAAGGAACAGGCTGAAAGCAGAACATTGATTCAACAGAGACACAGAATGTCAGGCCAGGAAGAGGTCTTAGTGATCTTCACATCCTTTCCCTCCCTTCACTGATGGCAAAGCTGAGGCCTGGAGGGAAGAAGTGCCCTTCCGAACCTCACACAGTGCCATCTGTGAGGCCTCATTCAAGAGCCAGGGTTTGAATGCAGTCCCCTTGCCTTCCAGTTTGGTGAACATTCCCCACCCCATCATGGGGCTCATTTTAAAGTTGATGTAACTGAGATGGACAGCAAGCAAATACATGGTCCACCCAGCTATTGGGATGAGAGCCTGGCTAAGATGCGGCCCGGAAGAAAGGACGTGGCAGTAGGGCCGCTGGAGGTAAGAGGATTTGCAACTTCATCCTGTTCTCTCACAATCAGGAAATGTCTCCAGACATTAAGAGCCAATTACCTCCTCCTGATTGGAAATGATTGCAAGAGGCTCATTACCTTAAATTTGTCAGTTATTAGAATAGCTGGGGCAAGAGGTCTGAAGACAGTTCGTTTAGACCTGGACAGATCAAACTCTTCAGCCCAAAGAACTGGACAGTCTGCGATCATTAGCACCTTGATCTGAGCCCACACCTAGATGCTAGGGAACTTCCATGTGCCTTGGCCCTTGAGACAGCCTTCCCATCATGCAGATACTCCCCAGTTGCATCCTGACTCCAGAGTCAGCTCAAACAGCATTCTTATAGGAAGATTTTTCTGGACTCCTACAGCCCTTATGACTTCCCTGTGTCACAGCCCAGACCACGCTGGGTTGTCACTGTCTATGTGCCACTCTCCTCCATTATAGACTGTCAACTCCAGGGTACGATAAGGCTAGTCTTGAGGCCTCAGCAAAGTTAGCTATTTGAATAAATGAATGGAGCAAAAGTAGGAGAGAACATCCAAGAACCCACCCTTACCCCAACTCCTCCATTTCCATTCTAAACACCAGGCCAAGGGCAGCAGTCTCTGCCCTAGCTCAACTCCTGGATTTGGCCATTAGTTCAGGTTCCGCTGGTAATGAAGCCTCAACTGCCCCACAGCTTCCCCTGGCTTCCCCTGCTCATGATCAACTCCAAGGATCCTGAGTTGCCTTTAGACTAACATCCCAAGAAGCTGAACTCCAGCCCTAGGAGTCCCATCTACAGATGGCCCACTGGGCAGCAGCTTAGCCAGGCTACCCTAGAGTAGCCGTAAGCTTGGCATGACCTCTCGGCAGGCCCTGAGATAAACACTGGAAAGCACAGAAATGGACAAGGTGGTCTACTGGGGTCCTGAGTCTGCAAGGTATTTGAGCTATATCTCAAAGAAGAGAAGGCAAAATCAGGAAGAAATAGGCATCTACGTGCAAAATTGACTGAAGCCCATGAGCCAGCCTGGTGCCTATTAGGGCAAGGCTCTAGCTACCAACCCTCACTGACTTCTTGTAGGGCACTGAGTAGGGGATGTAGAAGATTTAGAGGCTGAATCAGATAGAAGCCTAACCCTAAGGTACAACTAAGCCAGGAGGATGCCAGGACATCTAGAAGGAGATGTTCTAGGAACCCAAACACATCAACATTCCAGAGATACTAATATTCTAACACACTAATATCCCAGCATACCACATTCTTTTACCCTGCCATTCCATAACGGGGGGCACTCCACCCCACCAGCATTCCTCTTTCTACCATTCTAATGTTCTGCCCCACCAACATTCTTCCATACCACCATTCCAACATTTAAAAATATCGTTATGTATTACACTTGAAACTTTCAATCTTCCAACTTTCTTCAAGTAAAAGCATTTTGTTTCTTGGTTCATTTATACCAATGACTCCTTTAGAAAATTAAAATCCATGGCTCCTTCTCCCCGGGGGGGAGAAAAAAAAAGTATGTACACATAAATTTTGCAGATCATTGCAGATTTTCAGTGACTATCGGCAAGGTACATTGACTCTAAGAATTGTTTAATGTTATCCCGTCTTAAAATTTAGAAAAACATTTAAGTAAAACAAGATCATTAAGACAAGATTGAGAAAAACAAAACAGACCAAGTGGAGCCTGGGATGGTGCAAAAAGTGCAGAACTTAGTGACGAATTCAGCTAAATTCGTGTCCCACATATTTAGATGTAAGACTTTCAGGAGCCAAGGCAAAAAGGGAAACCTGTTCACTTACACAGTTCACTGTGTTCATGAGATGAAAACAAACCACTTATTCCTTAGGAGACATACAACTATTCTTGGTATGAAGGTCAGACAAGAATTTCTCCTGAGAGCCTCATAAAGAATGACAGAGTGGACCATGACCTCAATAGGGCTCTCACGCAGCCCCAGAGATGTGTCATGTGATAGAGACCAACTCAGTCCAGTTGCTCGGTTTTACCACTGAAAGTCTTACGCCCCAGAAATGCTTTAGTCCCAGGCAAACTGAGATGGTTGGTCACTCTATTTGTGAACTACAGTCCAGTCAAAACTTACCTGGGCTAAGGTTCTACAAAGCTGTGTAAAAATTAACTTTGGGAAGCCTTTCGATCCCCTGTTACGTACAGTACAGAACCATTTCTCAACAGCCCAGCCAGTTTGTCCTCTAGCCCTGGAACAGATTTCTGTTTCTTTAGTGAGGTATTTGATGAAGAGATTGGCTTGCTTGGGGCCAAAAGTACTAGAATAACACTCACTGTGGCAAAATGCACACACACCGTGGATTACAAGAGGCATATAGAGACTGATGGACTTCCCTGGTAGCTCAGAGGGTAAAGCGTCTGCCTACAATGCGGGAGACCTGGGTTCAATCCCTGGGTTGGGAAGATCTCCGGGAGAAGGAAATGGCAACCCACTCCAGTATTCTTGCCTGGAAAATCCCACGGACGGAGGAAACTGGTAGGCTGTAGTCCATGGGGTCACAAAGAGTCGGACATGACTGAGCAACTTTACTTTCACAGGGACTGATATCAACAGAAGGAATAGCATTTACCTCTCCCCTGACACACTCATCTTGAGGCATATGCTGAGTGAGTGAAATATTCAGTATGTTAATGGGGGTTTTTCTTTTCATGTCTCTTTTTATTCACAGCAAGTAAAGCTGAATTTCTGTAAGTTAAAGGAAAACAGTACCTACTTCACATGGTTTGTGCAAGAGTTAAGAGTTAATATTTACAAAGCACTTAAAACAGTACCTGACACAGAGTGAGTGCTTGCTGTTGTTATTAATATAGATATGGTGGCACTCGAGTCTGTGTCCTACAGCAATCCTAATATAAGTTGATGGCAATTTGGGAAAAAGAAATTCAATGACAGGGATGAGTTTTAGAGCCCCAGCCCTAAGTTGGAAGTTCATAGAGGGATACTCTCTAAGATTCTAAAGGAGCTGAGGATTGCCTGCCTTTAGACAATCCTCCTTGAGCCCTGGTTCTGAATCCAAGATCTTAAGTGTGAATGGCAGTGAACCCTCTTTGGTGAGGGGCATGGCCCTTTCAGCCCATGCCTTGCCTTAGAAGATACCCAAGTATCACCCAGAAAGCAGCAACCCTCCAGGTTCCCCTATGTGTCCAGACTGCACACCCTTGGCTGGCTGGGATCTGTCCAGAGGTCTGTACAATATGAAATGCTATGCAGATGTGAGAGACCAAGGTTAGCATACAGTGGTGCTAAGTTTAGAGTCCAGAGGGATAATGAGACTGGAGCCTGGCCTGTGCCCATAGAGGAAAGGAGGGAGCACTTAGGCAATTAATTAAGAAGACACAGAGTGGATCATATTTGATAATTATGTGGAGGTCAATTGGTAAGAAACCCCAAAACAGCTGGGTTCCTGATTCCTCCTCCAGCAAAGCACACATTTCCCAGAGGCTTACTATCTCAGAGATGAAAGAAATAATGATTAATTGATTAATTTAACAGAGTAGATGCCTACTCTGGTCTAAGCAGTGGGCTAATCTTCATGAGCTCTGACCTAACTCCGAAGGTGGAAGGTGAAAGTTCCTTGACTGCTGGTCAAATCTTAGCTCTTCCACTTACCAACTCTGTGACTGACAAGTCACTGACCTTTTCTAAGGCTCAATTTGTTGTTTAGTCCCTTAGTCATGTTTGACTCTGTTGGGACCCCATGGACTGTTGCCCACCAGGATCCTTTGTCTGTGATATTTCCCAGGCAGAAATACTGGAGTAGGTTGCCATTTCCTTCTCCAGGCACAGGGATCAAACCCAAGTCTCCTGCATTGCAGGCAGATTCTTTACCACTAGCCACCTGGGAAACCAAGGCTCAATTTTTATTGTTGTTTAGTCACTAAGTTGTGTCCAACTCTTTTGCGACCTTGGACTGTAGCCTGCCAGGCTCCTCTGTCTCAATTTACATACCTATTAAATGGAAATAGAAGAAAATAATAGAATGGGAAAGACTAGAGATCTCTTCAAGAAAATTAGAGATACCAAGGGAACATTTCATGCAAAGATGGGCTCAATAAAGGACGGAAATGGTATGGACATAACAGAAGCAGAAGATATTAAGAAGAGGTGGCAAGAATACACAGAAGAACTGTACAAAAAAGATCTTTACAACCCAGATAATCACGATGGTGTGATCATTCACCTAGAGCCAGACATCCTGGAATGTGAAGTCAAGTGGGCCTTAGGAAGCATCACTATGAACAAAGCTAGTGGAGGTGATGGAATTCCAGTTGAGCTATTGCAAATCCTGAAAGATGATGCTGTGAAAGTGCTGCACTCAATATGTCAGCATATTTGGAAAACTCAGCAGTGGCCACAGGACTGGAAAAGATCCGTTTTCATTCCAATCCCAAAGAAAGGCAATGCCAAAGAATGCTCAAACTACCACACAATTGCACTCATCTCACATGCCAGCAAAGTAATGCTCAAAATTCTCCAAGCCAGGCTTCAGCAATATGTGAACCATGAACTTCCAGATGTTCAAGCTGGTTTTAGAAAAGGTAGAAGAACCAGAGATCAACATCCGCTGGATCATCGAAAAAGCAAGAGAGTTCCAGAAAAACATCTATTTCTGCTTTATTGACTATGCCAAAGCCTTTGACTGTGTGAATCACAACAAACTGTGGAAAATTCTGAAAAAGATGGGAATACCAGACCACCTTACCTGCCTCTTGAGAAATCTGTATACTGGTCAGGAAGCAACAGTTAGAACTGGACATGGAACCACAGACTAGTTCCAAGTAGGAAAAGGAGTACGTCATGGCTGTATATTGTCCCCCTGCTCATTTAACTTATATGCAGAGTGCATCATGAGAAACGCTGGGCTGGATGAAGCACAAGCTGGAATCAAGATGGCAGGGAGAAATATCAATAACCTCAGATATGCAGATGACACCACCCTTATTGCAGAAAGTGAAGAGAAACTAAAGAGCTTCTTGATGAAAGTAAAAGAGGAGAGTGAAAAAGTTGGCTTAAAGCTCAACATTCAGGAAACTAAGATCATGCATCCAGTCCCATCACTTCATGGCAAATAGATGGGGAAACAGTGAAAACAGTGGCTGACTTTACTTTTTGGGCTCCAAAATCATTGCAGATGGTGACTGCAGCCATGAAATTAAAAGACACTTACTCCTTGGAAGGAAAGTTATGATCAACCTAGACAGAATATTAAAAAGCAGAGACGTTACTTTGCCAACAAAGGTCCGTCTAGTCAAAGCTATGGTTTTTCCAGTGGTCGTGTATGGATGTGAGAGTTGGACTGTAAAGAAAGCTGAGCACCAAAGAATTGACACTTTTGAACTGTGGTGTTGGAGAAGACTCTTGAGAGTCCCTTGGACTGCAAGGAGATCCAACCAGTCCATCCTAAAGGAGATCAGTCCTGGGTGTTCATTGGAAGGACTGATGCTGAAGCTGAAATTCCAATACTTTGGCCACCTGATGCAAAGGGCTGACTCATTTGAAAAGACCCTGATGCTGGAAGGGATTGGGGGCAGGAGGAGAAGGGGACAACAGAAGATGAGATGGTTGGATGGCACCATCGACTCAATAGACATGAGTTTGGGTAAACTCTGAGAGTTGGTGATGGACGGGGAGGCCTGGCATGCTGCAATTCATGGGGTCACAAAGAGTCGGACATGACTGAGCGACTGAACTGAACTGAACTAAATGGAAATAATGCTGAATAATACCTACACTATAGGATTATCCTGAGGATTAAAAAAAAACAATAATTAACAAACATTTAGATACCAGTATATGTCAAACACTGTTCTACGTGGTTGTCATATGTGTATATATGTGTGTTCAGTTTGCTTAGTTGTCTTAGACTCTTTGTGACCCCCTAGACTGCAGCCCACCAGGCTCTTTCGTCCATGGGATTTTCCAGGCAAGAATACTGGAGTTGGTTGCCATTTCCTCCTCCAGGGAATCTTCCTGACCCAGGGATCAAACCCAGGTCTCCTGTGTCTCCTGCATGGAAGGCAGATTCGTTACCACTGAGCCAAGTGGGAAGCCCTTTCCATATGTAAACTCATTTAATAACAATAACTCCAGGAGGTAGGTACGATTCTTATCACCATTTTCCAGATGATGAAATGGAGACACAGAGAAGTCAATTAAGTTGCTCCCAGTCACGCAGCTAATAAGTGGTGGAGCCAGGATTGAAAGCAGGCAGCATGGCTGCAGAGCCTGTGTCTCGACCACTCTGCTATCCTCTATTTTGTCAGTGAGGTGCTTAGCACAGCTCCTTGCTCGTTGTAAGCACTCAGTTGAGGTTAGCTGCCAGTATTATGATTATATTTTTAACAGTTTTATTGAGCTATGCTTTACATATTAGGGTTACATTTTGACTATTTGAAAAGCCTTTCTCACACACACTGAGCTGAAATCCCCCTCAGATCAAGCTCCTTCTCTGCGGGTTCATGTTGTACCTCCAGAACCTCCTTAGAGGCTGTCTTTCCCTTGCCGGGTTACCACCTCTTAGATATTTGCAGTCACAGGTCAGACCTGTTATGGTAGGACTTGATCTGGCTTCTTTCCTGTCTGTTGGTGACTGAGTCATTGGCCTATAGGATTGACAAGCCTCTGACAAGTCCCAGAACAGGTCAGGCCTGGCAACCTCCCACCCCAGAGCACAACACCTACATAAACTACAAAGCGTGTAGCATCCAGTGGAATGAAAATGATAAGGCAGGACCCCGTTTTCAAAATCATTAAGAATCTCAAGACGGTGATGGCAGAGCATTAAACTGAGCGTGGGTCCCTGTGCAATCACTCAGGTGGCATATCCATGAAACTGGCACCGCACAGCACCCTGCATCTTCAGCTGTTCATCACCCCACCGCATCCTCAGCCCATCCTACCACGTGCCCACATGGAGGCAGGACCTGGGGAACTCCTGCCACACCTGAGAAACAGGAAGCATTTGACATCAAGAGAATTAAAGCCCACTTGGGCTCTAGAGTCTATCAGTTAGCTAAAAGCCTACCTTAAACCTCAGTAGCTGTAAGATTCAGTCCTCCTCCCTATCTCCTTGGCTCCCTTTGTCAGAGACAGTCCTCTGGGTTTAGTGGATGTTGGTGCAAACACCAGACTAGGAGTTGGGAACTTACCATTGCCTTGCTAGACAACTGCAGGCATTGCATATCCTCTCTGGCTTCAGCTCCTTTACCTATTAAATTAAATGGTTACATTCAGTATCAAAGGAAATGTGTTTTCACTGAGCACTGACCAGGCAGGTTCACATTATAATAATCATATCATTAAACTAACTACTTATTATTTGCCAGACACCATTACATTACCAGACATATCACACCACTGTATGTTCCCCCATTTAATCCCTGTAACAATCGTATGAGTTATTTTCCAGAACTCTAAAATAAAGACTTGACAGGGGTAGTGATTTTTGTCTGATTTTTTTCACTGCTAGAACAATGCCTGGCACACAGTAGGTGCTCAAAAAACTATTTGTGGAACAAATAAATGAGGAAACAGACTGAGAGAGGCAGCGATGTGATTTATCCAAGGTCTTACCATTAGGAAATGCCAGGGTCAGGATTTTAATCCTGCCTAGCTCCAAAATCTATGCTTATGCTTATTCACCTGCCATGTGGGTGTGATTCACATTTTATAGGTGAGGAAATAGGCTCAAGTGAATGGGGATCTCTGCTGGCTCTTTTTTTTTTTTTTAATTTTAAGGTAACTTTTTTTTTTTTTCCCCCAGCGGGTTTTGTCATACATTGATATGAATCAGCCATAGATTTACACGTATTCCCCATCCCGATCCCCCCTCCCACCTCCCTCTCCACCCGATCCCTCTGGGTCTTCCCAGTGCACCAGGCCTGAGCACTTGTCTCATGCATCCCACCTGGGCTGGTGATCTGTTTCACCATAGATAGTATACATGCTGTTCTTTTGAAACATCCCACCCTCACCTTCTCCCACAGAGTTCAAAAGTCTGTTCTGTACTTCTGTGTCTCTTTTTCTGTTTTGCATATAGGGTTATCGTTACCATCTTTCTAAATTCCATATATATGTGTTAGTATGCTGTAATGTTCTTTATCTTTCTGGCTTACTTCACTCTGTATAATGGGCTCCAGTTTCATCCATCTCATTAGAACTGGTTCAAATGAATTCTTTTTAACGGCTGAGTAATATTCCATGGTGTATATGTACCACAGCTTCCTTATCCATTCATCTGCTGATGGGCATCTAGGTTGCTTCCATGTCCTGGCTATTACAAACAGTGCTGCGATGAACATTGGGGTGCACGTGTCTCTTTCAGATCTGGTTTCCTCAGTGTGTATGCCAAGAAGTGGGATTGCTGGGTCATATGGCAGTTCTATTTCCAGTTTAAGAAATCTCCACACTGTTTTCCATAGTGGCTGTACTAGTTTGCATTCCCACCACCAGTGTAAGAGGGGTCCCTTTTCTCCATCTGCTGGCCCTTAAATCCTGTGTTTCTTAGCAGATGGTCTGCACTTTGCAGGAATAACATCACTTTGAAAGTTGATGTCATTTGTCTCCTCTGCCCAGGACGATTCTGGGGTCTCAAACGGGCTCTTCTCTTCTCACAGAAGCAGGGTCACTGGCAAAGACACTCCAGACTCAAATCCTGCTCTGCTACAAACTCACTGTGACCTTGGACAAGTTTTTTGTATTTCTGAGCCCCAATTTCTTCATCTGTAAAATGGATCCTATACTTCCTAGACCTCCCTCCAAGGATGTCCCCTCCTCCAGAAGGTGCCCTGCGCACAGGGGACCCTTCATAAACCTTATTACTCCACCCCAGAGCAGCGTCAAGGTCAAAGCTTGCTGCTGCTGAGGGCCAGAGTCTGCTGGGGCCTCCTGGAACCTGATCGGAGGCCACCGGCTTGGGGAGAGCAGGGTCAGCTGCTATTCTTGGAGCTGATGGAACCCAGCCAGGTTTCAAGTTCCCTCAGGGAGCCCTGACCCAGGCAGCTCGGCTGGCCACGTGAGCAGTGAGCTCTGACCTCAGCATGTTCCCCCCGGGCCCTCCACACAGCCCAAGTTGGAGAGAACCCTGAGGCACAGAGCGTGCTGCAGGGAGACCATGTCCTTCTGGAGCTGACCGCAGCCTTTCAACTATGTTCATTAGCATCTACTTGGTGCCCAGAAGGGTGCTATTTGGGAAATCTCCCAGAGATTTCAAGGAATTTTTAACATCTAGATGACAGACAGCCTTAGAGAAAGAGGGACTAAATTTTAACCCCAGATGCATACTTGCAGAATCTGTGTGTCTTTTTGCAAGTTGTTTTGTCTACCTGGGCTTTAATTTGGCTGAAAACTGGTGAGAATAAAAGCTTCCTTAGAGGGCTGTTGAGAGGATGAGAGCATCTGGTACACAGTAGATGCTCAGTAAATGATCGCCATTTAGACCGTGAGCTCCTAAATGATAGTGAACTTGTCAGATTCAGCCATGTCTCCAGTGCCCAACCTAGGGCCCAGCCAAGGAGACACTCTCAGTGTTGGCTGAATGAATAATGAGTTACAGAGGAACTGAAAAGAAATGCCTCGTGGAGCTCCCATCTTTCACCACTCTCACACCCCACTCCAAACCTCATGTAGGTTCAGTCACCTCTTCATCAGCCCTGACAGGTGAGCATCCACCCCTGGCTGCCATGTTCCTGTGACAGAACGTTCACTTACTCCCATGTCTTTCCATTCTGTTGAGTAAAACGTTCTTCCTTCCACTCAGACCTCTATGAACTGAAGTCTTCCTCCTTGCAGACTCCATCCACTGGGCCTGATTTCACTCTCCAGAGCCGTACAGAGTAAGCCTAGCTCCAGTTCCAGGAGACAGTCCCTCAGCGACTTATTACACAATTTAGAATGTGTCAGGCATTAAGCTAAGCACCTCACTTACTTTATCTCATTTTACCCTTTAACCCACACACCAACCCTGAAAAGTAAATACTATTCCTAGATCAGAGATGAGGAAAATGAGGCTCAGAGAAGTAATGTAGCACATTTGTATGTGGCAGAGAAATGATTTAAACCCAGATTCTTCTCCAAAACACTATATTTTCAACATCCAATGGACCACTGGAAGATAATATTTATTTCCAGAGTTCTTTCCCTTCCTTTTCCTTCAATAAAGATTTATTTAGTACCTTATTTGTGAGGTTCTGAGCTAGGCCCTGGGGATAGATGAGTCAGACATAATCCATGTGCTTAACACACTTACAGCCTGTTCTGAACCATGTCAAAAGAACTAGAGTGAGAAGCACAAGGACTGTCATAGCACCGTAGGCCTGGGGGCCCAGGAGGGCTTCCTAGACGCCTGAGCTGAGATTTGAAGGGCTGTTAGGAGTTGGCTTGGCTCGTGCCAACCAAGACAAGATGTTTTGGTGGAACTGTTATGCAAAGAGCTGAAGCAGTAGAGCTCAGACTGCATGGGGGTCTTGATGCCAAGGAACTCAGACTATATACCATTTGAATGAGTGCATAAGAATCTCCTGTGATTTATTTAAAAATCCTGATTTAGCAGAATTCCCTGGTAGCCAAGTTGTTAGGACTCTATGCTTCCACTGTAGGAAGTGGGTCCGAACCTTGATCAGGGAACTAAGATCCCGCAAGCCATGGGCATGGCCAAAAAAGAAAAAAAAGTCCCAATTTTCTCTTAGTACATCTGGGTAGACCCAAGAATCTCTATTTTAAGTAGATGCCCTAAGAGACTGAGGAATAGAAATCAACACTGCTATAAGGGACAAGAGGTCTTTGAAGGATTTCAAAGAGGGTAGAATTCTTGATCCCTGTCTTAGGAACCTCTTAGGTTAACTTGGAAACAAACAAGAAAAAAGGTAATTATAATGATGGGCAATGACCATAATTCTTAGAAGTTCAAGAAAGATATTCTTAGTATTCCAAGAAAAAGGTGTGGCGTATTTGTACTTGTGATTCTTTAGCCATGAGGATATTAATATTGGTTTGTTTGCATTAAGTTATTGAGCATGTTCTTTAAGGTATCAGGGTGGCCTGGTATTGGGGCATTTTCTTTGTTTCAAAAACATTGATTTTGTAAAAGTCACCTTCCTGAATAGAACTGAAGAAAGAGTACTGATCCATTCATGTGCTAGCTCCAGCTTAGACAGGATCTTTTCTATTTCCTATTTATTTATTTTTGACTGTGCTGGGTCTTCATTGCTGCATGGGCTATTCTCTAGTTGCCGTGTACTGGCTTCTCATTACAGCGGCTTCTCTTGTTGTGCAGCGCAGGCTCTAGAGCATGAGGGCTTCAGTAGTTGCAGTTCATGGGCTCAGTACTTGTGGCTTCCGGGCTCTGGAGCACAGTCTCAGTAGCTGTGGCGCACAGGCTTAGTTGCTGCTCAGCATGTGGGATCTTCCCGGACCAGGGATTGAACCTGCACCTCCCGTTTCAGCAGGCGGATTCTTTACCACTGAGCCACCAGAGGAGCCCCAGGAGCTTTTCTTGATGAGCAGTTAGTTTCAAAACCAGTACAGCCCTACAGCTAACACAGATTCTTGGCTGTGCAGAGGAGCCTGGGCCTGATTTGTCTTGCGGTGGTTGGGAGGCTAAGATGTTGCTCTCTGCTGTTCATCTCAATAAGCAGCCACTGATGGCCTAATATGTGTCCAGGCTCAAGTCCTCATGCATGAGGAACTCAGAGTCTTATGGGATGTGGAGATAAATATACAAATAACACAGTGTGATTAGCACTGATAAGTGTATACTTGGGCCACTAGTGGGCAGAGAAAGCCTCTATCCTGGCCTGGGGGAATGAAGGAAATGCTACCAGAACCTTAGAAGATGAAGGGTGTTCTACTTGAAAGGTAGAAGGGCATTACAGAAGAACCAGCAAAACAAAGAGCACGGATGAAAACAAAAAAAAGAAACAAAAAACCAGCCTGGGTGTTTTTTGTTATTTCTTTTTTGAGGGGGGATGGGTGGAGCAGAGGTGGGGAGTACAGAAACTACAGGCAGTTCCCTTTTGTAGAAGCCTGTTAGGAGCAAGATGGGGCTAAATACCGAGGAGGGACTGTGGGGGTAGGGAGACTTATATGCTGGGGAAGGAATTTTGGCCTTTCCCCTTTAGACAGTGGGGAGGCCTGATTTATAAACTGTAACACAATCACCATTCCTCCAGCCTGGGGAGGGGCACCAGCTGGGAATAGTTTCCACTCTGGGCCCCCAGCAGGTGCAAGTCTTCTCAGTGACTCTGTCTCCACCGGGGCAGAGAGAAGGGAGGAGGAAGGGGGCAGGCCCACCCCCACCCCCACACCAGGCCTGCCTCCTGCAGCTGTTTTATGCCCTGGACACCCCTAGAGAGCTGAGGCCCATCAGCTCCCTGGATGTGAAAAGAGGGGCTGCAGAGGCAGCCTGTTTTAAAAGCTAGACTACCTCACAAGCCCATGTTGCCACGTGGAGAGAAAACAATTATCTAACTGTAAAATCTGGTCCCATAAACATCTTTCCAAAGAAAAAGTTATCATTCTTTAAGAGCTAACCTTCCTAACCACCTTAGTAGAAGGTATTGTTATCCCCATGTGAGCAGTGACAAAATTGAGACCCAGAAGGTCGAATAATTTGCCCAAGGTCACACAGACAATAAAAGGCAAAACCCATACTGAAACCCAGGTTAAGACCGTTAGACCTAAGAACTGGAAAGAGTCTGGTGCCCCAACCTTAACGTAGAATTCAAAATAAGAGATCTAAATTGCAAAATAAATGTCAGGAAGCCAAAGCAGTTTTGACCTTTTTTCCCCCAAAGCGATTCCTTGATGTTTTCTAAAAACATAAATTATTTTTTAATTTGTATTTTCTCATTCTTTAACACGCACACTTAGTAATTCTTTAACTAAGTTAGAGTTTCTCACATCTGTAGGGTCTAAAGTCTAGAAATTGTCCCTCTGCCAAGCTGCTGCTCACAAAATTTTTCAAGCAGTTTCATGAAACTTTGACATATTAAAATGTAAAGCATTTTTAAATAAAAAAAGCAAACAAACCAGCAAACAGCTCAAAACTGTTTTTTTCCACCATTTCGATCTCATGAGTTCCAAATCAATATGAATGGCTCTTGGGTCCATCCATGTGCCCAGGCTAGAAATGTTTTTTTTTTTTTTAACCCCATGCTTAACTCCATTCCCCTCCTACTCCCACGAGGCTCTTTAATCCATTTTCCACACCACAGTGATCTGGTTTCCAAATGTGCTTTCATTCTCCCGCTCAAAACCCATCGGTGACTCTACATGACCCACAAGATAAAATCCCAATCTTGAGACACCCCCCGCCCCAGCCGCCCCCTCCCTCTACCTCTCTGGGACTCCTACTTCCCTTTCTTGCTCACAGCAATGAGCAGTACACTGTGAGATTTTAGTGAGAACACTAAACGAAAACACAAATCACCAGTTAATTAAGAAACTTCTTCCCCATAAGACCACCTAGCCCAAGCCTGGGATGGAGGGAAAATGTTGGAAATAGTTGCCTGCTGGCCAGAAGACAGGGTAATGACCTTGCTTGCTCAGACCAGAGCATGAAAACCCCTTTTCAAACCTTGCCTCAAAGGTTGCACAAAAGTGAGAAACCAAACAATGTTTTTATCAACCGATCCCTTACCATATCAACCTGGGTATGCAATGGCCTTGGACCCTGCTGGACAATATATTATTATCTGCAGTTAATAACCTTTGTGAAATATAACATTTGGATACTGTTAATTCTACTCCATTGTTCCCAGCCCCATCTCAGTATGTGATCCAAAGAAGACTAGCATCATGGGTCCCATGCAGGAGTTGGTCCATAAAAAATAACCCAGCATATCTGACACCAAAAATCAAGTTAACCCAATTTTTCAAGATTACAAAACACACTAATCAATTGAAAAGATGTGATTCTTAAAAAAGGTTAAACAACGCTATTGGGCTGAATGAAGTATGCTGGTAGGTGATAAAGGATATAGTGAGGGATAACTATTTCTTCTACTCTGCTCCAAACTGCATTTCATGAGACCATAAAACTTTAAATCCTGCATTAAAAAAAAAATTAAGTGTTTACAGGTTTTAAAAAATTGTGGTTGTTTAGTCACTAAGTCATGTCTGACTCTTTTGCAACCCCATGGACCATAGCCCGCCAGGCTCCTCTGTCCTTGAGGTTTCCCAGGCAAGAATACTGGAGTGGGTTGCCATTTCCTCCTCCAGGGGATCTTCCCGACCCAGGGATGGAACCTGTGTCTCCTGCGTTGCATGTAGATTCTTTACCACTGAGCCACCAGGGAAGCCCAAAATTGTGGTAAAATATACATTAACCTAATTTAGCCATGTTAAAATATACAGTGTTAAGTATATTCACATTTTTGCTCAGGTTTATATCCAGAACTTTTCATCTTCAAAATCTAAACAGTATTACTCATTAAACAACTCCCTTCTTCCCCCACCTCCTAACACATGGCAACCACCCTTCTACTTTTTAAAATACCTCATCTAAGTGGAATCATACAGTACTTCTTTTTGTGATGGGCTTATTTTACTTAGCATAATGTCAAAGTTCATCCATTTTATAGCATGTCAGAATTCCCTTCAAGGCTGACTAACATTCCATTGCACATATATACATTTTGTCTATCTCTTCACCCATTTATAAACATTGGGTTGCTTCTGCCTTCTGGTTTTTGTGAATGCTGCTATAAACATGAGTGTACAAATATTTCTTGGAGACCCGGCTATCAATACTTTCAGATATATATGCAGATGTGGAATTACTGAACCATATGATAATTCTACGTTTAATTTTTTGAAAAACTGCCATATTGTTTTCAATATGCAGTAGTGGTTGCACTATTTTATATTCCCACTAACAAAGTATGAGGCTTTCAGTTTCTCCACATACTCTCCAACACACGTTTTTTCTTTTTTTTTTGGTAAGAGCCACACTGACAGGTATGAGGTAATTATCTCATTGTGGTTTTGATTTGCATTCCCCTAATGACTGGTGATGTTGAGAATTCTTTATATGCTTGTTGGTCTACACCATTTATCTTAACCACAACAAAAATTACTTTATATTTAAAAAAAAAAAATTACTTTATATTTTAAAACTAAAGTCACTCTTTAAAGCTTCTCTGCTCTTGGGAAAGTCTCATATCAACTTGAGAAGCAAGCAGGCTGTGCTTACAAGTACCTTCATACAGCATGCTTTCCTTCTAAAACAGCTGCAAAATTGAAAGCCCTAAAACCATAAGTGATGACAGAAATAAGGACCATGTCATCAGCAGAAAAATGACAAGCTCGCCCCCTAGTGTCAAGTAACGAAGATAACAGAAAAAGCAAATATTCTTAAAAGGCACAAACACCACAATGAAAATCACTTCTACGCTACCAAGAATCTGGAGAGAATACCACAAACCACTAATCAATCAGGGCTTACCACGTGGAGCTAGTGGTAAAGAGCCCAGCCGCCAGCGCAGGAGACATCAGAGACTCGGGTTCAATCCTTGGGTCAGGAAGATCCCCCAGGGATAGAACCCACGTCTCTTGTGCCTGGAGTAGGGCATAGCAACCCACACCAGTATTCTTGCCTGGAGAATCCCCATGGACAGAGGAGCCTAGGGGGCTACAGTCCCTAGTGTAATAAAGAGTCGGACTCGACTGAAGCGACTTAGCAGGCACACACTAACCAACTGAGATAGTTTATTCACAGGAACAGTGGAAAAGGTTCAGTTCTGAGGGACAAAATGTATCATCAATCCCTTGCTTACAAATTTCTAGGGTAAGTTATTTTATTAACAGTACCAAATGAGTGGTCTGAGGATGTTATTTTTAACATGTGAATGTCTCCACTAAAGGAAGTTTTCTGTTTTACCCTCTGGAGCAACTCAGAAGCATAATGACTTTTATCTTTACATCACACGTAACTCCCAATCTCTGAATTTATTGAAAAATCTGACTCTAAAAACAAAAACGCAGCCCACACCAATGATTACATAAGTCAGCAGGTGGCAATCCTGACTATTTAACTGTTCTTAGCTCCTTAAACCCGCTATTATGTAAATCAAGATACTTTGATTTTTTAAGCTCTCCCAACTAAAATAATGGTGATGATGGTGATTCCTTCAGGTCCTGTGACTACTAATTTTTCCAGTTTCCTGCTCTGTCTCTCCTTCCCACCCCCATAATATTTATGGCTCACTAGTCTGCTATTTTTCACAGAACAGGAAAAGAGTTTGAGAACCAAAATCTTATAAATGTGGATCACACCAGATAAACAAATATTGACCAAAATAAACATTTCAGACTACATCTGAGCGGGTGACACCGGGGGGCAATGGGTCTATGTAATCAGAGTTACTGACATTAAACACCAAGTCTTTCTTCTCCAGCAAGTCGACCTTCAAGGGCTCCATCAGAAATAGGAGGTGCCAGCATCAAGCTGTCTGTAGCATGGGAGGGTGGGCCACCCTACCCAAATGTTAAAGGCTGGACATTTTTCTGCTGTTCTTTGTGCAGCTGCCGGGCCCGATTTTTTAGTTCCTCAGCCTTAGCTTCGTCCTTATCGACACCATCCCCAAGCTTGTACATGCGGCTGGCATTAGCACAGGCCCAGACATGGCCCAAGTCACAGGCTTTCATTGAGTATTTGCATGCCAGGCCCATGTCCTTGGGAAAGCCGGGGGCGCCCTGCAGGAACATGGTGCTGAGGTTGAAACAGCTAGCGGCATAGTTGCCATCACAGGCCCTTGTGTAGTAGTCTCTGGCCCTCTCCAGATTGGGCTGGCCATCCTCATTGACCTGTCCATCATGTGCCAGGAGACCAACATTGTGGCAGGCTTCAGTGGACTTCTTTCCCGGCTTCTCACACGCCATCAGAAAGCAGTTGGAGGCAGCTTTCAGATCCTGGGATAGTCCACCTGGGAAGAAAGAAAAAACGTCAATCCAAGCCAGGACAGAACCCGAATGTCTCAGGCCAAAGTCAGGAAGCAATTCCCAAATGAAGTTTATATACTTTGAGCTAAGGCAACATGAAAAGAAGATGGCCTGGTATAGTACACAGACCTTACAGCTTTTTCAGCCATGGAATCTTCGGCTCAAATGGTATCTTATAAGGAAGCCCAAACAGGTAAAAAGGGTGAAATGATTAGTTTCTCAGCTTTAGCTTCATCCTTATTGGTAAAAGATATTTACCTCTGGGGATAAGAGCAAGATCACGGCATCTTATGAGCATTTCCTCAAATGTTTGTTAATTTAAATATATACTGACTATATATTAATTGCCAATTACTATGCTAGATTCTAAGGAATAAACAGATACTGACCCTGCCCTTGTGAATTTTGTGGTCTAATCAGACAGACATTAAACACCACACAAGTAAATGTATGATTCAAAGTGTGACAAGCATATGGAGAAACAGTACAGGATGCTACGAGAATGATCAAGGCTCTGAACTAAGAGGTGAGGTAAAGGAAAGTTTCTCCAAAGAAGTGACATTTGAGCTGTGAAATAATGGAAAAAAGAATGAAAAGAAAAATACAGAGTGGGGGGAAAAAAATGGCAAAGAAAACTGTTCCTGGCAGCAGGAACAGAATACAAAGAGAAAAGGAGCCCATGTGCTAGAACTCAGAAATCACTAAGGAAGGGTGGTGAGGCAGGCAGGGGTCAGCTCATGCAGGGTCTGATGGTCTTCTTAAGGACCTTGTACTTTAACCTTGGAGCAATGGAAAACTGCTAATCAATCATTTTAAGCAGAGGTGGTGACGGGGCCTGCTTTTTTCTTTAGTTTTTTTTGTTTGTTTGTGCTAACGGAACATTTCAAATCCCCCATTCTCAAAATCCCTCATTCCTAAAAAAAAGAGAAACATATCTCAACATTAGTTTTTAAAGAAGTCATCACAAATACACCACCTAGAAAAAACCATCATTAAGAGAACACCATTCCAGTCATCTTCGTAGCAAGTGTGTGAATTAAATGTTCGTTGGCTGAATGGACAGCTAGAGTAAGTACAGTTGACTCTTAAAAGCTGTGAGAGGCACCCACTCTCCATGCAGCCAAAAATCTGAGAATAGCTTAAGAGTCAACCTTCCCTAAATGTGCCCCTGTGCACCCACAGACTAAACCAACAGGGGATAGAAATCATGGAGCATTACCATTGTATTTATTGTTGAAAAAATCCACATGGAAGTGAACCTGCATCATTCAAACCTGTGTTGTTTGAGGGTCAACTGCACTTTGAAAAACCAGATTACACATGCTAGTTGTAAATAAAAAATTTAACTTTGACTTTACTTGCATTTATTAAGACAAACAAGTGAAAATGAAGAAACTGCTAACTTCAAATGAGTATTTCTTCAACAGAGAAATTTCCTAAATGAGGCCCTAGAATTATAAATTATTTAAAATATTTAAAGGTTAAAGTCACCGGGTTTTTTTGGGGGGTGGGGGGGCTGGAGGGGGAGTGTTTCATGGCGCCCTCTGCAGCGGAAGCACAGAGTCCTAACCACTGGACTGCCAGGAGATTCCGTTATTATTTTAACCAAATCTCAGACAGTATTGACTCACAACTATAAAAGGGGAGTTCCCATACTTCTCCCCACCTCTCTTCTCCTGCCTTCTACTTTTTGTTAGATACATTATTTCAACTCAGGAAGATACAGGAAACAGAGGTTAATGAAGCCTGAGCTCTGCTGCCAGAAAACTGAGGCTCCAGTCCTGGCTCCATCATTTGGAAAATTTATACTATTATTTCTTCAAATATTTTTTTCTGTCCCAATCTATTTTATTTCTGGGCTCCAATACATGCTGTGTTAGATTAAGGGACACTGAAACCTACGTGTTGAGACTCTGACGGTTGGGAAATTTTTCCGCTTTTTTTGTCTCAGGGCTTCAGTTTAAGAGAACATCTACAATCCTCTAAGTTCACTGATCTTTCAGATTCATTATTTATTTCCTTCTGAAGTGTTTTATTTGTTGTTAAGCCTATCCAGTGAATTTTTCATTTCAAATGTTATATTTTTCAATCATATGAGTTCATTTGATTCTTCTTAATAGTTTCAGTTTCTCTGATGAGATTGTCCATCTGTTCATTCACTGTGTCCATCTTTTGTTTAAATTCTATAACATATTTACTTCCCTGTTTAAAAATGTTTTGACTGTTAATTCCAACATTCCTGTCACATCTGGGTCTGTTTCTATTGACTGATTTTTTTTTTCTTTTCTGTTTAGTAATTCCTTATTCCTGGACATTGTAGATGATACTTTATTCAGTCTGGGTTTTGCTATATTCCCTTACAAACTATTATATTCATATCACATACATCCCTCACCTTTTACCAAAGACTGCTGAGTTTTGTTTTGGCAGGTAACTATTCACTGGTGAATCAGCCTGATCCTTCTGAGGCCTGATCCTCCAGCAGCCTCAGTGGCCAGAAACTCTGACCTATGTCTCATCCATTCAGCAAGAATACCATAATCTACTTGGCTTCTACCTCTTTCTGCCTAATCTGAAAAGTACCTCCAGGCAGAAAGTCAAAGCATGGGGCTCATCCTGTGTGCTCCCCTTTTCTCAGGGATCACACTACTGCACTGAGTTAGCTTCCAATGTCTAAACAGTTGCTTCATATATTTTATGGAATCCATGGTTTATATCCTTAAAAGTTCATTTTAGTTGCCTTATGGAAAGATGATTAGAGACCTGAATTAATGATACAGGAAAGAGAGGTGGCTTGAATAAATATAGTAGCAGGAAAGGGAGAGAGGATAGATTTGAGACATATTTTAAAGGCAAACTGGTCATGAGCTACTCAGTAGGGAGAGAGACACCACTTGCTAAACTGAAAGACAACAGGGGTGTAATAGTTTGAGAGAAAACAATTAAGAATTTCATGGAAGAACAAGATGGCGGAGGAGTAGACGGACGTGGAGTACATCTCTCTGCACGGATACATCGGGAATACACCTTCAGACACAGAAGTGCATACAGAACACCAGCTGAGAGCGGACAGGAGTTCCTGACCAGAGGAAAAGAATATATAGAACCACACAAAACTTGGTGGGAGAAGGAACTAGGGGGAAAAAGAGGAGTGTCAGTAGGACTGGACCTGCCCTCGGCAGGTGGGGGAACTGAAGCAAGGGTCCAAGCCCCACATCGGGTCACTTGTCTGAGCCAGAGGAGAAACATTTAAGGCTGAAAGTGAAACACCTGATCTGTGGCAGCCTAAATGGAATGAGAATCAGACAGTCCGTGCCGCAGCCATACACGCTCCAGACAGGGATGCAGGTCCCCCAAAAGGCACAGTGGCTGGGAGCTGGAGTTTAGGGATTTTGGAGCAACCCCAGGGCGAGGGCTGCTATTGGCTGCGGAGAGACAGATTGAAGGGATGTGAGGAAAGAGTTTGTGGTGAGAAATGTCTGTAGAGGAAAGCTGGGCAGCCAAGGAAGCAAGGCGATACTGCTGAGTCACACCTAGGGGGTGGAGCCATCACCATAGCCTCTCTCCACAGGCCAGCATCCGCAGCTGAACAACAGAGAGGCTGGCCCATCAAATGCCTGATGCACTGAACTACAGAGTAGGACCCCACCCAGGATGCCCCTTTAAGTGCCTGATGCACCTGAACTACAGAGTAGGACCCCACCCAGGGTGCCCCTTTAAGTGCCTGATGCACTGAACTACAGAGTAGGACCCCACCCAGGGTGCCCCTTTAAGGGCCTGATGCGTGGAACAACAGAGAAGGACCTCAGGCAAGGAAGTCCTCTAAGCTCCAGAGAAAGACTGGCCAAAGAGGCCTTCTGATCGCCAGCTACAAGAGGCTCACAAAAAGGTTCTGATAAGGCGATAATGCCTGCAGCTGAAGCAGTCCAAGACCCTGCACACTTGGCGCCGCCAGGGTCCCCACAAGCCAAGCAGCTGCACCACCTTCATGCTTAACTCTCACTGGGGCAGAGCTGACACAGGCAAAAAAAGTTTTGCATCTATGCACGCAGGGTTGCTTCGGTTAGGTCTGACTCTTTCCGACCCTGTAACCTGTGGCCTGCCAGGCTCCTCTGTCAGGGAGGGGGGTTCTCTAGGCAAGAATCCTGGAGCGTACTGGCCAGTACTGGTTGCCATACCCTTGTAGAGCACTATATTTCCTGCTGCCCTAGCTGCCAACTCCCCTGAGTACCTGGTGCTGCCAGGACCCCTGAGAGCCAAGAAGCTGCACCACCTCCACACATGGTCCTCACAGGCACAAACCCAAGTCCTCCAGGGCAGCCTCAGAAGCAAACCCCAGTGGACGACCCACATGCAGAGGTGGAAATAAAACCACAATTGAAACCCAGGAGCAGTATGGATAAGGAATAACACCCAAAACCCTCCCACCAGCTGTACAAGCTGCAGACTAAATCCACACGATCAACTAGGCAGACTCTGTGTCTATGGAATATATAAAAGGTCACTGAGAGCTCCCACAGAAGAAAACGTACTAGCTCTGATAGCTGTGGACACTGGAGGCAAGAACACAGAGGAGTAGGACCAGATTAGAATCTGAGCTGCCCCCACAGCAGGTCCAGAGGTCAGCACAGTGTCGGAGGGCATCCTGGGGAGGTGAGGTGGCCTGTGACTCCCAGTGAGGGAAAGGACTCTGACAGCAGTGACTCAAGAAAAACATTTATTATTCTTACGTTTTGACTTGTTCTGTAGCTTATTTTGGATTTTTAATTTTTTTTTCCTTTTTTCCTCCCTCTGTTGTAGTTAATTTTATTGGCATTATGAAATCTAATAAAGCTTTTGAGCCTTTTCTCAGTCTCATTTTTTATTGTTATCGACCTCTGCCTCTACATTGGGCTTTTGCAGTTCTGTGGAGTCTTCCTTTTATTTTTTCTTTTCTCTTTTTTTAATTGTAATGTTTTAAACCTATTATTATTTTTTCTAAATTTATTCATTTGTTTGCTTTTCCTACTGTTCTTTTCCCCTTGCAGTTAATCTTTAATGTAAATAAATCTTCTTTATCTACCTCTATTTGACTTTGCATATCTATTCTTTCCTTCCTTTCCTCTCAACATATTTGTTGGTTTTGTTTTCATTGCTTTATTCCCCACTTGGCATCTTGCTTTAGTTTTGTTTTCCAGTTTGTGCTTTAGTTAGTTTTGTTCTTAACTGGTAAATATACTTTTTTATTTCCGTTGTTCTCCAGGTCAATCAACTGTACTTTATTTTTGTTGGACTGTTTTGACTTTGCTCAGGGGTGTATATATATGTGTGTATATTCCATTATTTTAATTATTATTTGCCTGATTTTGTAATTGCCATTTGTCTGGGGTTCATCTTTGGTTTCTGATTACTGGATATCTGTTTTAATCTCACTTAATGCCATAACCATTTGTAGAATCTTCGTTCCTGACCAGAGATCAAGTTCTGAGCCTTTGGAGTGGGAGCACTGATTCCAAGACCCGAGACTACCAGAGAACTAACCCTAGGAGGCATCAAACAGTGAGAACCCACACAAAGGAAACCACTTGAATACAAGACCCGGCATCACCCAACCACCAGTAGCACCCTGTGCAGGACGCTTCATCTAGACAACAAAACAAAAATACAAACCCAATCATCAGCAGACAGGATTACCACCTCACACAGCCTTACCTATCAGAGAGGAAAAAAAAAACTCAGCACAAATCCCACGCTATACAAAGCTTACACAAACCTCTGGGCCAACCTGAGGAGGACAGAAACGAAAAAGAAGAAAGAATTCAACCGTGAAGCCTAGGAAAAGGAGACTTCAAACATTAAGTTTAAAAATATATATATATGAAAAGGCAGAGAAATATTACATAAATAAAGGAACAAACTAGAAACAAAGAAGTCCAAATAAATGAAGAGGAAACAGGCAAACTATCTGAAAAAGAATTCAGAATAATGACAGTAAAGATGATCACAAACCTTGAAAACAAAATGGAGAAAATGTAAGAATCAATTAACAAAGATCTAGCCGAATTAAAGAATAAACATACAGAGACAAACAATGCAATTACTGAAATTAAAAATATTCTAGAAGGAATCAATAGCAGAATATCTGAAGCAGAACGAATCAGTGAGCCGCAAGATAAAATGGTGGAAATAACTTCTGAAGAGCTGAATAAAGTAAAAAGAATAAAAAGAACTGAGGACAGTCTCAGAGACCTCTGGGACAATATCAAATGCTCCAACATTCGAATAATAGGGGTCCCAGAAGAAGAAGAGAAAAAGAAAGGGTATGAGAAAAGTTTTAAAGAGATTATAGTTGAAAATTTCCCCAACATGGAAAAGGAAATAGTCAATCAAGTCCAACAGGTGCAAAGACTCCCATACAGGATAAACCCAAGGAGAAACATGCCAAGACACATACTAATCAAACTAACGAAGATTAAACACAATGAAAGAATATTAAAAGCAACAAGGGAAAAGCAACAGGTAACATACAAGGGAAACCCCATACATTTAACAGCTGATCTTTCAGCAGAAACGCTGCAGGCCAGAAGGGAATGGCAGGATATATTTAAAGTACTGAAAGGGAAAAATCTGCAACCAAGATTACTGTACCTGGCAAGGATGTCATTCAAAACTGATGGAGAAATAAAAAGCTTTTCAGACAAGCAAAAGTTAAGAGAATTCAGTACCATCAAACCAGCTTTACAACAAATGTTAAAGGGACTTATACAGTCAAGAAATACAAGAGAAGAAAAAGATGTACAAAATCAACCCCAAACAATTAAGAAAATGGCAATAGGAACATATACATCAATAATTACTTTAAATGTAAATGGATTAAATGCTCCAACCAAAAGACAAAGACTGGCTGAATGGATACAAAAACAAGACCCATATATACACTATCTACAAGAAACCCACTTCAGACCTAAAGACACATACAGACTGAAAGTGAGAGGATGGAAAAATATATTCCATGCAAATGGGAAGCAAAAGAAAGCTAGAGTAGCAATCCTCATATCAGACAAAATAGGCCTTAAAATAAAGAATATTATAAGAGATAAGGAAGGACACTACATAATGATCAAGGGATCAATCCAAGAGGAAGACATAACAATTGTAAACATCTATGCACCCAACACAAGAGCATCTCAATACATAAGACAAACACTAACAGACAGAAAAGGAGAAAATGACAGTAACACAATAATAGTAGGAGACTTTAACACCCCACTCACACCAATGGACAGATCATCAAAGCAGAAAATTAATAAGGAAACACAAGTCTTAAATGATACATTAGATAAGATGGATCTCATTGATTTCTTCAGGACATTCCATCCAAATGCAGAAGAATATACCTTCTTCTCAAGTGCACATGGAACATTCTCCAGGATAGACCACATCTTGTGTCACAAATCAAAGCTCAGAAAACTTAAGAAAATTGAAATCGTTACAAGCATCTTCTCCAACCACAATGATATGAGACTATCAATTACAAGAAAAAAAAAAACTGTAAAAAACACAAACTCATGGAGATTAAGCAATACTTTTCTAAATGAACAACAGGTTACTGAAGAAATCAAAAGGGAAATCAAGAAATTTCTAGAAACAAATGACAATGAAAACACAACTCAAACCTATGGGATGTAGCAAAAGCAGTTCTAAGAGGGAAGTTTATAGCAATACAATCGTACCTCAAGAAACAAGAAAAACATCAAATAGACAACCTAAGTTTACACTTAAAACAACTGGAAAAAGAAGAACAAACCAAAATCAGTAGAAGGAAAGAAATCATGAAGATCCGATCAGAAATAAACGAAAAAGAAATGAAAGAAACAATAGTAAAGATTAATAAAACTAAAACCTGGTTCTATGAGAAGATAAACAAAACTGACAAACCTTTACCCAGAATCATCAAGAAGAAAAGAGAGAAGAATCAAATCAAGAAAATTAGAAATGGAAAATGAAAGGTTACAACAGGCAATGCAGAAATACAAAGGATTATAAGAGACTATTATGAACAGCTATATGGCAAGAAAATGAATAACCCAGAAGAAATGCACAGATTCTTAGAAAAGTTCAATCTTCCAAGACTGAATCAGGAAGAAACAGAAATTATGAACAACCCAATTACAAGCACTGAAATTGAACCTGTGATCAAAAATCTCCCATAAAACAAAAGCCCAGGACCAGATGGCTTCCCAGGAGAATTCTATCAAACATTTAGAGAAGAGCTAATGCCTATCCTTCTAAAATTCTTTCAAAAAACTGCAGAGGAAGGAGCACTTCCAAACTCATTCCACAAGGCTACCATCACCCTGATAAAACAACACAAAGACAGAAAGACAAAACCAGACAAAAACAACATAAAAAAAGAAAACTACAGGCCAATACCACTGATGAACACAGATGCAAAAAATCCTCAACAAAATTTTAGCAAACAGAATTCAGCAACACATCAAAAAGCTCATATACCATGATCAAGTTGGGTTTATTCCAGGAAAGCAAGGATTCTTCAATATATGCAAATCAATCAATGTGATACACCATATGAACAAACTGAAAGATAAAAACCATATGATCATCTCAATAGTTGCAGAAAAAGCCTCTGACAAAATTCAGCACCCATTTGTGATAAAAACTCTTCAAAAAATGGGCACAGAAGGAACCTACCTCAACATACTAAAGGCCAGATATGATAAGCCTACAGCAAACATTATTCTCAATGGTGAAAAACTGAAAGCATTCCCCCTAAGATCAGGAACAAGACCACTATTATTCAACATAGTTCTGGAAGTCCTAGTTAGAGCACTCAGAGAAGAAAAAGAAATAAAAGGAATCCAGATCAGAAAAGAAGTAAAGCTCTTGCTGTTTGCAGATAACGTGATACTGTAAATAGAAAACTCTAAAGATAGTATCAGAAAATTACTAATCAGTGAATTTAGCAGTTGCAGGATACAAAATCAGTACAAAGAAATCACTTGCATTTCTATATACTAACAATGAAAAATCAGAAAGAGAAATTAAGGAATCAATCCCATTCATTATTGCAACAAAAAAAGTTAAATATCTAGGAATAAACTTATCTAAGGAGACAAAAGAACTGTACACAGAAAATTATAAGACACTAATGAAAGAAATCAAAGATGACATAAACAGATGGAGAGATACTCCATGTCCCTGGGTAGGAAGAATAAATATTGTGAAAATGACTACACTACCAAATGCAATCTACAGATTCAATGCAATCCCTATCAAATTACCAATGCCATTTTTCACAGAACTAGAACAAAAACCTTCACAATTCATATGTAAACACAAAAGACCCTGAACAGCCAAAGCAGTCTTGAGAAAGAAGAATGGATCTGGAGCAATCAACCTTCCTGACTTCAGATTATACTACAAAGCTACAGTCATCAAAACAGTATGGTACTGGTACAAAAACAGAAATATAGACCAATGGAACAAGACAGAAAGCCCAGAAATAAACCCGTGCCCCTATAAGTACCTTATTTTTCACAAAGGAGGCAAGAATATACAATGGGGCAAAGACAGCCTCTTCAATAAATGGAGCTGGGAAAACTGGACAGCTACATGTAAAAGAATGAAATTAGAACACTTCCTAACACCATACACAAAGATAAACTCAAAATGGATTAAAGATCTAAATTTGTAAGACTAGAAACTATAAAACTCTTAGAGGAAAACATAGGCAGAACACTTGATGACATAAATCAAAGCAATATCCTCTATGACCCATCTCCTACAGTAACAGAAATAAAAACAAAAGTAAACAAGTGGGACCTGATTAAACTCAAAAGCTTTTGCACAGCAAAGCAGCTCATACAACTCAATGTCAGAAAAACAACAACCCAATCAAAAAGTGGGAAAAAGACCTAATCAGACATTTCTCCATAGAAGACATAAAGATGGCTAACAAACACATGAAAAGATGCTCAATGTCGCTCATTATTAGAGAAGTGCAAATCAAAACTACAATGAGGTATCATCTCACACTGGTCAGAATGGCCATCATCAAAAAGTCTACAAATAATAAATGCTGGAGAGGGTATGGAGAAAAGGGAACACTCTTGCACTGTTGGTGGGAATGTAAATTGATACAGACACTATGGAAGACAGTATGGAGATTCCTTAAAAAACTAGGAATAAAACCACCATATGACCCAGCAATCCCACTCCTAGGCATATACACTGAGGAAACAAAAATGAAAAAAAACACATGTATCCCATTGTTACTGCAGCACTATTTACAATAGCTAGAACATGGAAGCAACTTAGATGTCCATCAACAGATGAATGGATTAAGAAACTATGATACATATACACAATGGAATATTACTCAGCCATAAAAAGGAATGCATTTGAGTCAGTTCTAATGAGTTGGATGAACCTAGAATCTATTATACAGAGTGAAGGGAGTCAGAAAGAGAAAGATAAATATCGTATTCTAATGCGTATATATGGAATCTAGAAAAATGGTACTGAAGAATTTATTTACAGGGCAGCAATGGAGAAACAGAC